>NW_025813701.1:335424-670848 GCF_021917145.1 Hypomesus transpacificus | reverse complement strand
GCCATGGTGTGCGTTGAACTCGTCTCGATCCAGGGAATCCAACGGTACCTCATTTTTGAAAATCGGTCATACGGTTCAAAAGTTACGTGTGTAAACACAAGTCCAACTTTGACCAGTTGGTGGCGCTAGAGTGCTCCAATGGGAGACATGAAACTTGGTGAATATAAAGAGGGGACTGTGCTTAATGAGTGTGCCAAATTTCACAACTTTTTAACATACGGTTCTAGGGGCTGCCATAGACTCCAATGACAGAAGAAGTGTAATAATAATAATAATAAGAAGAAGAAAAGGTAGAATCACTTATGTGGCTTCGCCGCTTCGCAGCTTGGCCACCAAATATAGCTGCAAGCAGCAATGTGGTGGCCAAGCAGTCAAATGACCCATAAAACACTTTAGAAATCCTCAGAACAGGGTTCCGAGTGCATGCAGCAAGTTTGGTGTGAATCCATCAAAGATTTGCTGAGATACGACCCAACTTCCTGTTTGATGGCTTAATTGCACATTTTGATTGCCTGTACCGGGCAAACGGTTGTGAAAATCAAACAATCATGTGATGGCCTTTGTGAGGCTTGGTCTGAAGATAATCTCTGCGAAATTTGGTGAAGATTGGACAACATGTGTAGGAGGAGTAGAGAAAAAACATTTTTCAATGAATTCAAAATGGCGGCCGCATCAATTCGGCTATTATCACAAATGATGATGGGTCACACACGGGACGTCCCAAGATATCATGAAACAAAGGAATCACTTAATAAAGGCAAACAAATCAACAGTTATTGGCCAAAACACATTTTTGCTTCCTGCGGCCACGCCCAGTAATGACATGACACCAAATTCATTGGACAGCCTCAGAAGAGGGTTCCGAGTCATCACACCAGGTTTGGGGTTGATTTCTTAAAGATTAGCTGAGATATGATCCAACTTCCTGTTTGGTTGCTTTGTTGCCAATTTTGATTGGCTGTACCGGACAAACGGTTTTGAAAATCAAATATCCTTTGATAACTTCTGTGAGGGTTGGTCTGATGATGATGTGTGCCAATTCTGGGGAAGATTTGACCAAAATTGAGGGAGGAGAAGCCAAAAAACATTTTTTCACAAAATTCAAAATGGCAGAAAATCTGTATAACCGGAAATTGATGCCATGGTGTGCGTTGAACTCGTCTCGATCCAGGGAATCCAACGGTACCTCATTTTTGAAAATCGGTCATACGGTTCAAAAGTTACGTGTGTAAACACAAGTCCAACTTTGACCAGTTGGTGGCGCTAGAGTGCTCCAATGGGAGACATGAAACTTGGTGAATATAAAGAGGGGACTGTGCTTAATGAGTGTGCCAAATTTCACAACTTTTTAACATACGGTTCTAGGGGCTGCCATAGACTCCAATGACAGAAGAAGTGTAATAATAATAATAATAAGAAGAAGAAAAGGTAGAATCACTTATGTGGCTTCGCCGCTTCGCAGCTTGGCCACCAAATATAGCTGCAAGCAGCAATGTGGTGGCCAAGCAGTCAAATGACCCATAAAACACTTTAGAAATCCTCAGAACAGGGTTCCGAGTGCATGCAGCAAGTTTGGTGTGAATCCATCAAAGATTTGCTGAGATACGACCCAACTTCCTGTTTGATGGCTTAATTGCACATTTTGATTGCCTGTACCGGGCAAACGGTTGTGAAAATCAAACAATCATGTGATGGCCTTTGTGAGGCTTGGTCTGAAGATAATCTCTGCGAAATTTGGTGAAGATTGGACAACATGTGTAGGAGGAGTAGAGAAAAAACATTTTTCAATGAATTCAAAATGGCGGCCGCATCAATTCGGCTATTATCACAAATGATGATGGGTCACACACGGGACGTCCCAAGATATCATGAAACAAAGGAATCACTTAATAAAGGCAAACAAATCAACAGTTATTGGCCAAAACACATTTTTGCTTCCTGCGGCCACGCCCAGTAATGACATGACACCAAATTAATTGGACAGCCTCAGAAGAGGGTTCCGAGTCATCACACCAGGTTTGGGG
The DNA here is from genome assembly GCF_021917145.1 of Hypomesus transpacificus. Lineage (NCBI taxonomy): Eukaryota > Metazoa > Chordata > Actinopteri > Osmeriformes > Osmeridae > Hypomesus > Hypomesus transpacificus. The sequence goes on along the minus strand of NW_025813701.1, from coordinate 668,824 downwards.
TTGATTTCTTAAAGATTAGCTGAGATATGATCCAACTTCCTGTTTGGTTGCTTTGTTGCCAATTTTGATTGGCTGTACCGGACAAACGGTTTTGAAAATCAAATATCCTTTGATAACTTCTGTGAGGGTTGGTCTGATGATGATGTGTGCCAATTCTGGGGAAGATTTGACAAAAATTGAGGGAGGAGAAGCCAAAAAACATTTTTTCACAAAATTCAAAATGGCAGAAAATCTGTATAACCGGAAATTGATGCCATGGTGTGCGTTGAACTCGTCTCGATCCAGGGAATCCAGGGGTACCTCATTTTTGAAAATCGGTCATACGGTTCAAAAGTTACGTGTGTAAACACAAGTCCAACTTTGACCAGTTGGTGGCGCTAGAGTGCTCCAATGGGAGAAATGAAACTTGATGAATATAAAGAGGGGACTGTGCTTAATGAGTGTGCCAAATTTCACAACTTTTTAACATACGGTTCTAGGGGCTGCCATAGACTCCAATGACAGAAGAAGTGTAATAATAATAATAATAATAAGAAGAAAAGGTAGAATCACTTATGTGGCTTCGCCGCTTCGCAGCTTGGCCACCAAATATAGCTGCAAGCAGCAATGTGGTGGCCAAGCAGTCAAATGACCCATAAAACACTTTAGAAATCCTCAGAACAGGGTTCCGAGTGCATGCAGCAAGTTTGGTGTGAATCCATCAAAGATTTGCTGAGATACGACCCAACTTCCTGTTTGATGGCTTAATTGCACATTTTGATTGTCTGTACCGGGCAAACGGTTCTGAAAATCTAAAAATCATGTGATGGCCTTTGTGAGGCTTGGTCTGAAGATAATCTCTGCGAAATTTGGTGAAGATTGGACAACATGTGTAGGAGGAGTAGAGAAAAAACATTTTTCAATGAATTCAAAATGGCGGCCGCATCAATTCGGCTATTATCACAAATGATGATGGGTCACACACGGGACGTCCCAAGATATCATGAAACAAAGGAATCACTTAATAAAGGCAAACAAATCAACAGTTATTGGCCAAAACACATTTTTGCTTCCTGCGGCCACGCCCAATAATGACATGACACCAAATTCATTGGACAGCCTCAGAAGAGGGTTCCGAGTCATCACACCAGGTTTGGGGTTGATTTCTTAAAGATTAGCTGAGATATGATCCAACTTCCTGTTTGGTTGCTTTGTTGCCAATTTTGATTGGCTGTACCGGACAAACGGTTTTGAAAATCAAATATCCTTTGATAACTTCTGTGAGGGTTGGTCTGATGATGATGTGTGCCAATTCTGGGGAAGATTTGACCAAAATTGAGGGAGGAGAAGCCAAAAAACATTTTTTCACAAAATTCAAAATGGCAGAAAATCTGTATAACCGGAAATTGATGCCATGGTGTGCGTTGAACTCGTCTCGATCCAGGGAATCCAACGGTACCTCATTTTTGAAAATCGGTCATACGGTTCAAAAGTTACGTGTGTAAACACAAGTCCAACTTTGACCAGTTGGTGGCGCTAGAGTGCTCCAATGGGAGACATGAAACTTGGTGAATATAAAGAGGGGACTGTGCTTAATGAGTGTGCCAAATTTCACAACTTTTTAACATACGGTTCTAGGGGCTGCCATAGACTCCAATGACAGAAGAAGTGTAATAATAATAATAATAAGAAGAAGAAAAGGTAGAATCACTTATGTGGCTTCGCCGCTTCGCAGCTTGGCCACCAAATATAGCTGCAAGCAGCAATGTGGTGGCCAAGCAGTCAAATGACCCATAAAACACTTTAGAAATCCTCAGAACAGGGTTCCGAGTGCATGCAGCAAGTTTGGTGTGAATCCATCAAAGATTTGCTGAGATACGACCCAACTTCCTGTTTGATGGCTTAATTGCACATTTTGATTGCCTGTACCGGGCAAACGGTTGTGAAAATCAAACAATCATGTGATGGCCTTTGTGAGGCTTGGTCTGAAGATAATCTCTGCGAAATTTGGTGAAGATTGGACAACATGTGTAGGAGGAGTAGAGAAAAAACATTTTTCAATGAATTCAAAATGGCGGCCGCATCAATTCGGCTATTATCACAAATGATGATGGGTCACACACGGGACGTCCCAAGATATCATGAAACAAAGGAATCACTTAATAAAGGCAAACAAATCAACAGTTATTGGCCAAAACACATTTTTGCTTCCTGCGGCCACGCCCAGTAATGACATGACACCAAATTAATTGGACAGCCTCAGAAGAGGGTTCCGAGTCATCACACCAGGTTTGGGGTTGATTTCTTAAAGATTAGCTGAGATATGATCCAACTTCCTGTTTGGTTGCTTTGTTGCCAATTTTGATTGGCTGTACCGGACAAACGGTTTTGAAAATCAAATATCCTTTGATAACTTCTGTGAGGGTTGGTCTGATGATGATGTGTGCCAATTCTGGGGAAGATTTGACCAAAATTGAGGGAGGAGAAGCCAAAAAACATTTTTTCACAAAATTCAAAATGGCAGAAAATCTGTATAACCGGAAATTGATGCCATGGTGTGCGTTGAACTCGTCTCGATCCAGGGAATCCAGGGGTACCTCATTTTTGAAAATCGGTCATACGGTTCAAAAGTTACGTGTGTAAACACAAGTCCAACTTTGACCAGTTGGTGGCGCTAGAGTGCTCCAATGGGAGAAATGAAACTTGATGAATATAAAGAGGGGACTGTGCTTAATGAGTGTGCCAAATTTCACAACTTTTTAACATACGGTTCTAGGGGCTGCCATAGACTCCAATGACAGAAGAAGTGTAATAATAATAATAATAATAATAAGAAAAGGTAGAATCACTTATGTGGCTTCGCCGCTTCGCAGCTTGGCCACCAAATATAGCTGCAAGCAGCAATGTGGTGGCCAAGCAGTCAAATGACCCATAAAACACTTTAGAAATCCTCAGAACAGGGTTCCGAGTGCATGCAGCAAGTTTGGTGTGAATCCATCAAAGATTTGCTGAGATACGACCCAACTTCCTGTTTGATGGCTTAATTGCACATTTTGATTGTCTGTACCGGGCAAACGGTTCTGAAAATCTAAAAATCATGTGATGGCCTTTGTGAGGCTTGGTCTGAAGATAATCTCTGCGAAATTTGGTGAAGATTGGACAACATGTGTAGGAGGAGTAGAGAAAAAACATTTTTCAATGAATTCAAAATGGCGGCCGCATCAATTCGGCTATTATCACAAATGATGATGGGTCACACACGGGACGTCCCAAGATATCATGAAACAAAGGAATCACTTAATAAAGGCAAACAAATCAACAGTTATTGGCCAAAACACATTTTTGCTTCCTGCGGCCACGCCCAATAATGACATGACACCAAATTCATTGGACAGCCTCAGAAGAGGGTTCCGAGTCATCACACCAGGTTTGGGGTTGATTTCTTAAAGATTAGCTGAGATATGATCCAACTTCCTGTTTGGTTGCTTTGTTGCCAATTTTGATTGGCTGTACCGGACAAACGGTTTTGAAAATCAAATATCCTTTGATAACTTCTGTGAGGGTTGGTCTGATGATGATGTGTGCCAATTCTGGGGAAGATTTGACCAAAATTGAGGGAGGAGAAGCCAAAAAACATTTTTTCACAAAATTCAAAATGGCAGAAAATCTGTATAACCGGAAATTGATGCCATGGTGTGCGTTGAACTCGTCTCGATCCAGGGAATCCAGGGGTACCTCATTTTTGAAAATCGGTCATACGGTTCAAAAGTTACGTGTGTAAACACAAGTCCAACTTTGACCAGTTGGTGGCGCTAGAGTGCTCCAATGGGAGACATGAAACTTGGTGAATATAAAGAGGGGACTGTGCTTAATGAGTGTGCCAAATTTCACAACTTTTTAACATACGGTTCTAGGGGCTGCCATAGACTCCAATGACAGAAGAAGTGTAATAATAATAATAATAAGAAGAAGAAAAGGTAGAATCACTTATGTGGCTTCGCCGCTTCGCAGCTTGGCCACCAAATATAGCTGCAAGCAGCAATGTGGTGGCCAAGCAGTCAAATGACCCATAAAACACTTTAGAAATCCTCAGAACAGGGTTCCGAGTGCATGCAGCAAGTTTGGTGTGAATCCATCAAAGATTTGCTGAGATACGACCCAACTTCCTGTTTGATGGCTTAATTGCACATTTTGATTGCCTGTACCGGGCAAACGGTTGTGAAAATCAAACAATCATGTGATGGCCTTTGTGAGGCTTGGTCTGAAGATAATCTCTGCGAAATTTGGTGAAGATTGGACAACATGTGTAGGAGGAGTAGAGAAAAAACATTTTTCAATGAATTCAAAATGGCGGCCGCATCAATTCGGCTATTATCACAAATGATGATGGGTCACACACGGGACGTCCCAAGATATCATGAAACAAAGGAATCACTTAATAAAGGCAAACAAATCAACAGTTATTGGCCAAAACACATTTTTGCTTCCTGCGGCCACGCCCAGTAATGACATGACACCAAATTAATTGGACAGCCTCAGAAGAGGGTTCCGAGTCATCACACCAGGTTTGGGGTTGATTTCTTAAAGATTAGCTGAGATATGATCCAACTTCCTGTTTGGTTGCTTTGTTGCCAATTTTGATTGGCTGTACCGGACAAACGGTTTTGAAAATCAAATATCCTTTGATAACTTCTGTGAGGGTTGGTCTGATGATGATGTGTGCCAATTCTGGGGAAGATTTGACCAAAATTGAGGGAGGAGAAGCCAAAAAACATTTTTTCACAAAATTCAAAATGGCAGAAAATCTGTATAACCGGAAATTGATGCCATGGTGTGCGTTGAACTCGTCTCGATCCAGGGAATCCAGGGGTACCTCATTTTTGAAAATCGGTCATACGGTTCAAAAGTTACGTGTGTAAACACAAGTCCAACTTTGACCAGTTGGTGGCGCTAGAGTGCTCCAATGGGAGAAATGAAACTTGATGAATATAAAGAGGGGACTGTGCTTAATGAGTGTGCCAAATTTCACAACTTTTTAACATACGGTTCTAGGGGCTGCCATAGACTCCAATGACAGAAGAAGTGTAATAATAATAATAATAATAAGAAGAAAAGGTAGAATCACTTATGTGGCTTCGCCGCTTCGCAGCTTGGCCACCAAATATAGCTGCAAGCAGCAATGTGGTGGCCAAGCAGTCAAATGACCCATAAAACACTTTAGAAATCCTCAGAACAGGGTTCCGAGTGCATGCAGCAAGTTTGGTGTGAATCCATCAAAGATTTGCTGAGATACGACCCAACTTCCTGTTTGATGGCTTAATTGCACATTTTGATTGTCTGTACCGGGCAAACGGTTCTGAAAATCTAAAAATCATGTGATGGCCTTTGTGAGGCTTGGTCTGAAGATAATCTCTGCGAAATTTGGTGAAGATTGGACAACATGTGTAGGAGGAGTAGAGAAAAAACATTTTTCAATGAATTCAAAATGGCGGCCGCATCAATTCGGCTATTATCACAAATGATGATGGGTCACACACGGGACGTCCCAAGATATCATGAAACAAAGGAATCACTTAATAAAGGCAAACAAATCAACAGTTATTGGCCAAAACACATTTTTGCTTCCTGCGGCCACGCCCAGTAATGACATGACACCAAATTCATTGGACAGCCTCAGAAGAGGGTTCCGAGTCATCACACCAGGTTTGGGGTTGATTTCTTAAAGATTAGCTGAGATATGATCCAACTTCCTGTTTGGTTGCTTTGTTGCCAATTTTGATTGGCTGTACCGGACAAACGGTTTTGAAAATCAAATATCCTTTGATAACTTCTGTGAGGGTTGGTCTGATGATGATGTGTGCCAATTCTGGGGAAGATTTGACCAAAATTGAGGGAGGAGAAGCCAAAAAACATTTTTTCACAAAATTCAAAATGGCAGAAAATCTGTATAACCGGAAATTGATGCCATGGTGTGCGTTGAACTCGTCTCGATCCAGGGAATCCAGGGGTACCTCATTTTTGAAAATCGGTCATACGGTTCAAAAGTTACGTGTGTAAACACAAGTCCAACTTTGACCAGTTGGTGGCGCTAGAGTGCTCCAATGGGAGAAATGAAACTTGATGAATATAAAGAGGGGACTGTGCTTAATGAGTGTGCCAAATTTCACAACTTTTTAACATACGGTTCTAGGGGCTGCCATAGACTCCAATGACAGAAGAAGTGTAATAATAATAATAATAAGAAGAAGAAAAGGTAGAATCACTTATGTGGCTTCGCCGCTTCGCAGCTTGGCCACCAAATATAGCTGCAAGCAGCAATGTGGTGGCCAAGCAGTCAAATGACCCATAAAACACTTTAGAAATCCTCAGAACAGGGTTCCGAGTGCATGCAGCAAGTTTGGTGTGAATCCATCAAAGATTTGCTGAGATACGACCCAACTTCCTGTTTGATGGCTTAATTGCACATTTTGATTGCCTGTACCGGGCAAACGGTTGTGAAAATCAAACAATCATGTGATGGCCTTTGTGAGGCTTGGTCTGAAGATAATCTCTGCGAAATTTGGTGAAGATTGGACAACATGTGTAGGAGGAGTAGAGAAAAAACATTTTTCAATGAATTCAAAATGGCGGCCGCATCAATTCGGCTATTATCACAAATGATGATGGGTCACACACGGGACGTCCCAAGATATCATGAAACAAAGGAATCACTTAATAAAGGCAAACAAATCAACAGTTATTGGCCAAAACACATTTTTGCTTCCTGCGGCCACGCCCAGTAATGACATGACACCAAATTAATTGGACAGCCTCAGAAGAGGGTTCCGAGTCATCACACCAGGTTTGGGGTTGATTTCTTAAAGATTAGCTGAGATATGATCCAACTTCCTGTTTGGTTGCTTTGTTGCCAATTTTGATTGGCTGTACCGGACAAACGGTTTTGAAAATCAAATATCCTTTGATAACTTCTGTGAGGGTTGGTCTGATGATGATGTGTGCCAATTCTGGGGAAGATTTGACCAAAATTGAGGGAGGAGAAGCCAAAAAACATTTTTTCACAAAATTCAAAATGGCAGAAAATCTGTATAACCGGAAATTGATGCCATGGTGTGCGTTGAACTCGTCTCGATCCAGGGAATCCAGGGGTACCTCATTTTTGAAAATCGGTCATACGGTTCAAAAGTTACGTGTGTAAACACAAGTCCAACTTTGACCAGTTGGTGGCGCTAGAGTGCTCCAATGGGAGACATGAAACTTGGTGAATATAAAGAGGGGACTGTGCTTAATGAGTGTGCCAAATTTCACAACTTTTTAACATACGGTTCTAGGGGCTGCCATAGACTCCAATGACAGAAGAAGTGTAATAATAATAATAATAAGAAGAAGAAAAGGTAGAATCACTTATGTGGCTTCGCCGCTTCGCAGCTTGGCCACCAAATATAGCTGCAAGCAGCAATGTGGTGGCCAAGCAGTCAAATGACCCATAAAACACTTTAGAAATCCTCAGAACAGGGTTCCGAGTGCATGCAGCAAGTTTGGTGTGAATCCATCAAAGATTTGCTGAGATACGACCCAACTTCCTGTTTGATGGCTTAATTGCACATTTTGATTGTCTGTACCGGGCAAACGGTTCTGAAAATCTAAAAATCATGTGATGGCCTTTGTGAGGCTTGGTCTGAAGATAATCTCTGCGAAATTTGGTGAAGATTGGACAACATGTGTAGGAGGAGTAGAGAAAAAACATTTTTCAATGAATTCAAAATGGCGGCCGCATCAATTCGGCTATTATCACAAATGATGATGGGTCACACACGGGACGTCCCAAGATATCATGAAACAAAGGAATCACTTAATAAAGGCAAACAAATCAACAGTTATTGGCCAAAACACATTTTTGCTTCCTGCGGCCACGCCCAGTAATGACATGACACCAAATTAATTGGACAGCCTCAGAAGAGGGTTCCGAGTCATCACACCAGGTTTGGGGTTGATTTCTTAAAGATTAGCTGAGATATGATCCAACTTCCTGTTTGGTTGCTTTGTTGCCAATTTTGATTGGCTGTACCGGACAAACGGTTTTGAAAATCAAATATCCTTTGATAACTTCTGTGAGGGTTGGTCTGATGATGATGTGTGCCAATTCTGGGGAAGATTTGACCAAAATTGAGGGAGGAGAAGCCAAAAAACATTTTTTCACAAAATTCAAAATGGCAGAAAATCTGTATAACCGGAAATTGATGCCATGGTGTGCGTTGAACTCGTCTCGATCCAGGGAATCCAGGGGTACCTCATTTTTGAAAATCGGTCATACGGTTCAAAAGTTACGTGTGTAAACACAAGTCCAACTTTGACCAGTTGGTGGCGCTAGAGTGCTCCAATGGGAGACATGAAACTTGGTGAATATAAAGAGGGGACTGTGCTTAATGAGTGTGCCAAATTTCACAACTTTTTAACATACGGTTCTAGGGGCTGCCATAGACTCCAATGACAGAAGAAGTGTAATAATAATAATAATAAGAAGAAGAAAAGGTAGAATCACTTATGTGGCTTCGCCGCTTCGCAGCTTGGCCACCAAATATAGCTGCAAGCAGCAATGTGGTGGCCAAGCAGTCAAATGACCCATAAAACACTTTAGAAATCCTCAGAACAGGGTTCCGAGTGCATGCAGCAAGTTTGGTGTGAATCCATCAAAGATTTGCTGAGATACGACCCAACTTCCTGTTTGATGGCTTAATTGCACATTTTGATTGTCTGTACCGGGCAAACGGTTCTGAAAATCTAAAAATCATGTGATGGCCTTTGTGAGGCTTGGTCTGAAGATAATCTCTGCGAAATTTGGTGAAGATTGGACAACATGTGTAGGAGGAGTAGAGAAAAAACATTTTTCAATGAATTCAAAATGGCGGCCGCATCAATTCGGCTATTATCACAAATGATGATGGGTCACACACGGGACGTCCCAAGATATCATGAAACAAAGGAATCACTTAATAAAGGCAAACAAATCAACAGTTATTGGCCAAAACACATTTTTGCTTCCTGCGGCCACGCCCAGTAATGACATGACACCAAATTAATTGGACAGCCTCAGAAGAGGGTTCCGAGTCATCACACCAGGTTTGGGGTTGATTTCTTAAAGATTAGCTGAGATATGATCCAACTTCCTGTTTGGTTGCTTTGTTGCCAATTTTGATTGGCTGTACCGGACAAACGGTTTTGAAAATCAAATATCCTTTGATAACTTCTGTGAGGGTTGGTCTGATGATGATGTGTGCCAATTCTGGGGAAGATTTGACCAAAATTGAGGGAGGAGAAGCCAAAAAACATTTTTTCACAAAATTCAAAATGGCAGAAAATCTGTATAACCGGAAATTGATGCCATGGTGTGCGTTGAACTCGTCTCGATCCAGGGAATCCAACGGTACCTCATTTTTGAAAATCGGTCATACGGTTCAAAAGTTACGTGTGTAAACACAAGTCCAACTTTGACCAGTTGGTGGCGCTAGAGTGCTCCAATGGGAGACATGAAACTTGGTGAATATAAAGAGGGGACTGTGCTTAATGAGTGTGCCAAATTTCACAACTTTTTAACATACGGTTCTAGGGGCTGCCATAGACTCCAATGACAGAAGAAGTGTAATAATAATAATAATAAGAAGAAGAAAAGGTAGAATCACTTATGTGGCTTCGCCGCTTCGCAGCTTGGCCACCAAATATAGCTGCAAGCAGCAATGTGGTGGCCAAGCAGTCAAATGACCCATAAAACACTTTAGAAATCCTCAGAACAGGGTTCCGAGTGCATGCAGCAAGTTTGGTGTGAATCCATCAAAGATTTGCTGAGATACGACCCAACTTCCTGTTTGATGGCTTAATTGCACATTTTGATTGTCTGTACCGGGCAAACGGTTCTGAAAATCTAAAAATCATGTGATGGCCTTTGTGAGGCTTGGTCTGAAGATAATCTCTGCGAAATTTGGTGAAGATTGGACAACATGTGTAGGAGGAGTAGAGAAAAAACATTTTTCAATGAATTCAAAATGGCGGCCGCATCAATTCGGCTATTATCACAAATGATGATGGGTCACACACGGGACGTCCCAAGATATCATGAAACAAAGGAATCACTTAATAAAGGCAAACAAATCAACAGTTATTGGCCAAAACACATTTTTGCTTCCTGCGGCCACGCCCAGTAATGACATGACACCAAATTAATTGGACAGCCTCAGAAGAGGGTTCCGAGTCATCACACCAGGTTTGGGGTTGATTTCTTAAAGATTAGCTGAGATATGATCCAACTTCCTGTTTGGTTGCTTTGTTGCCAATTTTGATTGGCTGTACCGGACAAACGGTTTTGAAAATCAAATATCCTTTGATAACTTCTGTGAGGGTTGGTCTGATGATGATGTGTGCCAATTCTGGGGAAGATTTGACCAAAATTGAGGGAGGAGAAGCCAAAAAACATTTTTTCACAAAATTCAAAATGGCAGAAAATCTGTATAACCGGAAATTGATGCCATGGTGTGCGTTGAACTCGTCTCGATCCAGGGAATCCAACGGTACCTCATTTTTGAAAATCGGTCATACGGTTCAAAAGTTACGTGTGTAAACACAAGTCCAACTTTGACCAGTTGGTGGCGCTAGAGTGCTCCAATGGGAGACATGAAACTTGGTAAATATAAAGAGGGGACTGTGCTTAATGAGTGTGCCAAATTTCACAACTTTTTAACATACGGTTCTAGGGGCTGCCATAGACTCCAATGACAGAAGAAGTGTAATAATAATAATAATAAGAAGAAGAAAAGGTAGAATCACTTATGTGGCTTCGCCGCTTCGCAGCTTGGCCACCAAATATAGCTGCAAGCAGCAATGTGGTGGCCAAGCAGTCAAATGACCCATAAAACACTTTAGAAATCCTCAGAACAGGGTTCCGAGTGCATGCAGCAAGTTTGGTGTGAATCCATCAAAGATTTGCTGAGATACGACCCAACTTCCTGTTTGATGGCTTAATTGCACATTTTGATTGTCTGTACCGGGCAAACGGTTCTGAAAATCTAAAAATCATGTGATGGCCTTTGTGAGGCTTGGTCTGAAGATAATCTCTGCGAAATTTGGTGAAGATTGGACAACATGTGTAGGAGGAGTAGAGAAAAAACATTTTTCAATGAATTCAAAATGGCGGCCGCATCAATTCGGCTATTATCACAAATGATGATGGGTCACACACGGGACGTCCCAAGATATCATGAAACAAAGGAATCACTTAATAAAGGCAAACAAATCAACAGTTATTGGCCAAAACACATTTTTGCTTCCTGCGGCCACGCCCAGTAATGACATGACACCAAATTAATTGGACAGCCTCAGAAGAGGGTTCCGAGTCATCACACCAGGTTTGGGGTTGATTTCTTAAAGATTAGCTGAGATATGATCCAACTTCCTGTTTGGTTGCTTTGTTGCCAATTTTGATTGGCTGTACCGGACAAACGGTTTTGAAAATCAAATATCCTTTGATAACTTCTGTGAGGGTTGGTCTGATGATGATGTGTGCCAATTCTGGGGAAGATTTGACCAAAATTGAGGGAGGAGAAGCCAAAAAACATTTTTTCACAAAATTCAAAATGGCAGAAAATCTGTATAACCGGAAATTGATGCCATGGTGTGCGTTGAACTCGACTCGATCCAAGGAATCCAACGGTACCTCATTTTTGAAAATCGGTCATACGGTTCAAAAGTTACGTGTGTAAACACAAGTCCAACTTTGACCAGTTGGTGGCGCTAGAGTGCTCCAATGGGAGACATGAAACTTGGTAAATATAAAGAGGGGACTGTGCTTAATGAGTGTGCCAAATTTCACAACTTTTTAACATACGGTTCTAGGGGCTGCCATAGACTCCAATGACAGAAGAAGTGTAATAATAATAATAATAAGAAGAAGAAAAGGTAGAATCACTTATGTGGCTTCGCCGCTTCGCAGCTTGGCCACCAAATATAGCTGCAAGCAGCAATGTGGTGGCCAAGCAGTCAAATGACCCATAAAACACTTTAGAAATCCTCAGAACAGGGTTCCGAGTGCATCCAGCAAGTTTGGTGTGAATCCATCAAAGATTTGCTGAGATACGACCCAACTTCCTGTTTGATGGCTTAATTGCACATTTTGATTGTCTGTACCGGGCAAACGGTTCTGAAAATCTAAAAATCATGTGATGGCCTTTGTGAGGCTTGGTCTGAAGATAATCTCTGCGAAATTTGGTGAAGATTGGACAACGTGTAGGAGGAGTAGAGAAAAAACATTTTTCAATGAATTCAAAATGGCGGCCGCATCAATTCGGCTATTATCACAAATGATGATGGGTCACACACAGGACGTCCCAAGATATCATGAAACAAAGGAATCACTTAATAAAGGCAAACAAATCAACAGTTATTGGCCAAAACACATTTTTGCTTCCTGCGGCCACGCCCAGTAATGACATGACACCAAATTAATTGGACAGCCTCAGAAGAGGGTTCCGAGTCATCACACCAGGTTTGGGGTTGATTTCTTAAAGATTAGCTGAGATATGATCCAACTTCCTGTTTGGTTGCTTTGTTGCCAATTTTGATTGGCTGTACCGGACAAACGGTTTTGAAAATCAAATATCCTTTGATAACTTCTGTGAGGGTTGGTCTGATGATGATGTGTGCCAATTCTGGGGAAGATTTGACAAAAATTGAGGGAGGAGAAGCCAAAAAACATTTTTTCACAAAATTCAAAATGGCAGAAAATCTGTATGACCGGAAATTGATGCCATGGTGTGCGTTGAACTCGTCTCGATCCAGGGAATCCAACGGTACCTCATTTTTGAAAATCGGTCATACGGTTCAAAAGTTACGTGTGTAAACACAAGTCCAACTTTGACCAGTTGGTGGCGCTAGAGTGCTCCAATGGGAGACATGAAACTTGATGAATATAAAGAGGGGACTGTGCTTAATGAGTTTGCCAAATTTCACAACTTTTTAACATACGGTTCTAGGGGCTGCCATAGACTCCAATGACAGAAGAAGTGTAATAATAATAATAAATATAGCTGCAAGCAGCAATGTGGTGGCCAAGCAGTCAAATGACCCATAAAACACTTTAGAAATCCTCAGAACAGGGTTCCGAGTGCATGCAGCAAGTTTGGTGTGAATCCATCAAAGATTGGCTGAGATACGACCCAACTTCCTGTTTGATGGCTTAATTGCACATTTTGATTGCCTGTACCGGGCAAACGGTTGTGAAAATCAAACAATCATGTGATGGCCTTTGTGAGGCTTGTTCTGAAGATAATCTCTGCAAAATTTGGTGAAGATTGGACAACATGTGTAGGAGGAGTAAAGAAAAAACGTTTTTCAATGAATTCAAAATGGCGGCCGCATCAATTCGGCTATTATCACAAATGATGATGGGTCACACACGGGACGTCCCAAGATATCATGAAACAAAGGAATCACTTAATAAAGGCAAACAAATCAACAGTTATTGGACAAAACACATTTTTGCTTCCTGCGGCCACGCCCAGTAATTTACATTTACATTTACATTTATTCATTTAGCAGACGCTTTTGTCCAAAGCGACTTCCAAGAGAGAGCTTCACAAAGTGCATAGGTCACTGATAATAACAACAAGATAGCCCCACAGCATTGCGGGTAGTCAAAAACAAGAAGTACATATTGTGGACAACCAAAAAATAGTGCTAAAGGGAAGAAACCATAAGAGCATGTAGTTAAACAAGTTAAAATTACACAACATTGATCTCTAAGTGCAGGTGTACCTGTAGGAAAGCAATAAAAATAGGATTAACTAAAAAAGAAGAATACAACAGTTTAAATCAGCTACCACTAACCAACAAGAGCAACAGTCTAAGCAAGAGTCATTGTGAACCTTGAGGAAACTAGCGTTGGATTCAGCAAACCATTCCTAAGTACCATTGTACTCCCGGAACAAGTGCGTCTTGAGCCTTCTCTTGAAGGTGGAGAGACAGTCCGTGTCTCTGATGGAGGTGGGGAGTTGATTCCACCACTGGGGTGCCAGGCAGGAGAAGAGCTTGTGCTGGGACCGGGCGGTCTTGAGAGGTGGGACCACCAGGCGGTTGTCTGAAGAAGACCGTAGGTGGCGGGTGGGGGTGTAAGGCTGCAGGAGAGACTTGATGTAGTCGGGCGCAGTTCCATTCACTGCTCGGAAGGTCAGTACCAGGGTCTTGAATCTGATGCGGGCCGTTATGGGTAGCCAGTGGAGGGAGATGAGGAGCGGGGTAACGTGGGAGCGTCTGGGTAGATTGTAGACCAGACGGGCCGCTGCGTTCTGAATTCTCTGAAGAGGGCGGGTTGCGCATGATGGGAGACCGGCGAGCAGCGAGTTGCAGTAGTCCAACTTGGAGAGGACAAGTGCTTGGACAAGCAGCTGGGTGGAGTGCTCAGACAGGTATCTCCTGATCTTCCGGATGTTGTAGAGGGTGAATCTACACGACCGGGAGACCGCAGCAATGTGGGCCGTGAGGGAGAGCTCGTTGTCCATGGTCACCCCAAGGTTCCTGGCAGAGGATGAGGGGGTCACCGTCGCAGATCCCAGGGTGATTGAGAAGTCATGGGAGATGGAGGGTTTGGCCGGGATGATGAGAAGTTCTGTTTTGGCAAGGTTCAGCTGGAGATGGTGCTCAGTCATCCAGGCGGAGATGTCTGCGAGGCAGGCCTCAATCCTAGCTGAGATCCCCGGATCGGTCGGAGGGAATGACAGGTACAGCTGCGTGTCGTCAGCGTAGCAGTGGTAGGAGAAGCCATGGGAGGTGATGATTGGTCCAAGTGAGGTGGTGTACAGAGAGAAGAGGAGGGGACCAAGGACGGAGCCCTGTGGGACACCAGTGGAGAGCTGGCGTGGGCCTGACAGTTTGCCTCCCCAGGAGACCTGGTAGGATCTTCCCGACAGGTAGGATGAGATCCACTGGAGTGCAGTGCCAGTGATGCCCATCTCAGAAAGTCTGGAGAGCAGGATCTGGTGGTTAACCGTATCAAACGCCGCAGAAAGGTCCAGCAGAATGATGACGGATGACCTGGAAGCCGCTCTGGCAGACTGGAGGGCAGTGGTGACTGAAAGGAGGGCAGTCTCTGTGGAGTGGCCGGTCTTGAAGCCCGATTGGTTGGGGTCGAGCAGTTTGTTCTGAGAAAGGAAGTTAGACAGTTGGTTAGATACAGCACGTTCAATTGTTTTAGAAAAGAAGGGCAACAATGATACCGGTCTGTAGTTCTGGAGGACGGCAGGGTTAAGGGAGGGTTTTTTGAGTAAAGGGGTAACTCTGGCCTGTTTGAAGGCAGAGGGGAAGGTGCCAGAGGTAAGAGAGGAGTTTAGAACATGGAGCAGAAAAGTTATGATAGAGGGGGAGATGGTTTGAAAGAGAGGGGAGGGGACAGGATCAAGGGGACAGGAGGTGGGGCGATGAGAGAGAATGAGGTCAGAGAGCTCTGCCTCGGACAGGGGAGAGAAGGAGTTTAGACATTTAGTTGGGTCAGAAATGGAGGGTGAGGGGGTAGGAAGGGTGGGTTTAGGGAACCGACTGCTAATGTCGGCGACTTTTTTCTCAAAGAAAGAGGAGAAGTCGTCTGCTGTCAGGGTGGAGGGAGGGGGTGGGGGAGGTGGGTTAAGAAGGGTGGAGAAGGTAGAAAACAGTTTGTGGGGGTTTGAAGCGGAGTTAATTTTGTTAAGAAAGTAGAGGGTTTTGGCACCAGATATGTGAGAAGAGAAGGATTGTAGGACAGTAGGACAGTAGGATTGAAGGACAGTAATGACATGACACCAAATTCATTGGACAGCCTCAGAAGAGGGTCACACCAGGTTTGGGGTTGATTTCTTAAAGATTAGCTGAGATATGATCCAACTTCCTGTTTGGTTGCTTTGTTGCCAATTTTGATTGGCTGTACCGGACAAACGGTTTTGAAAATCAAATATCCTTTGATAACTTCTGTGAGGGTTGGTCTGATGATGATGTGTGCCAATTCTGGGGAAGATTTTACCAAAATTGAGGGAGGAGAAGCAAAAAAAGTTTTTTCACAAAATTCAAAATGGCAGAAAATCTATATAACCGGAAATTGACACCATGGTGTGCGTTGAACTCGTCTCGATCCAGGGAATCCAGGGGTACCTCATTTTTGAAAATCGGTCATACGGTTCAAAAGTTACGTGTGTAAACACAAGTCCAACTTTGACCAGTTGGTGGCGCTAGAGTGCTCCAATGGGAGACATGAAACTTGGTGAATATAAAGAGGGGACTGTGCTTAATGAGTGTGCCAAATTTCACAACTTTTTAACATACGGTTCTAGGGGCTGCCATAGACTCCAATGACAGAAGAAGTGTAATAATAATAATAATAAGAAAAGGTAGAATCACTTATGTGGCTTCGCCGCTTCGCGGCTTGGCCACCAATAATAAAACTAACAATAACAATAGGTTTCCTCCTGACGGAGGAATCCTAATAATACCACCAATAACAATAGGGTTCCCTCCTACCGGAGGAACCCTAATAAAACTAACAATAACAATAGGTTTCCTCCTGACGGAGGAATCCTAATAAAACTAACAATAACAATAGGTTTCCTCTTGACGGAGGAATCCTAATAATAAAACTAACAATAACAATAGGTTTCCTCCTGACGGAGGAATCCTAATAAATATAACTGCAAGCAGTAATGGCGGATTCCTCCAAACATTGCGAACCATTGAAAAATGTATATTCTTGACAAATTGGAATTGTATAGAAAAATCTATGCTGCAGAATTACCAATGGGATACCAAATCTGAAATATAATACCATCAAGATCCACAAGGGCCTTTATTTCAACCCAAGGAGTGAAGGGAGGGGGCTTGGTTAGCCTATCCATTCCAGAAAGCCTTTGTGCTTTAGGGCGTGGAATGTAGCGCCACCTATGGGTAACGGTGGGACAGCTGTGGTGTGGTAATTACCCTTGGTCTATACTTTCAAAAAAGCTCGACCACAGCATACCCCCCGCTCTCAGGGTACCGAGCTTCAGCTCAGTCATGATGCTGGGATGAATGCAGGCCTATATGTAGAGACCAGGGAGACAGACACACTGGCCAGCTGCCCTGATGGGTCCGTGGTAGATCATTAATGCGGGTTGTATCCTACAACGCTCGCGGCCTCTGAGTAGGACATACTGCTGCTGATAGATCAAGACGTTCGGTGGTGGACCCATTGCTGGACGAGAGTGACATTGTCTGCCTTCAAGAAACCTGGATGGCCAAGCAAGATCTGGACAAATTGAACTCCCTACACAAGATGTTTCATGGTGCTGGAGAGTCCACTACCGATCTCAGCATGAGAATGGTTTGTGGGAGGATAGCTGGTGGTGTAGCTATACTGTGGAACATAAAATATGACCCAACGGTAAAGGTGGTTTGGCTTAATGTTGACTGGGTTATTGGGTTGGAGTTTAATCACAATGAAAATAAATTTACTATTGTAAATGTGTACACACCATATTATGGAAGCAAATCGTGACCAAAATTCAAATGAAAATGCATTTCCAGAAATGCATTTTCATTTTAAGAATGTGGCTGCATTATTTGACTCATAAATCAAATTAGTATTCAATCATCCTATTTGCATTTTCATTTTCTTCTTTAAGACTGCTCATTCTTTCCCTTAATTAAAATGAAAACGAAAAAGACATTTGAAATTTAATTTTCAAAATATGCCCCAGCAAATAGATACCAAAATTCAATTTGAAATGTAAAATTTGAAAATGAAAATGCATTTCCAGAAATGCATTTTCATTTTAAGAACTTGGCTGCAAAATCGTGACCACAATTCAAATTCAAATGCATTTCCAGAATTGCATTTTCATTTTCAAGAACGTGGCTGCAAAATCGTGACCACAATTCAAATTCAAATGCATTTCCAGAAATGCATTTTCATTTTAAGAACGTGGCTGCAAAATCGTGACCACAATTCAAATTCAAATGTATTTCCAGAAATGCATTTTCATTTTAAGAATGTGGCTGCATTATTTGACTCATAAATCAAATTAGTACTGATTAGTACTGAGCGGACATTGCATTTTCATTTTCATGTTCTGCCCGCAAAGAACTGCCCATAATTCGAAAACGAAAATGCATTCTGAGCGGCGCAGTAGAGTGACGTCAGTAGCCGCTATTCTTCAGCTCCCTGCTGACCGAGCTACCCATCTTGTTCGGTAGGGGGCGGTGTGCACATACGCATTGCATTACATGACAAATGTGCCGGGAAATTGATTGAATTGCCGGGTCTTTAGAGGATGCATCACAGATCATGGCGCTCCCTCAAATTGTGCAGACACTGATAGAATTAGCTGAGCTGGTAGAAACTAATAATATATCTGAGTCTGATGCCCGTGACCGAGTAGAACAAGTCACAGAGAGCTTGGCTGCATACTCTGCCGTCACAGACGTACACATTAATGAGGTTGCCATAGTAAACCTCTCTTCAGTCCTGGAACGGCTGGATGCTGTGGAGCCTCAAATGGGACGGGGACGACCAACCATCCACATCCCGTTCGAGTCCATCGAAAACTATTTATTAAATGGTTTAAAAATAAAGGACATAGCGGAGCTGTTGTCGGCCACCAGACCATCCGTCGGAGGATGCAAAGCAACGGATTTATGGAGCTAGAAAGCTGACAAAAGTATCTGAATTTGAATATGAAAGATCTGAAATATTTGTGTGTCGAATTTCATAAAACTGAAATATATTGCTGTTGAATATATAATATCTGAATTATTTGTATGCCAAATTTAATACAACTGAATTATTTTGATCCAAAAATAAAACATTCTAAAATTCAGATTGCAGGAATTCAGATTCTTGAAATTCAGATTGCGGAAATTCAAATTCAGATTGCGGAAATTCAGATTTTGTCTGAACCAGGCCAAAGGTGAAACAGCTTGCTTTCACAGGAAAAAGTAGACCATTTAATAAATAGTTTTCGATGGACTCGAACGGGATGTGGATGGTTGGTCGTCCCCGTCCCATTTGAGGCTCCACAGCATCCAGCCATTCCAGGACTGAAGAGAGGTTTACTATGGCAACCTCATTAATGTGTACGTTTGTGACGGCAGAGTATGCAGCCAAGCTCTCTGTGACTTGTTCTACTCGGTCACGGGCATCAGACTCAGATATATTATTAGTTTCTACCAGCTCAGCTAATTCTATCAGTGTCTGCACAATTTGAGGGAGCGCCATGATCTGTGATGCGTCCTCTAAAGACCCGGCAATTCAATCAATTTCCCGGCACATTTGTCATGTAATGCAATGCGTATGTGCACACCGCCCCCTACCGAACAAGATGGGTAGCTCGGTCAGCAGGGAGCTGAAGAATAGCGGCTACTGACGTCACTCTACTGCGCCACTCAGAATGCATTTTCGTTTTCGAATTATGGGCAGTTCTTTGCGGGCAGAACATGAAAATGAAAATGCAATGTCCGCTCAGTACTAATCAGTACTAATTTGATTTATGAGTCAAATAATGCAGCCACATTCTTAAAATGAAAATGCATTTCTGGAAATACATTTGAATTTGAATTGTGGTCACGATTTTGCAGCCACGTTCTTAAAATGAAAATGCATTTCTGGAAATGCATTTGAATTTGAATTGTGGTCACGATTTTGCAGCCACGTTCTTGAAAATGAAAATGCAATTCTGGAAATGCATTTGAATTTGAATTGTGGTCACGATTTTGCAGCCACGTTCTTAAAATGAAAATGCATTTCTGGAAATGCATTTTCATTTTCAAATTTGACATTTCAAATTGAATTTTGGTATCTATTTGCTGGGGCATATTTTGAAAATTAAATTTCAAATCTCTTTTTCGTTTTCATTTTAATTAAGGGAAAGAATGAGCAGTCTTAAAGAAGAAAATGAAAATGCAAATAGGATGATTGAATACTAATTTGATTTATGAGTCAAATAATGCTGCCACATTCTTAAAATGAAAATGCATTTCTGGAAATGCATTTTCATTTGAATTTTGGTCACGATTTGCTTCCATACCATATGAATCCTATGACCATGAGGATGAATTTCAGAACAGGTTAGCTTTTATTCAGTCCTTCATAGAGGACAGTTGTTCATGTTGTGTCTATGTCATGGGTGATTTTAATGCTGACATGTCAGATAAGCGTTTATTCGCACAACATCTGCAGCAGTTCTGTAATGAAACTAAATTAATTATATCAAGCGTTATTGCCTGATACAAGTTTTACCCATATAAGTGAAACGTGGCACACAACTTCCTGGCTAGACCATATTGTAACCACAGCTGATGCTCATGACTCACTGGAAAGTATAGAGATGTGTTATGGGCTGGCCACCACTGATCACATACCAGTTGCTATGCTGCTAAATGTTGAGAGTGTACCCTTGTTGTGACATAAAATATGACATAAAATATAATGCAAAGAAAAGCCACATAATGATAGTCAGAAGTAATCAGGACAGGAAATTAACCTTCCCTACCTTTTATTTATCTGGCAGTCCCCTTGGTGTTTGTGAGGAAATAAAATATCTGGGCCATGTCATTTCTGATGATTGGACAGATTACAATGATATGTATCAACAGCGCTGTAAAATATATTCTCAGGCCAGTATGTTATTAGCTTAGCTTAGCTTCGCTAAGCTTAGCTTCGCTGCTTGGCCCCTAATAATACTAACAATAACAATAGGTGCCTCGCAGCTTCGCTGCTTGGCCCCTAATAATAATAAGAAAAGGTAGAATCACTTATGTGGCTTCGCCACTTCGCGGCTTGGCCACCAATAAGAAAAGGTAGAATCACTTATGTGGCTTCGCCGCTTCGCTGCTTGGCCCCTAATAATAATAATAATACTAACAATAACAATAGGTGCCTCGCAGCTTCGCTGCTTGGCCCCTAATAATAATAATAATACTAACAATAACAATAGGTGCCTCACAGCTTCGCTGCTTGGCCCCTAATAATAATAATAATACTAATAATAATACTAACAATAACAATAGGTGCCTCTCAGCTTCGATGCTTGGCCCCTAATAATAATAATAATAATAATAAAACTAACAATAACAATAGGTGCCTTGCAGCTTCGCTGCTTGGCCCCTAATAATAAGGATACGTAGAAACACTTCGCGACTTCGCGGCTCGGCCACCAACTATAAACAGTTCAAATAACCACTTATTGTTATGTATTTATGTGGAATCGGTTTGTGGTAATGGTCATAACTTGGATATTATTATTCAAATGTATGGCCTTCGATACTAATAAATGCATCAAAACCCATTTACAGAAATGTTGCCCCCAAAAAATAACACAAGGGCATTCAAATGTATATGGGGAAAGGGACAGTTGTTAACCTACTGACATTAAATGTTTTCCTTGTTTTACCATACAGGGCAAGTGAAATTATTATGGAGTTGAACCAGCTTCTTCAAAATCAATCGACCTTTCAGGCCGAATCCAGCTTCTCCACCACAGGCGGGCTTACTGCGGGGCCGTCAGGCGGGCTTACTGCGGGGCCGACAGGCGGGCCAACATATCAGACTAACCATGTCTTTCCCCCCTCCCTGGGTCATTTTTCGTTGCACCGGCCGGACTCAGTTAGGGCTAGTTTGAGCCGGCTCTTCCAGCCTTACCCCAAAGGTAACAACAAAAAAACAAAACAATGCAGTCAGCCGTGGGAGCACAAGTTTTTTTGCTGTGCTCGGTTGGATACCCAGCAGAGTCCAAGCTTGGAGGACACAATGATCCTCCAAGCATGTGGGCTTGGTGGGAAGAACGTATTGTTTAATGATGTGCAAGGCACATTGTTACAGTTTATACACACCATGGAAAAAGCCTTTCCTCCATTGATAAGTTCTGGAGGCTTCAAGTTAATGCGGTGCGGCAAGAGCAAGCAACTCATTGACATCATGCCGCAAGGGGGATATACAGCGGACTACCTTAAAAACCTGAGTAATCTCAACAAGGCAGTTGCATACATTGTGCCGTTACAGGCTGATCTTCCCTGAATGAGGATGGACAAAAGGTTAAATATGTCACTATATATATTATATATATTTTTATGCTATGCATTTATGTCCTCCATCTCAATATTTGTATATTACATTTTAGGATGAAAATGTGGAGGAGTTGTTGCAAAGTTGCAACAACTGCAATCAAAAACTGCCGTTGTCTTCCTTACAAAGACACCTACAACACTGCAACACGAGGTAAGCCACTGTAACTGTTCCCCTATTTTCACCATATTTATAGGGCTATGCAAAAATGACATTGTCATTTGATCTTTTATATTGTGTAAAGGAAGGTGTTGGTTGGTTGTGTGTGAAACCAAGCTTAAGACCTCATACGTAATACATGATCAGTCAGTGTACTTAAATGACTTAGCAAACATCTCACATACCCTGGTAAGAACTGGGTGAGATGATCCCCTCAAACGGTGCTTCCTGTAATTCCACACACATATGCAATGGAAAATTGGATGCAATGGAAAGTTGACTTGCAAGTTGCTTTGTCCTTAACTAGACAGAGTAAAATGTCTATGGCTTAATTTCAACTTTGTAACATTGTAGGTTTCAACTTTGTTGTTTAACTAACTTTCACTTGGATGTTGATTTTGAATTTGATATACGCTGTAGCATCGCCACAACGGTGACAGACTCCAGACAAACGTGAGTGAAAATGTATCTTACCCTACAGACAAATTACATTCATAGCAAGCATAAGACTGGTTACACTAATATGGCACACCCACACTTTTTAATGTTTATTTTTCGCCATTATTTTTTAATTGGTTGTGGTTTTAGGATAACAACCCCTTCACTGTACTGTGTCCAAGATTTTGTGCTTTTGTTTTTTGGTGTCCTTAAAGTACCACTCAGACGCAGTACAACACCAGGAAGATGAGGATTTGCCTAATGTTAACTCATCAAAGGACCTTCAACTGCCGGCCAGGTGATATAGATGTGTTCATGTGTATGACTATTAAATACAAACTTTTGAAATTAACCGAAGTTTATTTCCATTAACTAATTTGTATGCAGTACTTAAATGTTTAAATGTAGGACATGTACATAATCAATGTTCTCATCATAAGATTATTTATACTTCACTTCAAATGAAATGAAATATGAGGATCTGAGCAATGGGGATGGTGGAATTTTTGAAAAGGTCATGGACATAAACAATCAGTGGTTCGTCCGGGTTAAAATATTTCCCTCAGATATTGAGTCCTGGTTTCTTAAATAATTAATTAAGAGATTAAAGAAAATATATTATTTAACTTTATTGCACAAAGTTTAAACAGGATGTCACAAACAAGTTGGTAACCACACTTTACATTGGGAACCATTGCTTTGTTTTTTTTCCAGCGGAAGATGTTAAAGTGTTCCAGGTTCCTAATAAACTGGATGCTGTTGAATTTAGGGAATTTGTAAGGACCACCTACCCCAAAGTTCAAAGGAGGAATTTTGAATTTTGCTAAGTTAATAGGCGTAGGGAAGTGGTCCCCCTGACTGAAAACACACCCCAAAAGATCCGGTCAAGCGGAGTGTTGGGTCGCTCAGCCCTATACATTCGTCCCGAGGTGAACACATTTTTTTGTTCTAAAAATAAATTATTCATGTTTGTAACACTATTGACATTGTTAGGCTGTAATATTTTTTTGGCATATTTCATAGTGTGACATCGAGACAGAAACAGAGACCAGTGAGGCAATGGACTTGGTAAGTTACTCTACAAAGTTATTATGAGATTTCCATTTTCGGTTATAAAAAAACAAACTTAAATTATTTAAATATAATTTGAAAGAAAATCTGTTTATAAGTGAAAAATCACATAAAAAAATTATTGTGATCATAGGAAGCACCAACCGAAGTAGAGGGGGGGAAAGTAATCATAAGTACTTTTCTTCTAATGTCCCCCTATTAGTCACCTGAAATACAGGCTGAAGAGGAACCACTGGCAGACGAGGACGAGGCTGAGGAAATAATAGTGAGTTTATTCAGTTAAAATTGGCTGTAATTATCTGTAAAGCGTAGTAAATTCAATTGAAGTTATATTTTCACTTCAGTCATTGCTTAATTCTTCTAATGTCCCCCTATTAGTCATCTGAAATACAGGCTGAAGAGGAACCAATGGCAGACGAGTACGAGGACGAGGAAATAATAGTGAGTTTATTCAGTTAAAATTGGCTGTAATTATCTATAAGGCGTAGTAAATTCAATCAAAGTTATATTTTCACTTCAGTCATGGCTTAATTCTTCTAATGTCCCCCTATTAGTCACCTGAAATACAGGCTGAAGAGGAACCAATGGCAGACGAGGCTGAGGAAGGTATAGTGAGTTTATTTAGTTAAAATTGGCTGTAATTATCTGTAAAGGATAGTAAATTCAATTGAAGTTATGTTTTCACTTCAGTCATTGCTTAGCTCACATCCTTGTCCTAAGGCAATTGGACAAACTAACTATGTAACAAAGTTAATGTGAATAATACATTGTTCACCCTCCATAACCATAAAGCATTTCTCTTTAAGGTAAAAAAATTGACGGATAAATACGTTAACTTTCTTCACAAAACTTTTGAATAGTTGACAGTTTAGAAAGAACTTGAAGCACATTTTGTTAAGTCAACATAACAATGTCCAACATTTTTTGTTAACTCAATAACTTAGAGTAAATAACTTATTGCAGGATTTGGAATCATCTTACAGCCCAAGTAGCAGCCAAGGGTCTCCATCAGTGGGGTCCCCGAACATCGATGTTCCGGGGTCTGCAGTGGGTCTACCTCCTGTGTCTCCAGAAGATTCTCAGCGTGACCTAAGGGAGATCCTGCGCACCCTTGTTGGCAAGGTCAATTCTGTAGAACTGCCACCTACAGCCAACAAAATAAATGTTGTGAGGGCCGACATCTTGGAAAGTGCCCTTAGAGCAATCCGAAGAAGATCTTTCAATCCTGAACGAACAATTGATGTAGTGTTTGTTGACCCCTGCGGGCAAGGAGAAGGGTCGGTGGACAACGGAGGACCCACCAGGGACTTCCTAAACCTTCTTATGAAGGCAGTGGTCAACTCTCGTTTCTTTGTGGGACCTGTCTGTACAAAGAATCTAGGACTGGACGCCATCGGTATGTGCATCAGTGGTCTGCAGTTTCAAACATCCACACACATACATATATATATATATATATATATATAGTTATTTTGTATTAACAAAATAATGACCTTATTAGACACCGGTTATACTAGTTTACATCTACAGCTGCCAGTAAAGTCTTTTAACAATGTACTAGCGTTACTTTGTATCCTTCCTAATTGCAATTTTGTTTTGTACTTTTAGGACTTAGAAGGGGCACCTACAAAACTATTTGGACCATCCTTTCTGTCTGTGTGGTCCATGGAGGAGTGGGGCCCCATGTGTTCTCCCAGCGTCTTCTCTGCCAGTTAACAGGGGAAACAACTCCCCTTGTTAATTTAATGGAGGTGGAAGATGTGGACCTGAGAAAACAGTTGGAAAAGGCAGGTTGCCAATTCATTAAATCAATATTCCACATTTTAGAGCCCCTATACCACTTGGCAATCACTGTTATGGCTGGAAGAAGACCTACAATGTAATCCTTCATAAAAACAGATCTGTAAAGATGTGGCTGATCTCTACCTTTTCTCCATTGCATTTAAAATGAATTTAGCTAATGTAAAATTTTCTGCATCCCAAAACTGTGACTTTAGTTTATTAAAAAGTAGCTAGCTAAAGAGTAGCTAGCCAGTGAGTCATTTTCGGTTTCGGGGTACTCAGGATATTCTTTTGTTTGGCAGTAATTGGGGGCGTTGTAGAATTTGGTTTAAAAGCCGAAGTCGCCTGGAATCAGCTGAGAGCGTATAGCGTCATACTGAAGAGAACTTCGAGAGCGCTGCATTGACTGCGAGTGATCAAGACTAGTATATTATTGAGTTTAGCTAAAAGTTAGTCTCTTGGGCAGAGCAGAAGGGCCAGCAGTTAGATAACCAGTTGAAACTGGTCAAGGAGTAGCTAGCCAGTGAGTCATTTTCGGTTTCGGGGTACTCAGGATATTCTTTTGTTTGGCAGTAATTGGGGGCGTTGTAGAATTTGGTTTAAAAGCCGAAGTCGCCTGGAATCAGCTGAGAGCGTATAGCGTCATACTGAAGAGAACTTCGAGAGCGCTGCATTGACTGCGAGTGATCAAGACTAGTATATTATTGAGTTTAGCTAAAAGTTAGTCTCTTGGGCAGAGCAGAAGGGCCAGCAGTTAGATAACCAGTTGAAACTGGTCAAGGAGTAGCTAGCCAGTGAGTCATTTTCGGTTTCGGGGTACTCAGGATATTCTTTTGTTTGGCAGTAATTGGGGGCGTTGTAGAATTTGGTTTAAAAGCCGAAGTCGCCTGGAATCAGCTGAGAGCGTATAGCGTCATACTGAAGAGAACTTCGAGAGCGCTGCATTGACTGCGAGTGATCAAGACTAGTATATTATCGAGTTTAGCTAAAAGTTAGTCTCTTGGGCAGAGCAGAAGGGCCAGCAGTTAGATAACCAGTTGAAACTGGTCAAGGAGTAGCTAGCCAGTGAGTCATTTTCGGTTTCGGGGTACTCAGGATATTCTTTTGTTTGGCAGTAATTGGGGGCGTTGTAGAATTTGGTTTAAAAGCCGAAGTCGCCTGGAATCAGCTGAGAGCGTATAGCGTCATACTGAAGAGAACTTCGAGAGCGCTGCATTGACTGCGAGTGATCAAGACTAGTATATTATTGAGTTTAGCTAAAAGTTAGTCTCTTGGGCAGAGCAGAAGGGCCAGCAGTTAGATAACCAGTTGAAACTGGTCAAGGAGTAGCTAGCCAGTGAGTCATTTTCGGTTTCGGGGTACTCAGGATATTCTTTTGTTTGGCAGTAATTGGGGGCGTTGTAGAATTTGGTTTAAAAGCCGAAGTCGCCTGGAATCAGCTGAGAGCGTATAGCGTCATACTGAAGAGAACTTCGAGAGCGCTGCATTGACTGCGAGTGATCAAGACTAGTATATTATTGAGTTTAGCTAAAAGTTAGTCTCTTGGGCAGAGCAGAAGGGCCAGCAGTTAGATAACCAGTTGAAACTGGTCAAGGAGTAGCTAGCCAGTGAGTCATTTTCGGTTTCGGGGTACTCAGGATATTCTTTTGTTTGGCAGTAATTGGGGGCGTTGTAGAATTTGGTTTAAAAGCCGAAGTCGCCTGGAATCAGCTGAGAGCGTATAGCGTCATACTGAAGAGAACTTCGAGAGCGCTGCATTGACTGCGAGTGATCAAGACTAGTATATTATTGAGTTTAGCTAAAAGTTAGTCTCTTGGGCAGAGCAGAAGGGCCAGCAGTTAGATAACCAGTTGAAACTGGTCAAGGAGTAGCTAGCCAGTGAGTCATTTTCGGTTTCGGGGTACTCAGGATATTCTTTTGTTTGGCAGTAATTGGGGGCGTTGTAGAATTTGGTTTAAAAGCCGAAGTCGCCTGGAATCAGCTGAGAGCGTATAGCGTCATACTGAAGAGAACTTCGAGAGCGCTGCATTGACTGCGAGTGATCAAGACTAGTATATTATTGAGTTTAGCTAAAAGTTAGTCTCTTGGGCAGAGCAGAAGGGCCAGCAGTTAGATAACCAGTTGAAACTGGTCAAGGAGTAGCTAGCCAGTGAGTCATTTTCGGTTTCGGGGTACTCAGGATATTCTTTTGTTTGGCAGTAATTGGGGGCGTTGTAGAATTTGGTTTAAAAGCCGAAGTCGCCTGGAATCAGCTGAGAGCGTATAGCGTCATACTGAAGAGAACTTCGAGAGCGCTGCATTGACTGCGAGTGATCAAGACTAGTATATTATTGAGTTTAGCTAAAAGTTAGTCTCTTGGGCAGAGCAGAAGGGCCAGCAGTTAGATAACCAGTTGAAACTGGTCAAGGAGTAGCTAGCCAGTGAGTCATTTTCGGTTTCGGGGTACTCAGGATATTCTTTTGTTTGGCAGTAATTGGGGGCGTTGTAGAATTTGGTTTAAAAGCCGAAGTCGCCTGGAATCAGCTGAGAGCGTATAGCGTCATACTGAAGAGAACTTCGAGAGCGCTGCATTGACTGCGAGTGATCAAGACTAGTATATTATTGAGTTTAGCTAAAAGTTAGTCTCTTGGGCAGAGCAGAAGGGCCAGCAGTTAGATAACCAGTTGAAACTGGTCAAGGAGTAGCTAGCCAGTGAGTCATTTTCGGTTTCGGGGTACTCAGGATATTCTTTTGTTTGGCAGTAATTGGGGGCGTTGTAGAATTTGGTTTAAAAGCCGAAGTCGCCTGGAATCAGCTGAGAGCGTATAGCGTCATACTGAAGAGAACTTCGAGAGCGCTGCATTGACTGCGAGTGATCAAGACTAGTATATTATTGAGTTTAGCTAAAAGTTAGTCTCTTGGGCAGAGCAGAAGGGCCAGCAGTTAGATAACCAGTTGAAACTGGTCAAGGAGTAGCTAGCCAGTGAGTCATTTTCGGTTTCGGGGTACTCAGGATATTCTTTTGTTTGGCAGTAATTGGGGGCGTTGTATCTGCGCATTAGCATATTTAAGGCGGTTAGCATTACAGAGGCAGCCTCGTCTGCCAGCCTCGTCGCACGAAGACTCAGTCGAACAAAGACAAGGAGTCTACCTGCGGAGTCCACCGAGGAAGGCCAACGAGGCGGATCACCTCTTCTGATAAGCATCAACCTATTTATATTCATATTTAGATTATATTCTACCTAGAATTTATTCATAGCTAGCATGTGTTTCCTTAGCATTCCTGTTCATTACACTACCCGTAGACGTAGATATGTCACAAAGTATATTCGGTCAACTTCTAACCTTCACTACATATCCAGTTCTTCTCCACCTGCCCTGTCTCTTTCCTTAGGGCTCTGGAACTGCCAGTCTGCTGTGAACAAGGCAGACTTCATCCCGGCGTTTGCATCCCATGCTTCTCTTCATGCCCTTGCGCTGACTGAGACATGGATCCGCCCAGAGAACACTGCAACTCCAGCTGCTCTCTCCGTCAAACACTCCTTCACTCACTCACCCCGCTCAACCGGGCGGGGTGGTGGGACAGGGTTGCTTCTATCCCCTCATATTAAATACACATCCACACCACTCTCTGCTACTGCCAAATCATTTGAACACCATTATGTGATGCTAACTAATCCTATTAAAGCATGCTTAATTGTTCTTTATCGCCCACCAGGACCGCTTGCCGACTTTGTGGAGGAGCTGGACATGCTCCTCAGCGTCCTTCCGGATGATGGAACCCCCCTGATAGTCCTTGGGGACTTCAACATCCACCTCCAAGGAACGCAGGCTGTCGACTTCTTGTCTCTCCTGACCTCCTTCGACCTGACGCTGCTGAGCACACCGGCGACCCACAAGGCAGACACGCAACTGTATCACCGACTTAACCTCTGTAACCCCACTGCACATCTCTGATCACTACTTTATCCAATTCACTGTCTCTCTCCCTCCAACCCCTCCTACCTCCCCTCCCCTTGTAACTTTCCGGCGCAACCTCCGCTCGCTATCCCCCTCCCACTTCTCCTCTATTGTAACATCCTCCCTCCCTCCTATTGACGGGTTCTCGTCCCACCCCACTAACACTGCCACCGACACCTTGCTAACCACTTTAACTGCAGCACTTGACTCTCTCTGTCCCCTGTCTACCAGGCCTGCACGATCTTCTCCCCCCTGCCCGTGGCTTACGGATGTTATTCGTGAAGAACGGTCCACCCTTCGAGCAGCTGAGAGGAGATGGCGCAAGTCCAAAGACGGTCTGGACCTTGATAAGTATCACTCCCTCCTCAAATCCTTCTCTTCTCACATATCTGGTGCCAAAACCCTCTACTTTCTTAACAAAATTAACTCCGCTTCAAACCCCCACAAACTTTTTTCTACCTTCTCCACCCTTCTTAACCCACCTCCCCCACCCCCTCCCTCCACCCTGACAGCAGACGACTTCTCCTCTTTCTTTGAGAAAAAAGTCGCCGACATTAGCAGTCGGTTCCCTAAACCCACCCTTCCTACCCCCTCACCCTCCATTTCTGACCCAACTAAATGTCTAAACTCCTTCTCTCCCCTGTCCGAGGCAGAGCTCTCTGACCTCATTCTCTCTCATCGCCCCACCTCCTGTCCCCTTGATCCTGTCCCCTCCCCTCTCTTTCAAACCATCTCCCCCTCTATCATAACTTTTCTGCTCCATGTTCTAAACTCCTCTCTTACCTCTGGCACCTTCCCCTCTGCCTTCAAACAGGCCAGAGTTACCCCTTTACTCAAAAAACCCTCCCTTAACCCTGCCGTCCTCCAGAACTACAGACCGGTATCATTGTTGCCCTTCTTTTCTAAAACAATTGAACGTGCTGTATCTAACCAACTGTCTAACTTCCTTTCTCAGAACAAACTGCTCGACCCCAACCAATCGGGCTTCAAGACCGGCCACTCCACAGAGACTGCCCTCCTTTCAGTCACCACTGCCCTCCAGTCTGCCAGAGCGGCTTCCAGGTCATCCGTCATCATTCTGCTGGACCTTTCTGCGGCGTTTGATACGGTTAACCACCAGATCCTGCTCTCCAGACTTTCTGAGATGGGCATCACTGGCACTGCACTCCAGTGGATCTCATCCTACCTGTCGGGAAGATCCTACCAGGTCTCCTGGGGAGGCAAACTGTCAGGCCCACGCCAGCTCTCCACTGGTGTCCCACAGGGCTCCGTCCTTGGTCCCCTCCTCTTCTCTCTGTACACCACCTCACTTGGACCAATCATCACCTCCCATGGCTTCTCCTACCACTGCTACGCTGACGACACGCAGCTGTACCTGTCATTCCCTCCGACCGATCCGGGGATCTCAGCTAGGATTGAGGCCTGCCTCGCAGACATCTCCGCCTGGATGACTGAGCACCATCTCCAGCTGAACCTTGCCAAAACAGAACTTCTCATCATCCCGGCCAAACCCTCCATCTCCCATGACTTCTCAATCACCCTGGGATCTGCGACGGTGACCCCCTCATCCTCTGCCAGGAACCTTGGGGTGACCATGGACAACGAGCTCTCCCTCACGGCCCACATTGCTGCGGTCTCCCGGTCGTGTAGATTCACCCTCTACAACATCCGGAAGATCAGGAGATACCTGTCTGAGCACTCCACCCAGCTGCTTGTCCAAGCACTTGTCCTCTCCAAGTTGGACTACTGCAACTCGCTGCTCGCCGGTCTCCCATCATGCGCAACCCGCCCTCTTCAGAGAATTCAGAACGCAGCGGCCCGTCTGGTCTACAATCTACCCAGACGCTCCCACGTTACCCCGCTCCTCATCTCCCTCCACTGGCTACCCATAACGGCCCGCATCAGATTCAAGACCCTGGTACTGACCTTCCGAGCAGTGAATGGAACTGCGCCCGACTACATCAAGTCTCTCCTGCAGCCTTACACCCCCACCCGCCACCTACGGTCTTCTTCAGACAACCGCCTGGTGGTCCCACCTCTCAAGACCGCCCGGTCCCAGCACAAGCTCTTCTCCTGCCTGGCACCCCAGTGGTGGAATCAACTCCCCACCTCCATCAGACACGGACTGTCTCTCCACCTTCAAGAGAAGGCTCAAGACGCACTTGTTCCGGGAGTACAATGGTACTTAGGAATGGTTTGCTGAATCCAACGCTAGTTTCCTCAAGGTTCACAATGACTCTTGCTTAGACTGTTGCTCTTGTTGGTTAGTGGTAGCTGATTTAAACTGTTGTATTCTTCTTTTTTAGTTAATCCTATTTTTATTGCTTTCCTACAGGTACACCTGCACTTAGAGATCAATGTTGTGTAATTTTAACTTGTTTAACTACATGCTCTTATGGTTTCTTCCCTTTAGCACTATTTTTTGGTTGTCCACAATATGTACTTCTTGTTTTTGACTACCCGCAATGCTGTGGGGCTATCTTGTTGTTATTATCAGTGACCTATGCACTTTGTGAAGCTCTCTCTTGGAAGTCGCTTTGGACAAAAGCGTCTGCTAAATGAATAAATGTAAATGTAAATGTAAAAATAAATATTACATTTCAGACATTTGTGAAAAATCTGCTCAACAAATCTATGGATGAGCAGACAGTGTGATTCACTAATCTCAGTGAAGCAGGTTAATAATGGGAACATGAAAACACATGTATATTGGAAAGCTTAAAGGATAATTCTGGTCAAATCTTTTTAGGGTTATTCAGTGTGTGTTGATGCATCATGAGTAAAACACATTTAAACAGAGAATCTGGGAACATTTACAAGCCTGTTGTAAGCTGGTCAGTAACACTAACAAAAAATAGTACTTGTATTAACATAATAATAGTAATTATTTTTATTTGTAACGCGCTCTTCATTCATCAGAATCTCAGAGTGCCAAAATATTAGAAACTAACTACAATATATAATAATATATATGTAATACCTTATACATACACATGTATGTAATGCGAAGAATGTTTAAACACCATTTTTTTATGGGATTTGTTAATGTAAATGAAACATATTAGTATCAACTGCCTTAATATTTTTACCAAGGTTTTATAACAGAAGGAGGCTATCTGTTTGTACAGCCAGGTAGTAATGTCAGTAATCTAATTCTATGGAATGTCTTTACAGATTACAGGAGGGCATGGAAGCCTTAGGAGTGCTGCAGACTCTCAAAAACAACACAGCCTTAAGGCAGCTGTTTGTGGGAGGCCCCCCTGCCCCGCTGACAGCAGTCATAGTCACAGATACCTTTAAGGTGACTTACTCGAGGGCAGGCAGCTCTCGGCGGTTGGAGGAGGAGAGAGCAGTTGGCCACTGGAGGGACTGGCTCATCGACATAGAGGGTATGCACACTTTGGTAACTTGAAACTAAATGATGACCATATTGCTCATGTATACTATAATACTTATCAAAGGAAGTTATGATCTTATAAAAAATCAAGTGGTCCTAACTCTGAAATATCTCTGGTAAGATAGTGCTCCACTTTATACAGGATCTAACTATCTGCAAGTGTATCGAAATTGCTCAAAGAAAATACTAATTTAAGACGGTGTAATGCTTATCTGTGATTTCATTTCAACTGCTTCCTCACTGCGGGGAATAGCTATTCAAACATTTGGTATTTTCATGTTCCACCTTTTATCCATAATAAGAGTACATGCTGTCAAAGTGAAGCTTTTCGACAGAAGCAAATGATCTACATCAGAAACCGTTACAGTCAAAGTGAAGCTTTTCGACAGAAACAAATGATCTACATCAGAAACCGTTAGTCAAAGTGAAGCTTTTCGACAGAAACAAATGATCTACATCAGAAACCGTTACAGTCAAAGTGAAGCTTTTCGACAGAAACAGAAATCTCATGTCACTCATCGTTATGCAAATGACAGAGTATTCAGGCTCAGACACAGACAGCTTATGAAAGAACTAAT
Source organism: Hypomesus transpacificus (assembly GCF_021917145.1). Lineage (NCBI taxonomy): Eukaryota > Metazoa > Chordata > Actinopteri > Osmeriformes > Osmeridae > Hypomesus > Hypomesus transpacificus. Next base: position 635,385 of record NW_025813701.1, on the reverse strand, counting down.
GAAAAAAAATACTACAATCATTCGTTTAGGATGATGCATAACATCAGGTGTACAGTGAGCATGAAAAGAAAATACAGACGGATGAACAGAAACACTCGGAGTGAAACAGAGACAAGAGAAACACAGAGTCTGCAACACGAGACAGTTGAGAATAGATTGATCAATGAAGCCATATCTGTGTTTAGATCTAATATTAAGGCTGGTCCCACTTATGTCTGCACTGTGTGCCATAAGGCCTCGTTTCCCAACCAGGTACGAACCTGCACAAGGTCAAACTTTGACAAAAATCCAAATGTGGTTGCACAATGTCTGACAGGAAAGTATGTTCATGTTTGTGATGAAGCCTGCAGAAGTGAACCATGCACAGTTCCTGATGAGAGAAGGAAAGAGTGGATTTGTCACACATGCCACGTTCATCTAAAGAAAGATACATGCCAAACCTTGCAGCAGCTAATGAACTTGAGTTGTCTGAAATTCCCAGCGAACTGTCAGATCTGAATATTCTGGAAAGGCATTTGATTGTTAAGTGCATACCGTTTGCAAAGATCATTCCTCTTCCAAGAGGCAGACAAAGACTGATCAGGGGAAATGTTGTGTGTGTGCCATCTGAGGTCCAAGAAACAGTCAATGCATTACCCAGACTGAGGAGTGAGTCTCGGGTGATGAGAGTGAAACTGAAAAGACGTTTGTCTTACAGAGGGCATCAGCTTTTTCAGACAGTAACCTGGTCTAAACTAGTCTCTGCATTACTGAAACTGAAGCAGATTCATCCACAGTATCAGGACGTTACTATTAGAGATGAAGCGGAACTCTGTGACCCAACACTTCCTGATGATGATGATGATGATGTTAGCATGGGGGAGGATGACTATGATGATGCAGATTTGATGCAAATTGACGTGTGTGAGAGAAATGCACTGTGTGAAGCAGAAAATAAGCCTGAAAATGATCAGAATGGTGAATGTGAACAACCACAGCAGCAGAGAGATGACGGAGACGAAGGTGATCTGCCAAATGGAGTGTTTGCTTTAGAATCATCCCTTCAGCCTCTTGACATATCAGAAGAGATCCTCTGTTACAGTGATAACACTTATTGTGGGGCACCAGCACAGAGGAATAGCCCAGTAAGCTTCTTCAGGACTCCACATTTGGAATCAATGTCATTCCCTGTACAGTTTCCTACAGGTGAGAACACATTGGACCAAATGAGACACATTAAAGTCAGTCCAAGTGGATATTTCAAGTCACGGCTGTTTAATGTGGATGATTGTTTTGCCAGAGACCCAAACTATTCGTTCTTTGCACAGTTTGTGATAGAGATACACTTGGCCAATAACAGCATGACGATACAGCTGAGGAAAGGTAAAACTATGACCAGAGATGGACGCATGATAACCTCAGGCATGTTACAAGACAAAAGAAAGGTTGAGAAACTGGTGAGAAATAAAGATGCAATCAGATTCATGCAGCCACTGAGAGGGACCCCAGTATACTGGGAGAATACCACTAAAGATCTGTTTGCCATGATTACACAGTTCGGAACTCCGACATTCTTCTGCACATTTTCAGCTGCTGAATTCAGATGGCCTGAAGTGATTGAAACAATAAAGAGACAGCAAGGTGAAGAGGTAGATTTTGAATCACTTGACTGGACTGCTAAATGTCAGATTCTGCGATCCAACCCTGTCACATGCATGCGTTTGTTTAAAAGCGTGTTGAGGCACTATTCAGATATCTGCTGCTCTCAGATGCTCAGCCACTGGGGAAAGTGATTGACTTTTTCTGCAGAGTAGAGTTTCAGCACAGAGGAAGTCCACATATTCATGGAATCCTTTGGATTGATGGAGCACCTGAACTGGATGTTTGTGATGATCAGACTGTGTGATTTTATAGACAGATACATCTCAGCACAACTACCTGACCCAGAAACACAGCCTGAACTGTACCAGAAAGCCTCTGAAGTTAAGAAGCACAGTACATACATTTACATTTACATTTATGCTTTTAGCATACGCTTTTATCCAAAGCGACTTCCAAGAGAGAGCTTTACAAAAGAGCATAGGTCACTGATCATAACAACGAGGTAGTCCCAAACATTGCAAGCAGCCAAAACATGAAGCATACATTGTGGAAAACTAAACAAGTGCCAAAAGGGAAGACCCATAAGAGCATGCAGTTATACAAGTTTACAAATAAAAACAACATGAACCACAAAAAGTGCAGGACTGTACCTGTAGAAGAACAATCAATAGTAAAATATCTCACAGTGAGTACAAGACTTAACTTCGTTATAACTAACCTACAAGAGCAACAAGTCACTCAATAAGAGTCATTGTGATCCTGGAGGAAACTAGTAACAGGTCTAGCCAAGCATTCCTAAGTGCCGTTGTACTCCCGGAACAAGTGTGTCTTGAGCCTTTTCTTGAAGGTGGGTAGACAGTCGGTGTCCCTGATGGAGGTGGGGAACTGGTTCCACCATTGGGGGGCCAGGCAGGAGAAGAGCTTGTGTTGGGACCTGGCAGTCTTGAGCGGTGGGACCACCAGGCGGTTGTCTGAGGAAGACCGTAGGTGACGGGTGGGGGTGTAAGGTTGCAGGAGAGACTTGATGTAGTCGGGTGCAGTCCCGTTCACTGCTCGGAAGGTCAGTACCAGGGTCTTGAATCTGATACGGGCGTTGATGGGTAGCCAGTGGAGAGAAATGAGGAGCGGGGTAACATGGGAGCGTCTGGGTAGATTGTAGACCAGGCGGGCCGCTGCCATATGGCAGGTTAACCACCACTGTTGATTAATGGGTACGTAAACCACTCAAAACATGTACATTATACAAGAAATCTCAAAATGGTGTCTCAAAATGGTGATTAAGACGATTTTTTGACAGTGTTTGTGTTAGCATTAGCATATTAGCGCAATTCGACGATGACGTCACGTTGGGGAGTTTGGACAATAGTAGTTTACAGCGGTCGGGATTGGAAACAGTGATGCTACAGCTAGCAAACTAACGTTAGCTAGCATCGCTAACGACATTGGCTAACTCAACTTCGGTAGGCTATCCTCAGGGTTTAAACTTGTCCAGTGGGGCAAGTACATTCTCTTCCACTTGCCCTACAAATCCACTTGTCCCGGACAATCATGTCGTTGCAGTTCAGATAGACTACCGGGTAAACGTAGCTCTATCTAGATCTAGAAGACATCATGCTAGCTATGGGATAGTTATGGGCTAACTTGCCAGTCCCACCTGTAAAATCCCCCCCAAGATCATCCCAAATTAAATATTTTCCCCGACAATGTAAAAACCTTTCCAATTAGATGTCCCACATTTAAAATTGTACTAGCAGAGCCCATATTAGACATTCTCTAGTACTAGCCTAGTGTTTTTTCTAGTCGATTTCAATGGTCTCAAAGCAGACTTTTGTCTGTTGTCTCCCCAACCTGACGTCATGCAATGCATTGTGGGGGAAAGAAAAGCAAAAAGTTGCAACTTTTTTCGTAATATATTGCACTTTGTGACACCCAACAACATCAAATACAATGGATAACGGTTTAAATGTTTATTACCAACAAGCAAATGGTGCAAATTCGTTGGAAAAATTAACCTGCCATATGGACTTATATCAACAGATTTCAATTTGAAGCAGTCGATGTAGTTTATGTAGGAAATCTTCCATTGCATCCTGTCTTTAGTTTCACGCCTTCGGTTATTATTCAAGCCTACAGTACGGTGTTAATACATACCACTTTGACACACTTGCAAGAAATGATCCGCTGGTTAGATGTAGCATGATCTTATTATTTACATATAAACTCACCAGGGACAACGACAACATCGGCAACCCTGCACTATTTATTATTATTAAGTCATCTTAAATTAAGTGTCTGAACAGGACTGCGTGTGCAGGCACACATGATTAGTTTCTCCTCCGTCTTGAACCTGAAACCTAGATTCTGGGTTAGAAATGTTGCCAATGACCGACGGTTGCTACGTTACAAGAAACAAGGAACCAATCCAAGTGGCCAACGCTCTTCACTGTTCCACTATCCTTCCACAAGTACTTTCCAGCTCTGAAAAGTGCCAGCAACTACATTTCTGCTCATTTTTCTCAATTTATTTAGCATCTTTAGGTGACTTCATTTTATAAGGATTGAAAAATAATTCAAAATATGAACATAATTCATCTCCCATCTCCTTCTTTAAACCTTCAACTTTTTCTTTTGGGCTTATAACTTTTTTTCAGCCATTTAATCAATTCTGCCTTTTTTCTAGCAAGTTCAAGTCATTCCAGTGTTGTCCTTTTACCTTCAAATTCGTTCAACCCGGACTTCAGCAACTGGTTTTCTGTTAAATTTTCACATTTTCCTGCAGCTCATCTTTCTGAATTTTTCCCCTTTTTGTTAGGCATTTTTCTTCTCTTTTCTGTCGTTTTATGCCTTCGTCCAGCTCCAGCCCCTATTTAAAATACCTTTCGGATGCTTTGAAGCTTCAGCTTTTAACTTTCAAAATGTTTTCACAATTTTCAGCTTTATAATTCAGCTATCCTCATTCAGGTTTTCAGCATTCTCACTGCTGTTTCGCAGGAACAGCCTTTTCTGGTTGTGAGAATGCTGTTTAGCATTCTCACAATTCTTTTTCAACTTCTCAGTTCTTCTTAAATTTTTGTATCAAAACGTTCAGCTCCTTCAGGAGATGATGGCTACGGCTTTTGGTGTTTCTCACTTATATACTTTTTAAAGAATTAAGGTTTTTGTGCAAATTATTCTCCCATTAAAAGTAAAGGTAAATCCTTTCAAATCATTAAAAAGCTTCCTCCTCTTTCAAACTTAACTACTTCAGCATACTTTCAGCTAGAGACACCATTCAACCTTTAAAATGTTCACAAGACATTCAGCTATTCCCAAATGATTCAGCTTTTTCAAATATATTCAGCCAATTTTGAATTGTGACAGTTTTAAATACATGAAAGATTTAGCGCCTTCTGCTCTTTTTCTGATATTCAACTGAATTGTCAAACAAATTCCTCTGACGTTCATATAGTTTAACTTACAGAAACAAGTTATACCTTAAAATGTAGGAAAACCTGTCCTCTTTCAGCCAATGTAACTATTAAAGAGCTCACATTTACAGATTTTCAGCTTTCATTCTTGAAGCGAGAGCAGCCTTTCAAATTCTCTCACTAACTTCAATGGAGAGGTGGGTAAAATTCGTCAGAGAATTTCGAAAGTAGACGTGTTTTTAAACTGCCGGTAGAGTCGTATTTTTGACCGCACAGACATATAAAGGACATCTCTGGTTTCGGCAGAGTCTTGGGTCTCAGAAAATATCTTCATTTTTTGGTTGGACGTATAGTTTTGCGTCTAGGTTAACTTGTTTGAGGTGTGGATTCTAGCTACATTTCTCATAATTGAGCTAGCGCGATGGCTCTCCTTAACTAAAAACGGTTCGACTTTTTTCCACAATTGACCAAACAAGATATGTACATGTAGCTTAAAGTGTACATAATCTAGCTAAATCGTTTTTATTTTAGCAAGTTTTACAGAAATCTGCAAAAATTGAGGCTCGACTGTCATAGCTGACCGTCACGAACAGCCAAACCAGGCCTAGGGTAAGTGTTTGCTGCAGCTGGCGTTAATCCTACGAACAAACGCTTCGTAACTGGAAAGCTTTTACTTTTAATTGACGATATTGAACACATATGTAAAGTAACTTGTCTTTACTCAAAATATCTTCTGCGTTTTCAATTTGAAGTTGTAGATCTAGCTTATGTAGGAAATTTTCCATTGCATCCTCTCTAGCTTCACGCCTTCGGTTATTATTCAAGCCTACGGTGTTAATGCATACCACTTTGACACACTTGCAAGAAATGATCCGCTGGTTAGATGTAGCATGATCTTGTTATTTACGTATAAAAAACTCACCAGGGACAACGACAACATCGGCAACCCTGCACTATGAATTATTATTCTGATGTAATCTTGATGTCATTAAGTGTCTGAACAGGACATTAGAAATGTTGCCAGTCTGTTGCCAATGACCAATGGTTGCTACGTTTTTCCAGCAAGTTAAAGTCATTCCAGTGTTGGCCTCTTACCTTCAAATTCGTTCAACCCAGAGTTAAGCAACTGGTTTTCTGCTAAGTTTTCAAATTTACCTGCAGCTCATCTTTCTGAATGTTTAGCATTTTTCTTCTTCTCTTCTGTTTTCTGCCTTCATCTTGCTCCAGGTCCTTTAAAAAATACCTTTCACAGCAGTATCTTCCAACTGCCAGTACTTTTGCATTTTCTTTCTCTTTTCTGTACTTTTCTGCCATCTTGCTGCAGGTCCTTTCTAACATACATTTCAGGCCTTTTGAAACTCCATCAAATATTTTTTCCCTAAATTTTCAAATTTGTATGCATTGTTTCTCTTCTTTCAGATTTTTTTCACCTTGTTTTGCATTTTTCTTCTCTTTCCTGTAGTTTTATGCCTTCGTCCAGCTCCAGCCCCTATTTAAAATGCCTTTCGGTCGCTTCAAAGCTTCAGCTTATAACTTTCAAAAGAAAATCCACAATTTTCAGCTTTTTTAGCAGGATTTAGCTATCCCCATTCAGGTTTTCAGCATTCTCACTGCTGTTTCGCAGGAACAGCCTTTTCTAGTTATTATTCTTTTCCCACCCCTAAAGAAAACGGACTATTTGCACCACATTGACAACATTGGTGTCAAAATGTTTGTCTTGGTCCCGATTGAGTTGCTTGTATTTTTATTTACGTTCCGTTGCACAGTTTAGGAGGTTACAACGTTTTCGTGGCAAAAAAGTGTATTTTGTCAACGAAGGGCAATCTGCTAGCCTACATCACTACATCAGCACACGTTAGCAACGACGCATGGATACAACGTGATAGAGACGTTCTAGCACGCAAGTTGGAGCTTGGATTATGAGTGAAAAATACCACTCCATAATATTCTCAACCATTGGACTTTGTTGAGAAAGCGTTTTCGATTTGAACTGCAATCTTGGATTTTTTAGTTAGGTCGTCTTTGTAATTTGAGCGAGTGCGGGTTGCCCGTGAGACCACCTAGTCTTTTAGGCAGCAGCCATTCTAGAAAGCGTCATAGTAGTATTTACGTAATTTTCTAGTTACATTTTACACGAAAAAACAGAAAGATGGAAATGTTAAGACGATAAGACCATTGTGAAGACACCCAGGTGGTGAGATTTTTATGTAGGTTGCTGTAAAAACGTTGATTTGTTTGCTACGTAAGAGCCCCGTCAGCCTCCATTGATGATTGTGGCAGCTGTTGTCGATCTGCGTCTGATGAGTATTTTATTAATTTCGTACTAGGGTCAATTCTACATCAAAAGGGAGAGCAGTGCTTTTAAAGATATGGCGATTGCGAAGACAGCCAGCGGGTCAGCATAGTTTTTGTGATTTGTTTAAAACTTGGAATTTGATTGAAACCGCGTCGTATTTTGGCGTTAGCCTCAGAGTCAGACTCATGTCTGTCGCCCACTGGCACTGGCAGTGTGTAGTAGTCTACTGTCTTCAATGCCACAGCTATGGCTAAACTTTATTATGTCAAAAGAAACATTCACATCCCCGGCGCTTTCAAACAATCAGTGAAATGTGGCTAGCAACAGCAGCTAGCTTGACTCTAGAAAACGGCTTTTGAATTAGCCATGTCCCCTTAAATAATATTAAACTTATTTCCGTTTTGGGGGGCATGTTTTCAGTTAGCAGACGGTACTATTTGAATCGCAATTCCATTTGAAATACTACCAGTGACGCTGTAACTTTGTTACAGTAGCTTGTTTCAAAGGGGGTTTGCTTGTTTCAAAGGGTTTTCTTAATGATTTATGCAATATGTTATGTTATGTTATGTTAGGGAAGCTCAGCTTCCCTAACATAAAAAAAAATCATGGTTAAATATTTACTATTTTGTTAACATTTTAACTGCGTTAGAACACGTTCATATCGAAGACGAGTTTGTTCAGAATCAGCTACATATATTAGCAGGTTGACTGACTGATTTCCGTCTCATACTTTCCCGTACCGCCACAGTGCATTTCCCTGTGGAAGCTCAGCTTCCATGGACTTCAATGGGCCTGCTGTGAACAGTTGTTTTCGGTGCTTCAAAACTATACGGTCATTGGATAAATGCTTCGATTATGTCCCGCCCTGGACGCTCAGCGTCTCTGGGGGTGAATGGAGGAGTGGGCTGGCCTGGACGCTGGGTTTCCGTGTGATGATTGGAGGGTCTGTAGAAAGACTGCATCTCCTTTTGATTGACAGCGATTTTGTACTATAAAACTCGCCGAAGCTATTCAAGCTCAGTCTGATCACGGATTTTGCAACTGTAGTTGAAAGACAAACTGCGGCAACCTATTTCTTGGTATTTGCTTGGCAAAATTGCTGTCCAATTTTCATCATACATTTCATACAATTACACATCACGTTCTTTGTTTTAGTTTAACCTAATTTCCACAGTTCCTTCAGGCTTAATATTTTTTCTTTAGTTAGTTCATTCATTCATACAGTAGGCTAGGCTAGTGTCGTAGGGGTAAACCAGAGCCATAGAAAAAAAGAGTTGCGACACTTCCAAAGACTCCCATTGTTATCGAGGAATGCGGAAGTAAAGCGTGTCTCACGCGACCTATTGTTCCAAACATTATATATTTTTGTATTTACATTGTTGCATTCCTTTTCAGTGTCTCCGAAGTAAGTTAGCTGGTAAATTGATGAAAATCATGCATTTGTTCATATTTCAACCACCACATATCAATTGTTATGAGTAGTATTTCATATGGCCAACTTAAGATGGCCAACATTATCGTAAAATTATAGCTTGTTAGTTTCTAAATGCAGTTAGAGCTAGACTGTAAGTCTAGTATCTTATGTACAGCTAAGCAACACTTTTACTGTAGCTAGCTAAAGAGCATTTGTACAGAACCAGAAGTCCTTTGGTTTATAGTCTGTCAAATTAGTTCTAGTTATTGGTGTTCTTTGGCATACAAATTTTGTCTTCTCTTATTTGCCTAGTTAGTAGAGCTCGCAACAATGAATGGCATATTATGGGGTCCGAAGCAAGTGAGCTGGTAAATTGATGAAAATCCTGCATTTTTTCATATTTCAACCACCACATATCAATTGTTATTAGTAGTATTTCATATAGCCAGCTGTAGAGAAAATATATCATAAGATTATAGCTTGTTAGATTCTAAATGCAGTTTGGGCTAGACTATGGGTCTAGTATCTAGAGCTAAGCAACACTTTTACTGTAGCTAGCTAGAGAGCACGTGCATCATAACCAGAAGTTCATTGGTTTATAGTTTGTCAAATTAGTTCTAGTTATTGGTGTTCTTTGGCATACACAGTATACAGAATCTGCTCTTATTAGCCTATAGTACATCTGATTAGAGCTAGCAACAATGAATTGCAGATTAAAGCGTTGGGTCCCCTATCGTCCAGCAACGCTCGGCAGGAATTTCAGGTCCACTCAATAGCTAGCTAGTTAGCTCAACTAGATGCATCTACTACTGCGGTCTTTTGTTTGTGAAAAGCAGACATTTAGTAGCCTGACGTTGTCATACTCATAATTCTAGTCAGAATATGAGTCTGATAACTCTCCGTTGGGCTGTGACTATGTGGCGTGTTTCAACTGAACTCGTAAAACAAATGCCTCTTCGCTCAATTGGATAGACCTACAACCAATCAGAGCAACGTAATATGTTGTTTGTTGAAAACGAATTCAACCCAAGCGCTCTTTCGTGACGTTGTTGATTACGTTACTGTTGATCATAAATCCCGCCCTGGCAATTTCATTGGTCCGCCCAGCTCCTGGTTTTATATAGATTGTCCCCAATACGAACCCCTCCAGACCCAACTTCCCGACCAAATTTGTTTGTGGGCGGGGCTCGGTTGGGCTGGAAGCCAGGCTAGACATTTAGATCACCTGCTCACTACAAACAAAAGGGGTGGAAGAACACTGGACATATTGTACAATAAAATGTTTTATTGATTTGAAGTTGGTTGCCTTGTATATTCTGTTCAATTTCTTTCTATTGAACAGTTGCTGGTGATCATGGTTAGATTCAACTTGCATCAAGTACTACAAACATAAGTGTTGTTAATGTGGTAAATTGTAAGTGGGCTGATGAAGAAAAAAAAAGTTGAACAAATCCCATTTACTTCAACAGTCGAAGGTTAAACATTAAGTGGAACAATATAGGCTACTGCTAGCATAGCCATTTCTAGCTCTGCTTCACAATATTGCGTTATGTATTATAAGTTAATGGTACACATACATGTTAATAAAGTAGCATATAGGGCTGTCCCCGACTAAGATTTTCTTTGGTCGACCAAGAATCGACTGAAACACATTTTTCACACAAAAAAAAACGTACCAACATTTTCGCGATCTGACTCTATGGCTGCTGGACATTGCAGATTAGCCGCTAATAGCCTACTAATAATAAGACTCGTATCACCTGTCCTGTTGTAACCGAATGCCAATGGTAATTAGTGTCTCTTACAATGTACGACAAATAAAAAATATTGTTTGTTTAACATGCGAATCATCAGAGCGCGCTTATCACTGCCTGAACTTGCAGCATGCGAACTTACGTAGAAGCTGAGTGGGGAACGGTGCAAAAGATAAATATTTTGTTGTCTTGGCCGGAGAAGATAATGTCATTCGATTTGGATGTGATTCTTATAATAGGCATGTTCATTTTCCAACCCAGTGCGTTAGCATGAGCGAAGTAGGGCTAGGCCAACTTACGTTTTTCAGGTGGTAGGCTACATCATATTCGACGTCAGAATATGAAAAATAAACCATTCTTGGCAGAGTTTGCATTCAACGTTTTTCGAGTCACCCGGTACTTTGTAAATGTACTTTAATGAAATGCTGCCTTACCACAGATTTCTTTGCCATTCTGACTTATAACACCGACAATAGGCTATGGCAGAGTTTGTAGTTCTGCAGCCAAATGTGCTCGTGCCGTGTGCAAAATACCAAACCAAAACAAACCGCAGATTAACGAAAGGGAAAATAGTAGCACCTTTTCTTTTAAATTAGATATTTTTAGATTTGCTTTATTTGTCTTAAATAATATAATCTACAATTTCTGTAGAACATTTCGTTAATTCAGCAATGATTACACAAGCGCGAATCAGATCTCACACTGCCATACGGCAGCTCAACTAAAAAAATCTTAGTCGACCAAGAGCATATCGACCAGAAAATCGACTAGTCGACTGAGTGGGGACGGCCGTAGTAGCATACATACATGATACAACACACCAGTAACCAATTGACATTGTGTTAATATACTGAAAATATCCGGGAATTGAGATGGTGCTGCTGTCTGTCCCGCCGAAAACCATTCAAACAGGTTGACAGCAGTGTTTTTTTTTTTACTACAGCGAGCTACCGGAACCACGTGACAAAAAAGCTCTAGCTTTTTTCCTGCGTTTCACTGGCATTGAGTGTTCACAATGTTGTAGTTCACTCCATTTTACACCAAAAACGTCAGGGAGGACTGCCTTATGTAGATACGAGTCAGCTGAAGATAGCCAGAATATCGGATTTCTTCAACCGAGCCTGTTTTATTCGTCATTTGCCTGGGAAAGCGACTTCTGTTGGCCAGCTCCATTGAAAACCATTCAAAAGTTGACAGCAGTGGGGTTTTTTGGAACTACAGCGAGCTACATGAACCACGTGATCACGTGTCGGCGAGATCAAAGCGTGTCGCAACTCTCTTTTTCCATGGCTCTGGGGTGAACTAGCCCTCAACTAGAACTCAAAATGTATATGATGTAAGCCGAAAATGAGCTTCCCCTATTTGAAAGACCAGCAGCCGCCACTGCCTGAAACCGACGCAAGCAAGCACACCCTACAATTTCCCCAGAAATTGTACCCTCTCTAGTTGCTATTGTCATCCAACATATTTCCAGTGTAAATCAAATGGTCCCATAAAACAGTATAACAATATATCATTTAAATGTAAATTATGAACAAATGTCCTTATTTCAATCAGACAAAACTAGAAAAGGTACATTTCCTGAAGAAAATATGTCTTTGCTGAAAGCAGTTGAAACACTTTTGTTTTGATGGCTTGAATAGTGAAGAAGGTATAAAGTTTTTAAAAGAGGTATGTGCAATAAACAATGTGAGAGTATGTTGTGAATGTAGGTGAGAAAGTGTTGAAAGTAAAGTGAAAAAAAAAGCGTTGGTGAAAAAGTGCCAAAAGTATATATGTCATTGTTATGCCTTGGGGAGAAGGGGAGAAAGACTGAAAACCGGAAAAGTGGTTCGTACGTGGTTCGCAAATAGCACCACTTCGGAGCTGGGTTAGATTGGGAACCAAGTAAGAACCGCTTGGGGCGGGGTTACCGTGACACGTGAACAGAATCCTTTGACTGCCATTGCTCTAAGTTTTTACAATTCATATTTCAGCTAAACGGTACTTGTAAATCAGCATCTGAATTAAAATTTTACGAGAAGTGGGCAGTGTAGTTAAGGGCTGCAGCAACGAATCGATCATTAAAAGCATTGGCAACAAATTTCATTATTGATTCGTTGTGTCGCGCAATTATTACGCCACTCAATATGTTGCGGAGATGTTTGAGTATAAAAAAAAAAAGTTTACTTGGGCGCTGAGCGGAGGTAGAGGAAAGGCCATCGGAGAGACGTTGTTGAGTAACGTTGTTCTGAAACACATGGCGGAGGCAGAGAAATCAGTACTACCCAAGTCATCCAAGGTGTGGGAGCATTTCACACTAAATACATCGAAACAGTGTGTTAATTGACCGAAGTGAAGTTAGTTTAATATTCGACATTCGTCTCACATTCGGAAGACGCTACTTTGCAGCATCGCGTTAGGGACCGGGTGAAAACAACCCATACCATTTTGAAAAATGTAGACTTTTATAATTTTTGGGGAAAATAAAACCTAACGGACACAAGAGTATCATAACTCTATGGAGTCTGGAGCTATTTTGGCAGTTTTTGAGTACCTTTGATTTGGCCTTGATATACTACATAAAGAAATGTTTGGTATCTTTTTTTTCAGCACAATCTCACCTACATGACCAGTTAAATTACGTTTTTCACTTTGGCATACTTTTCAACATACTGGACCCAAACAGACACAAAAACACAAGCTCCGTATGGAAAAATCATGTTTTTTTTACTATAATACACACACACATGCTCAATTAAGCATTTCAAAAGTTTGAAATTGAAGCACAAGTTGTATATGTGAACATAAAAAGGTAAAGTTGATATATAATCAAGCTATTTACAAAGAGAGCAGGTCTATCCATATGCACTGTTATTCATCCATATTTGTCCCATACATTTTTTTCTCCACTAGATGTCAGACTTGGCTCATTTATAACTTTCTCTTTCTGTATGTCAATAAAACGTTTACAAAAAAGTCAATATGTTCTGAGGCATTTGTACTACAGTGAAGTAGAATAGAATAATATAATAAGATAAACGAAAGCAATGAACGATTTTCTCACCTCTCGTCTCAAATCTTGGTCGTCCATCTTTTTTATTTTTTTGCTCTGAGGTTGAAATAACAAGTCGCCGGCATGTTGGACAGCGTTTCAGCCTAATTTCCCCTCAAATAAGTCCAATTGTATAACTAAACTACTCGAAATCTCCCCAAAACTACTCAAAATACTTCGAAAACTAGTCATAATAAACCGAATTAGTTTTTTCTTAGACGTCTTTTTGTCCTCTGGCTTTCTTGGGCATCCTATAGCTATGAGTCAGTAGAATCACCCATTTTTCTCCGTTTCATTTTTGGACAAAAAACGAGAAAAATATTAAAATAAATGCAACGTGCGCATAAAAGAGCGCATTTTTTGACGCACTTTTTTCACGAAATTGAAATGATCATATCTTAAGTTTTACTTGACAGCTTGACGGATTTACAAAAATTTAATAATCAAATGTAGCCTCAGGTCTGCACTTCCGCATGAAATCGACGGTAGCCCTCTGCTTCACTTGGTTTTCATGCTGCGCGGTCCTAAAGCCGACCTGTGCTCTGATCGCGCCGGCGCGATCACCGACTCGGAAGAGACATGGTCACTACATTGAATTTGTCTGCTTCTTTTCGCCAGCCCTCTCTTGGATTTTGCAGACTTTGAGGTGTTCCCTGCTGTTTTGATGAAATCTTCCAATTTAGTAACCTTCGAGCAAGCTCTTGCTCTGTTTGGCTCTGTTGCGGAAAACACGGGGCGCTCTTTTTGGCCATGCTAAGCAGCCATAGATTTATGTGAGCAGCCAATAGCAGCGTTGCTGATCAAGGTTTCTACTACCGATACATACCCCCTTTCTGAACAACGCATAACTCAATCCAGCTATACTAATCATAAACAACAAGGGTGTTGGAAGAACCGAATAAGCCAGGGGGGTATTCCAGGTAGCGGGTTTAACAAACTCTGAGATTAACCCTGAACTCTGAGTTGAGTTCCTCCAACATGGGAAACTCCGAAAATTCGGTTCCAGAAAAGCTGATATGAATGTGTTAACTCAACTCGGAGTACGGCAACTCGGAGTTTGGCGCGTGCATGAATACTATCAAAAGCCAACATCTATGGAGCTCTGATACTAGGATTCACCATGGCAACCGACGACAAAAAACGTTGTCATACTTCACCACACTTTTAGATATAAGTTTAATTTGGTGTTCATGGTCAATCTGAGCACATATTCCGGAAAAAAGCAACACGGCTGTAGCAGCGTAGCCTATACAATTGGCGTGGGAGACAATTGCTGCCAATTCAAAGCATTTACTATTTGAATGCAATAGCCAGTCCATACATTGAACATTTAACCTCTGTTACTCTCATCTTCCGAATAAAAGTACCGGTACGTTTATTTTTTTTACCCGAAAAATCCACCCGGTACATTCTTATTTTGGACGGTACGTTTATTTTTTGGGGGGGAAATCGCGACTTAATTTTAGAAAATTCCATGCATTTTTTCAGAAGGGAAGATAAATTTGAACACTTTGATTTAAAAACGTTAGCTACCTTAGCTAGCTAGCTACTGGCAAGTAGCTTACATTAGCCAACGACATTAGCTACCAACTGGTTGTCAGTGCAAGCTAGTAAATGTTAGCCAGAGCCTCATTATGGCTCTGATGTTAGCTCTAGCTACTGTACACTCACATAACGGTTCCCATTCAGCACACCAGCATGACAGTCACAACCTATAGACCAATGATCACCCTACATCACAACTGTCAAGCAGTCTCAAGTGCGCATGTCGGTTGCAAAAGACGAACTTCTCCCCGGTCTATTACACTTGGAGTGTCGATCAGTTCATCATATATCTCTGGCCACTGGATTGCAGGGCTTGATATTAACTTTTTGAGGCTCTTGGCCTTTGGACAAATACATTTACGTTTCACTTGTCTATGCACAAAAGTCACTTGACCCCGATACCCTTAAATAGCCTGACTAAGTGATCGGACAAAACTAGCCTGGCTAACGGAGGTCGCTTTCTTAGGCAAATGACAAATTAAAAAGGCTCGGTTAAAGAAATCCGAGATGCTGGCTATCTTCATCAGGCTCGTATCTACATTAGGCAGTCCTCCCTGACGTTTCTGGTGTAGAATGGAGTGAAATACAACATTGTGCACACTGCCAGTGAGCGAGTCTGACTGAGGCTAACGTCAAAACAGTGTAACAGGGATGCAGTCTCACTCAGATTGCCAGTTTAAACAAATCAGAAAAACAATCGGACCAGCTGGCTAAAAGCAGAATTCTCATATCTCTTGAAAGCTGCCCTGCTCGACTTTTTAAATGTAAAATTGACTGTAAAACTGTAAAATTATGAACTTTGTGACATGACGTGAAAACATGGTTGCCGCTCGACTATGCGGTCTGTACCGGGCGACATTCTCACTCAAATTTCAAGACCTTTGTGACCCAAATAAAAATTCTGATGCGACAGATTAATGGGTAATCACTTTTTCTTTTAAAGGCTGTCCTCCTCGACCTTTTTGGGTTTTTTAAATCTAACTATTATCCGTGTGGTCCTTTTGCGATTAAAAATGCTATCTTTTCCCGGTTTTCTGCAGCCACATTGCGCGCGCATCCCTAATGTTTACAAACAAATATTGGTCTATAGACAACGACCCTCTCATCGTCAAATAGAAATCCCAGGGCATTTACTTTTTTATATTTTGCAAACTCAAGTACAGTAGATACTTTGAAGGTGTAACTAGTACTGGTGCAAGTTTAGGATTGTATGCCGCACAAGACGCGAATATGAGGTGCTGTGAGATAATGTCATTAGAAATATCACAGCACCTGCAATTGTGCTGTGATACAGGCATTGAAGTATTTTCCTAGCAATGCTTTATTTGGTAGTGGTTGTCATGTTGACTGTAAGCTGTTTAAGGAAACTAGACAGCTTCTTTTTTTACTTTGTAAAAACTAAGTATGTCCAGTGGTTTTCATGTTATGTTGCAGTCATGTTGATTGTAAGTTTTTGAGGAAAAGTACTACCATATATTTGTAACAGCCTCTTTTTTGAAAATTTCTAATAATGATTATGTATTTCCAAACTACAAGGGTTAGGGTTAGTTTTAGGGCTAGTTTTTTCCTAGAAATTGTATATTTGCTGTCCATTTATGTTCCTGATTGCAGGTGACAGTAAAAGATGCGCACTTACACTGATAGGAACACATTTTGATCGCATATGGACACAGTTTGCGTGCTGATTTGGCAATTTTCCGGGGGGCACTTTTATTCCGGGGGGTACTTTTATTAGATTTTGAGGATTTGTCCAGGGGGGACTTTCATTCCGGGGGGTACTTTTATTCGGAAGATAAGAGTAATATTACAGGAGAAAAAGTGGTGGAGTTAATAAAATAGCATGTTCAATGTTATATTACATATAAAAACATTCTACGAACAGGTAATGCATATTTTGCTTATACGCTTATGATTGTAGCCTCGACGTCACCATGGTTTTAATCATATTCGACATGATACAAAATTTAATTATCAATTGGTGCCTATTTCAACTTGTAGTAGCAGTTTCCATTAACAGAATGCTTTTTATCAAAGTATGATGATGATGATTAAGATGACGAAGAGACATAAATGCCGCAAAAATGGATGCAGAGAATTATGTATGGTAGCTACTGGTAGTTCTCTCTCCATGTACTTTTATTTACAGGCTTTTTAAATGTAATTCTCAGTTACACTGACATTATGAGAATAATGAATATAAAAACGATTTGCACATTCTGACAACAGGGCATGCTGTATACAGTGAGATGTTCATTCAATGGCGGGTAAATGTTGCATGTGGAACAGTGAAATGTAGCTAATGTAATCTCATGTATACCCAGTTACAAGTAAATTAGTTGTACAAACTGCACCTCGTGAAGAAAGTGCCCAAAAACTGACCAAGGGATCGTGTAGGCCTACTTAGGGTAGAAGAATAAAGGCTAATCTCGAAAAAGATTTACTGGAACACCAGTTACAAGAGGATGCATGGTCACAGGTGATGTTAATTGTAGGAACAATAACCTATATGAATATCAATAGTTACATTTTCTGAATTTCTATTTTGACCAAGAGATGGTGTAGCCTACTTAGGGCAGATGCTGATCTTGTAAGGCTATCAACCTGTCCTCACCTATCATATGGTAAAATATGGAGTTACTGGATGGAGTCTCAACTTTATGGTTTTCACATCTCATTGTGTAACTTACTGTAGCATTGCTAGTCATGTTTATAAGTAAGGGTCAAGATTCTGGTGTGATTGTAGTTGTTCTTATGGAATTGTGAAGCATTGTTCTGTGGATTATTGATCTCCTGAGACGTTCTCCTCAGCTCTAGCTTGTCCCACTCCTTCTTCCTCACCTCATGCTTTCTATCTCTGGTTTACAATAATCATGGTAGAGTAGGCATAAGAGTTAACTTCATTGATTGCATTCATTTGCCATATGATAAAATGATTATATTATTTAACCTTAATTTGACCATTCTTGCTCTGATTTAACCCAAAAAGTCAAATAACTGTAATTCCATTGGTATTGGCATTATTTGGTTAATGTTAATGCACTGTTCAGTTTCCCATCTTCCTTCAAACCATAGGGGAATTAGTTTCGGTTGTTTGGCCAATACATTGACCCCCAACAATGCTGAAATAGATTTGCTGAAACAACTGTTACAGGACGGTAGCTGTAGTGGCAAAAACAGTTTCTGTTTTTTTCCTTTAAACCCCTAAATTCCATTCCTGTGTCCTAATTGATCTTACCACCATGGAGAAGGCAGGAGAAGTAATGTCAAGACTCGCAGTTCTGTCCAATGATCCAGTGCAAAGGGAGTTTGATCGTTCAATGTTGCCGGTTTTATTGTTGAGGATTGAGTTACAAAAATAAGGATGCAATTGCAGTTTCAAAGTCTTAAAGTCCAAATAATTAAAGTCCGTAAAACAGGCCCAAAACGGAGACAGCGTTGTTCATGGCCTCAGCCCTGAGGTCAATTACGGTATTTGCGCCCGCCTTTCCCCCGTCAGGTGCATCTGGCAGCCCTTTAAAGGGTGGCACTGTCACCACCTACAGAGGGTGTACACTCACAATTCCACAACAAGAAAGGGAAAAATCATAAACCATTCAAAATACAAAAAACTCAAATGCGGCTCCTACACACCGGCCCCTAATTGTTCTCTAGAGAACCTAGTACTTAACATGAAAAGAGCAAAAAGGGGCATCAACAAAGATAAGCACTAAATGCTTTCAGGAGTATGTAATGATGAGTCAGAGAAGGTACGAAATAGATACATTACATTCCTTTCTCGTGTGAACAGGAACCCTGGTCACTCTTCGGACTCATGGATTTGGCACAGCTTGGTTATGGGCCTCTCAAGTCTTTGTCTTGAGCTTCACTGACCGCACCAGATCTCTTGCATCAGGTTTCGTCTCCAGCACTTCCTAATGGCCAGGACCCTCGAGGAGCAGTGGGGTCAACGACCAGGACGATGTCTCCGACACTCAGGATCCTCTTTAGTGAGGTCCACTGCCTCTCCTGCAGCACCAGAAGGTATTCCTTGGTCCACCTTTGCCAGAAAAGATCGGCCATGTACTGGACCTGTTTCCAGCGATGTCTTGCATAGATGTCGGATTTCAAGAAGGTTCCAGGGGGTAGAATTGGTTTGTTTTTTAAAAGCAGGATGTGATTTGGGGTCAGTGGCTCCAGGTCATGTGGGTCTGAGGACTGTACAGAGAGGACGGTTGTTCAGGATGGCCTCCACCTCTCAAAACAGCGTTTGGAGGCCTTCATCATCTAGTTCAAGTTCAAGTCTTTTATTTGTCAGGTACACAGAACAACACAAGGTTAGACTGGGCACTGAAATTCTTAAGACAAGACAACACAAGCACCTGGCTTAACATAACATAAGTACACGGAACATAATTTACATCTATGCTGAGCTTAAATAAGTGAAACTTCCTAAATATACAGATGGCAATAAATAGTACGCTATACTAACCCTAATGCACAAAAAACCTGTTTCAACCCTATAACTTATTCTAACCTAAGTGGAGTACAGTGCAATAGTGCAAATTTGCAGATCAGTGACTATGTCAATGACCAAACAGGAGCCTGGTAGCGAGGTACAGTGAGGTACAGTAGTGCCAAGTTACTGAAAGAGCAACCAGTAGCTGAAGGTGACAGTGTATAAGTGACTAGTGTGCAGTAAAACAATGTCCAAATCAGTGTCCATTGAGAAGCCTGATGACCCTTGGGTAGAACTGTTGTCCAGTCTGCGTGTGCGCGACCGGATGCTGCGGTAACGCCTGCCAGAAGGCAACGGGGTAAAGAGACTGAAGGATGGGTGGGAACAGTCTCTTAGAATCCTGCTGGCTTTCCTTAGGCAACGTGTGTGGTAGGTGTCCTGTAGGGCTGGGAGCCTCCTGCCGATGATGAACTCAGCAGAACGGACCACACTTCGTAGGGCCTTGCGGTCCCGGTCTGTGCAGCTCCCATACCACACTGTGATACAACCAGTCAGAATGCTCTCTATAGTGCATCTGTAAAAGTTAGTGAGGATGACTGAGTCCACACCAAACTTCTTCAGTCTCCTCAGGAAGAAGAGGCGCTTGCGGGCCACTTTGACCACCTTGTCCGTGTGAACAGACCAGGTGAGGTCATTGCTGATGTTCACCCCGAGGAACTTGAAGCAGCTGACCTTCTCCACTTCCGATCTATGGACTGTTGATGGAGAGTAGAGTTCAGCACCTGGCGGACAGATCTTATGAGCCTTTCCCAGGCTCTTTGCGAAATCTCATGGTGACTCCTATGAGGGAATTTGACAGGTCAGGTCCCTGCAGCAGTTTGGTGTTTAGGGATACGCCCTGGTAAGAAGCAGCACAATCAAAGACCACCCTGAGACTTTTCTTTTTAGGGTGGTACACCCCAAGGTGTGGCAGGTACCATACCTTTCCTGGTGACTGTGTAAGATCTTCCTGTGGAACCTCCTCCACGTAATTATTCTCGAAGATGTCATTGATAAACGCAACATATTCCTGTTTGTATTGCTCATCCCTTTCCATTTTCCTACTTAGGCTCTGGAGGCGCTGTTCCGCGATTCGGCGATTGTTTGGCAAACAGACCTCAGCCTTTCTGAAGGGCAGTTTCATACTGTAATGTCTGTCATCCAGGCATGCCTCACTGGCCGTTCTCAGAAATCCTTTGTCCTCGATGGAAACCTCTGTTGTCTCCTCAGATGCAACTTCAGAAAAATCCTGATTGTACTGTGAGATCAGAAGCTCCTCTAGCCTTGCCACTGAAATCCTGTTCACCGTAACACTTTTTGCACTCCCAGCTCCACTTCTAAGTGGCCTATTTACAACCACCATACATACCACCCCAATAGTGTTTTAGGTCCAATAGGGCCCCCGCTTTGGCTGTTAACCACCACCCACGGCTCTATCAGGGTTGGAGCATTTGTTCCTATTATCAGCTCTACCTTTGCACTAATAGAGGGGATGTTAACTTCACTTAAATACGGCCATTGCGCTAAGTCGCTCTGTCTTGGGATGTTGTTAGTGGTTACCGGCATTTCCTTCTGAGTGAAAGTGTCAGGAAGAGGTGAGAAGTTGTCCCTGTCCAATGCTGAAACTTCAAGTCCTGAAATAACGTGCGTGGGAACAGAATTTTCCTGATTCATTGTTCGTAGAAGAATTTGTGTTCTCCTTCCTTTGAGATTGAGACGGGTCATGAGCTCCTCTGAGCAGAAGGTGGCTGTCGACCCTGGATCCAGGAGAGCATACACTTGCAAGACTTGGCTGCCCTTCCCTGCCTTAACCTTAACTGGGATGATTGAAAGTGCGCACTCTTGGTCTCCGGACCCTATGTGACCACATAACTCTGCTGATGCACTGCCTATAACACCAGAGGGATTTCCTGCTTCTGTAGCTGTGCTGTTAATCTCAATATGTAAGACGCTTGGGTGAGTTTTCTTGCAAACTTTACATGCAAGTCGCTTTTTGCGCTCTTTGCTAATGTGGCCTGCAGAGAGACATCCAAAGCATGGTCCAATATGTGCTTTGAGCTGCAGAGGGGGCAAGAGGGTTCAGGCTTTGTTTCTTTATGGGCAAGAGCAATGCTAGTGGCATAGCTACTGCCAGCTGACTTTGGGGGCTGTGACAGAGTAGGGGCTCTAACCTTAGCTTTACTAGCTGACTGGTCCTGAAGGTTGCCAAAGACTGGATCAGCTGCTATACGAGCTTGCTTTTCAATGAAAGAGACAAGATCTAAAATCCCTACCCTACGCTGGTGCTGTTCTTGTAGCTCATAAGCCTTGTTGCGCCACTTCTGTTTGAGCTTGTATGGCAATTTGAGGGCAATGTTTCTCATGTTGGATATGGTTTCCAGTTCCTGTATGTAGTCCATTTCCTCCATAGCATTGCAGCAGCTCCTGAGAAACATGGCATAATCCTGCAGCAGTTTGGGATCCTTGGATTTCATTTGTGTCCAGGATAGGACCTTTTCCAAGTACGCACAATATATCTTATATTCATATATATCTTGTATTCATTTCCAAAGTTTTCCTCCAGTAACTGCTTTGCTCTCTGAAAGCCTCTATCTGGGGACATGTGCTCGCAACTTTTGACTAGTCTTTGTGCTTGGCCCTTGGTATACTGCATAAGAAATTGTAACCGATCTCTATTGTTATGTTTTCTGTTCAATCACGTTCTCAAACATGTGACTGAATGATTTGTACTCTAGGACTTGACCGTCAAAAAGTGGGATACTTCCTTGAGGTAGTGTAGTCAGAAGTTGCTGTTTCATGAGCATCCTGGTTAGTTCACTTTGATTCTCCAATACTTTGATCACATGGTTGTCCTGCGATGAGCTGACTGAAGAGGGAGTTTGCTTGTGTGTCACAGTGGACCGAGTGGCTTGATCCAAGCTAGCATGTGACTGGGAAACGACAGGGGAATGGCAGAGGAATAGCTATGAGGTGAGTGTTGGGCATAGGGATGGCTACGTGATGAGGTATATCGGGCAGAGGGAAATCTAACACTGCCACCTGTCTTAGTCCTGACTACTGGAGCAGTGCTATCGTGAAGACGAAGCAAATAGTCTTGCCAGTGTGCTTGTGATGCGTCGGACGTGGCTTGAGCTGCTTCGGCACCTACTACAGGCATGTTAACAGAAGGCATGCGGTTATCACTTTCAGCTTGTCTTAGATAGTTGATTTTTACAGTAGCTACTTCGATTTCTGCATCCAAATTCAATGTTTCCTTATTTTTTCTTAATGTTTCTTCCTGCGCTTCAATTGCGTGTTTCTCCTTTAATTTCAAAGCTCTGACGAGTAAGGCTAACCGTTCTGCTTCTGCATTGATGCGCAGTGATGAGGACGCTCCAGACGCTCTAGATGACATACCAGACACAGATAGTGCATCGCTGTTCTCAACACTTGCTTTGGTGTTGTGTCGGCACCATGCCCACCCTTCTCACAGTCGGCAGGTCCAGCCAGACGCTCTGGGTCTTCCTTTTGTGCAGCAAAGTACGTTGCTACGCTAGGGTCATGAGGGTTTTCTGTTTGTGAGATCCATTTATCCAAGATCTCATAAAACTTACCATGTTTCCTTTCACTTCATTGAGGGATCCTTCATCAATCATCAAATCGTTGACAAATGTTCATTCTCCTTGTTACATGAGACATTATTCCCAACCTAGTTGCGCGCAAACGCGCGGCCTGCTCACTTTACCAGTTACGTAGGCCTCGTCGTTAGACATTGTCCTAAAAAAATAAACTTTCAGAAAAACGTCCTCTTTCTCTTGTATCCAGCGTTCAAAACAATCCGTATAATTCCCAAGGAGTATCTTCCAAAAGTATCTTCTTGTTTCATACACTCGAGGAAGGCCGTTTACCCACTCATTCAATTGTTTGGCCACATTGCCATTAACCTCCAAAAATAACTAGAGAGAGTACAATTTCTGGGGAAATTGTAGGGTGTGCTTGCTTGCATTGGTTGTAGGGGTCCGTATTTAAATTACATTTTACAACTGATATTTCTATACATTCATAAAAATGTCAGTCGTAGTGATCATTGTCAGTAACAAGGCAAAATGCGATATAGCCCTGTGTGGTGAAGCTGCCCCGGTAAATTGTAGGCTACAACTACTACTAGACTGTCTTGGTAGCGATTGCGTTGGTTGAATTCAATTTAACGTTACTTCCGTTGTACGTTCTAGGCTGAAATGAATTATTTTCATGAACAGATGGAAGTTTAGGCTGTGGCAATGGAGTTCAGGTTAGTAGTCACTAGTCAGATAGTTTCACCTATTGAAAGACTTTTGATGTAAGGGTAGTGCCAAACATGTGCCGCCGTTTGACTTCCTACGTACTGTACTGTAGGCTACTGTAAACAGCTGTGGAGATTTTTTTAGCTACTAGACTAGGCTACAGTATAGCGTTGCAGTGAGCTAAACTGGTTTCCCTTACGGAAGGAAAATATATTGCAGTATATTGGAAAATATGATGTGATATATTAGGCAATATATGTCCATATATGGGATTTAATAATTATATTGTACGGAAATACATGGGATTATATATTGATGATAAATATATTACTAATATATTATAAACTATAATATATATTCATGTAATATATTGCAATATATTGCAGAATACAGCAATGATTGCCGTTTTCCATATTTTGCAACATATTCAACATGAATATATAACATATGTGTTTATATATCCCAAAATGTATGCAATTTTAAATCTATAAATACCACCATAATGTATTCCGATTTATATGGGAAAATGTATTGGTAACATATGTAAAGATATGGTGTCACATGTATGTTTATTATATGGTAGAATATATTTGAATTATATGTAAAAAATATAGCTGTAAGCAGCAATGGCGAATTCCTCCTTTAAAATGGCAAAATATTGTAAAATTGACATAATAGACAGTTACACCGGGATTACCCAGAAAACTAGAAACTGTTTTGTAAAAATAAAAAAACGCCTATGTCTGGAGTTGAACCTGGAACCCTTCAGTTACCAGCACAACCTCTCATCCAATTGAGCCATTCCAAGATCTAGACTTTGCAGTGTTCAGTTACTGAATAATAAAATAAGACGTTTCTCTTACGGTTAGTCACATTTGGTCCAAGCTCAAACAGCTCTAATTCAGTCATATTTTCACATATTAAGGTGAAACTTTGCAGGGTACTTCAGGGGGAAGTCACCTTAAAGCCTATTCCTGACGGGGGAATCCTAATTTTATGGAAAGATATACATGAAATAAATGTACAGATATGTGTTCAATATATTGTGGAATATATTTTAAATATAGGTAAAATTATATGGAAAAATATTTGAAATATATGACAATGATCGCTTACAGCAAACCTCTTTTGCCACTTCCCCCTAAATAAATGTCAATCTTACGGTATTTACTGTAAGATTGACGTGTTGGGGGCAAATTTTCAGTTAGCAGGTGGTACTGTTTGAATCGGGATTCCATTTGAAATACTGCCGTTGACAACATTGTTCGAATACCTTCTAGATGGCTGAGCGGTTAGGGAATCAGGCTATTAATCAGAAGGTTGCCGGATCGATTCCCGGAAGCACAAAAATGAAGCTGTGTCCTTGGGCAAGGCAATTTACCCTACTTGCCTCGGGGTATGTCCCTGTACTTACTGTAACTTACTTTAAGTCACTAGATAAGATCGTCTGCTAAATGACTAAATGTAAATATCACCATATATGTCTGTACATTGTATGGGCATGTTCTCATATATGTACACATGCATTGTACAATATATCTTTCCATATAATTTTACATATATTTAAAATATATTCTACCATATATGAAGCATACATGTGACACTATATCTTTACATATATTACCCATACATTTTCCCATATAAAGCGGCATAGATTATGGTGGTTATTTATGAATACGTAATTGCATATATTTTTGGATATATAACCACATATATTGTATATTCATGTTCCATATATTGCAATATATGGAAAACGGCAATCATTGCTGTATTCTGCAATATATTGCAATATATTACATGAATATATATTATAGTTAAAAATATATTAGTAATATATTTATCATCAATATATTATCCCATGTATTTCCATATATAATATATTGGTCAATGTAATGGAAAATAATATATTATAATATATTAAAATGTATTTCAAATCATATATTGGTAAATATATTTTCTTTCCGTAAGAGTTGAAACCACAGGTAATGATAATTTCACCAACAAATCGTTAACTTGTAATCTAATGTCATAATAAATCCAACAACGAAAATGTATTTGTGAGGAATGTTTATTTTAACGATTGAAAACACAGGGCTGCCAAAAATCTTGGCGTGAGATTTGGTAGCCCCCCCGGACGAGCTTTTGCGAGCTTCACTCCCCCCAAAGGCGAGTTTACAAGGCTGCATAGCCGCGGGACCATATTTTATCAAGGAGGTGCTGGCGGGGGCTTAAAGTTGTGGGGCGGCAGGGAGGAACTGGGAGTAAAAATTGGCCCTGGACTTTGATCCAGACCGGCCCGACAGAACTGGTCCCCATATACGCCACCACAGCTGCCCTGCTAATGCAAGCATAGTCTGTGTTCAATGTGGTGCGAGTTAGGGAGTTGAATCCCTAAAGCGAGCGCACATAGTGCGCAAGCCGAAAAAATTTGGCCTTTATTTGAGCGCTAAATAGTTGAGCTTCATGTAAAATAAACAGCCGTTTTTCAATTGGTAAAACCTTGTCTAGTGAAGGGGATTTCTTTGTCTCTTAATTTTTCAGCCCCACCCTACGTTTCTTACCCTGGTTTTCCATAGTTATTCTTCTCCCTGTGCTCCCGATTGCCAGTCCGATACTGTGGAGCTGTGCCACAGTGGTGGATTTTTAAGTCATATCATTTTAAATTCTCGTGCTGTCAGGGGGTGCTGCAGCACCCTCAGCACCCCTAGTTCCCGCGGCCATGCACGGCTGTTTGCGCGTCAATGTTGCTTCACTCGGTTAACCTGCGATATTTACAACGTTAGCTTGGCTACTTGTTTGGCGTTGCCTTTTCAGCGTGAGATATACAAGGTGTGGCGTGAGAGCGTGAGAAATGGGTGAAATGCATGTGTCACACGGCGAAACCGTGAGAGTTGGCAGCTCTGGAAAACAGATAGCATCCATAATAGACTGCTGTAGTATGTGTTGCCCGGGCAACAGAGGCTAATGTCATGATGATGCTAATGCTTCAGTGAAATAGTAGACTACAGTTTCCAAAAGTAGATGTAACTACTTCCTTATATCAGCTTATATTGTACATTACACTTCACAATTGTGTTTCATATCACAAAGTAAAATAGTAAATAGTTATCACCCTGGCCTCTTTGCTTGTGGCGTTTCTGCAGCTCCCTCGCAGTTAGCCTAGCTATCTCCCAGAAGTTAACGAGCTGCTAAACTAATGTTCTGCTAGAGGAAGTCACGCGATATTTCGTGAAGCTAGTGACGTCAGTAGCGTCAGTGACTGTGGCTAGCAAGTTAGCCACCGTTAGCTTCACTTTTGCCACAAAAACTTCATTAAAACCTAAACAGTGCAACGGAACATAAATCCAAGACGAACCTTTTGACATCGACTTTGTCTATGTAGTCCAAATATTGACTGAGCCTTAGGGGCGCGAAAATAAACAATAATAATAAACAAATATAACAATGGTTGTGCCCTTGCCGAAGGCAAGGCACACCCAATTATCACACTTCATTAATGAAAAAAATCTTTCCATGAAACTTGCTTCTTAATTATTGCAACATTATTTGTCAACGAAAAATCCCCTCAAAGGAATGTTATCTTCAAGCACATACCTCCGATGAGGCGTTTCTTTGTTTCAAGTTCACCATGCGTTAGACTTTCCTTTGTCCAGCTTGCGTGAATACCTTCGGGGAAAATCCTAGCAACGTCATTGACGAATTGTAGTGGCAAATTGAGTTGCCTTTACAACCCAGTACTTTTTCTGGAGCTCCGATAGCATGTGGTTTCTGCCATTGTGGCCACAGCGTTCATGGATGTGTCGTAAGAGCAGTCTTGAGATGTGCGAGTGTTTGGGCAAGATCAGGGGTGTTTGGTTTCCTCAGGCATTGCAGATCTGAGCAGTCAGCCACCCACTCTCAGAATGCCCTCGTCTAGGACAGGATCAAGCCTGCAGACCTTACTGCCCTTGTGCACTCTAGGTGGGGTCATCTCCAGTGTTGCAATTTCAGCACTGAATGCTTGTCTTTGGGTCTACGTGACGATTGACCTTTCCGCCCCTGCCAGATCCTCAACGGTGAGGAGCTGTCCACCAAGGTAGGTCCTAAGCTCTTCAATTTTCATCCTCACTTTTTTCCTGCTTGAGCGGGTGCTGATTTGAGATGAGGGCTGTTCCTTTCCTCTTTTTACGATCAGCATCAACATCCTTTTCAGTCTGAGATACCATGCCGCTGCTTTAAGTTGTCTCCTCCAGTCAGAGAAGAACAAAATAAGCTGGTCTGTGGGTGTCGCAGGGTTCACTACTACTGCCGATACAGTAGCACTTTTCCTGACCTCTGGATCGTCCTGCGACACCGGGTCCAATACTTCCTCTGCTGGCCACCCTTCCTTTGTGTTCCATAAGAATTCAGGGGCATGTATCCATCTCCTTTGCTCCATGAATCTTCCTGCAGTCAATCCTCTTGATGAATCATCAGCAGGATTGTCCTTGCTGCTTATGTACCGCCATTGGGACAGGTCTGTATTGTCCCGAATCAGCGAGACCCTGTTGGCTACGTAGGTCTTATACCTGGCTTGGTCATTTGCAATGTACTTGAGCACTGTTTGGCTATCAGTCCAGAAACATGAAGGCTTTAGGTCAAGGTGTAGCTCTTTTCTCAACATTCTGTCTACCTTCACCAGCAATGCTGCAGCTGCCAGCTCAAGTTGTGGCACAGTGATGTTCTTAAGGGGAAGGACTCTGGACTTTCCAAGGACCAAAGTGAAGTGAACGACATCCTGCTTGTTCAATTGTCTGATGAGCCGTAGCCGCTCTCACTGGCGTCCACAAAGTGGTGGAGCTCGGCACAGTTTGTCAGTCCATAGCCCTTTGGTTTCCAACAGCGTGGCACACTGAAGCCTTTGATCCTATCCAGGGCTGCGTTTCCCGATAACGATGGATCATAGCTGTTACGAGGGTTCTCTAAGATGAAAATATCGATCCATCATTATTTCTTACGTGTGTTTCCCGAACATGCTCGTAAGGAGAACCATCGTACGTGTCTCTTAAGTTGCACTTAACAAGACGCTGTCCATTGTACTGAAATGTGATTCTTCTGACGCAACTTTAAGACTTTAAAATTAAAACGTTAACCAAAATATTTAACGAATTACGGTACGCAAAAAATATTTTCTGTCTCTATAGAAAACTTTACATTTATTATAGGCTACTTATTTGAGTACTTTTCAATGTACATTGTATGATGCTACATGAAGGCAAAGACAATAAGGTGAACGTGCAAACTATGCTGCATCTAAGTAGTAAACCGGTGTTAAGACCCTGCAATCAGCGACACAGGATGCTAAATACCAATAGGAGGTCTCGGAAATTAAGTGGGCTTGTCTCCAAATTGAGGTGAGGAAGCTCTTGTTTGAAGAAATTAAGTTCACAAGGCCCTCCATTTCTGTGCCTAGTCTTCTGCCCAATCAAAAAGGTAGTGTCAAATGTAGGTTACCTTATAGCCTAAGCACACACGGTTTATTTAAATTCAGTAAAGGCTGAATTGTGTATTGTATCATATATTCAGTGTTGCCTGTCCAATCCTTACATGTTTTTTCACCTTATAGATCCATGTGAGGGGCAGGAGCAGGGAGAACAAACTCCGATAAAACAACTATTTCTCAATTTACTTGTGCCTTGGTTTTTAACTCTTCTTGGTACTACACTTTCCATATATTTTATATTATATTTATATATTTATATTTATATATTTTATATTATATATATTTATTCATTTAGCAGACGCTTTTATCCAAAGCGACTTCCAAGAGAGAGCTTCACAAAGTGCATAGGTCACTGATAATAACAACAAGATAGCCCCACAGCATTGCGGGTAGTCAAAAACAAGAAGTACATATTGTGAACAACCAAAAAATAGTGCTAAAGGGAAGAAACCATAAGAGCATGTAGTTAAACAAGTTAAAATTACACAACATTAATCTCTAAGTGCAGGTGTACCTGTAGGAAAGCAATAAAAATAGGATTAACTAAAAAAGAATACAACAGTTTAAATCAGCTACCACTAACCAACAAGAGCAACAGTCTAAGCAAGATAGGCAAATATATATATATAGGCAAATATATATATCCATAGGCAAATATATATATATAAGAGTCCTATATTTACTACTTGATTGAATCACAAGGTTAAAAACCATGCAGGTAAATGCTATCACACATGGCATGTCCCAGCTAGCAGCCTAAATTATTAAATGTCCAGATACAAGCATCTCAATCCAACATATTTACTGTCTTATTTTCTAGTGCTGACTATAGCTACAATCTTGCATAGGCCAACAGCTTTCCAAGACCACGTTTGCAATCTCATAATTCTCACATATTGGCTACAAATGACATTGTGACAAATGACAAACACATAAGTAATGAATACCCCTCAACATGGAATCATTGTTTCTGACATGAATAATCAACTCTACTTTAACTGATGGTTGATCAATTATACTCATTATGAGTGTAAGATATGTCAGATGACATCATGATATCATGATGCTCCTGAACCACATAAAAGCAGACCTGCAGAGGCTAACAAGGAGGTCCTTTGCACAGACCCCTGCAACCCAACAACTGGAAAGTGTTAAGGTTCTATGCCACTGGCAGTTTTCTAGAGGTTATTGGAGATGGACACCTCTCAAGGCCTCAGTTTCAAGATGTGTGCAGGCTGTCACAACTGCATTACTTTGCCACATCCCAGACCACATCCAATTCCCCACAACCAGAGAGGACAAGTCTGCGGTGCAGGACTTATACTACCTTCAATGGCTTTTATGATTTTTGTATTTGTAGTAGTTTTCACTCCCTCCTGGCCCCTTCACACTGTGTGACTTCCCAGTCAACCCTGTGGAGTCTTTCCAGTTCCTGGGCGCCACCATCTCCCAACATCAGGCTCGGCTCTGCCACCAGCCTCTTCATCCACCAGGCTTGGCGTGCTACCAGCCCTATAATTCTAATAAACATCTTCAATGTTCAATTGTTGTTGTGTTATTGTACTGGTAAAAGCGTTACGTTAATGCATTTCTAGTTACTATTCCACATTACAACAGCCATATTTCAATTGTATAGTATTTTGAATAAGACTGACATCGTTTTTTAAATACCTTCATTGCATGCGCCAAACCCAACAAATCAAATTATTTTGTGTAACCTAAATTTACTTGAGAATAAACCAGATTCAAATATGTTTTCGGCACTTAAACTTGTATGGCTTAACAAATATCCCAGTTCCATCATAACTGGTGTAAAAAGAGAACCAAAATAATCTTATTTTCCATCGGAAGTAACTTTCAGCATGAGTTTAATGTAGTTTTCATGGTTGGCCTACGTGTGTCTCCACTGTGTCTCTGTGCTACGATACACTTAGCGATCTACTACTGGTCTGGAGCTCTCGTTAATCTACGACGATTTTTAAGTGCCTCTTTAGCTACGATGGTTTCGGGAAACGGCCCGTACAACTAAGATCCATCGTACGATGGACTCTACGATCGACTTAGGCTTACGATGCTTTCGGGAAACGCAGCCCTGGCTGTTGGTCCATTCCATCCACTTTTCAGACACTGGCTGGGGTAGAAGGTCGTCCCATCCGAAACCTCGCTGGCAGAGCCCTTATAGCAACTGCTTAGCTGGTAGAATGAGAGGAGCAAGAAAGCCTAGGGGATCAAAGATGGAACTAACAACAGAGAGTATGCCTCTGCGGGTGTGTGGCTTTTGACTTAGGTGGATGTTGAACTGGAAACTGTCAGACTCCACGCCCCACTGCAGTCCTAGTGCTCTTTCAATGGGCAAACTGTCTCTGTCGAGGTTCAGTGTTGTGATTTCCTTTGCTCTGTGTACTTTGGGGATTGATGCTAAAACTGCCCTGCTATTGCTGACCCATTGAGTGAGTTGAAACCCACCCTTGTTGCATAGTGCAGTGACATCTTTCACCAGCTGGATGGCATCCGATTCCTTGGCCACAGACTTGGCAACGTAAAAGTTGTGCCGGACTGTTTCAGCTACTTGAGGGGGAAAACGACTCTCATTGTCGGCAGCAGTTTTTCTTAACGCAAAGCTTGCAATGCTAGGGGAGGAAACTGCACCGAATACGTGTACAAGCATACAGTGTTCCTTGGGTGCTTGACTGGTCTCACCCTGTGGCCACCATAGGAACCGCAAGTAATTGACATCAGATCTGACAGACAGATCTGGCTACTCTGACCTGATGGAACATTGACTTGATGTCAGACATGATTGCAACAGGCTCTTTGCGAAATCTCATGATGACTCCAATGACTTACTGAGTTCTCAAAGTAAACAATGTATGGTAATTCAAACATATATTTACAAATATTTTTTCTAAACGTGATCCAAGAATAGTGGAAGTAAACAAAAGCAATAATTAATGAATAAATAGTTAATGTTACATTGACTACATTAAGTTATACTTTTCAAAGGGGGCTTTAAACTATTGTGATCCCTGTTTAATCGCACTGAAGAACAATCAGTCATTAAGTTCGAAAGACCACAGATCCTTCGCACTGCATAGTAAGCTAAAAGACGACCAATTTAATGTCTATTAGCCTAAATAAATGCTTTATTGATATTCTAGCAGCTTGTATCTCTTTAAATGCGACTAGCGTTCCACTGCCTGCGTGTGCATGTGTAAGGGAGAAGGACGGAGGAGAAAAAAAGGGGTGGAGGGAATCATTGTGAGGAGGCGGCATGAAGAAGCGCATCAGACGATGTTTTTGATTGATTTCCGGTTTAACTTATCGGAAAAGCAGTTGTGCACCTCCAACATTACATTGGATTTAGGCATCAATGGCAGCATCGGTAGGTGCGTCTCTTGTCTCCCGTTAGTAAGTAACGGGTAGGGCTGACCCTCTCCGTAATGTATTTATTTTAATGTGCCCTGCAACGTTGTAGGAAACGTGATCAGAGCCGACGGGAACATTAGACCGGTCATGGATTAATGCTCGTGTAAGCAGCATCGTTGAAGAGGTAGGAGTTGATAACTAATCTGTCAAAAGTAGTTGACGTGCATGCAATGAAATGCCTTCAATTGATGATGGGCGTATTGGACAGATGCCTACACAGGTTGGTGTATTGGGCACGTTGTCTTCACCAGTAACCACATAGGTTGTCAAGATGTGGAGATGAACGGGAATGTGCAGTATTTCTAACATAAATTATATTAAGAGGCAGAGATTAGAGTTCTTGCTTTTGGGAAGGATGCCAGGCTCAGCTATGAGAAGGAACGCGATGGCAAACTGATGTCGTGAACATTTTTCTTTGACGTAACTACGGTGGCCCTGAAGTGCAAATGACACCCCCTAATATGAGTACATCCCCCAAATGAAAATACTCCCCCCCAATACGAGTCAACTCCCCCCAAATCGGATGACTTGTTCACCTCCCCCCAAAAATGAAAATACTCCCCCCAATACGAGTCAACTCCCCCCAGATCGGATGACTTGTTCACCTCCCCCCAATACAAAAACGCGCTTCCCCCCCAATACGAGTCAACTCCCCCCATATCGGATGACTTGTTCACCTCCCCCCATTACAAAAACGCGCTCCCCCAAATGGAAAACGACATTACATTAACTCAAAAACACATTACATTAACTCTGAACGGAAAGGGTAGGTACTACACTTTAGCGCTGATTGGATGCAGTAGGCTAACTAACAAGAAATAAGAAATTGATCGACAGAAGTACAAAATGCAATAGCCTGGCAGAGTTACGTGCACCATAACATTTGTTTGGCTATCGAAGAATGTAGCAAATAGTAGGCTTCTTAGGCAAAAGTATTTCGAGTTAAATGTAAAAATCGATGGCCAAACAACTATCCTGGTCCACGTTACTCTGTCATTGTATTAGTTTTTTCTTCTGAAAAGTCCTGATTCCTTCAACTGCGTTTTTAGCGTGCGCATAGGCTAGGCTACTTATATTGTGAAACGTTAACAGCAGATCTAAGATTATTTCATAGGAATGACCCTGATTAAAATAAAGAGTAGTGTAATGACTCTGAATTGTAAACATTAATGTTTCCTCTTTCCTTCAAAACGATTAATTTCATGATAATGACAGAGTTACGTGGACTAGTTGTTTGGCTATGATGTTTACGTTTAACACTGCAATTTATGCTTTTGCATACATAGCCTATGCTACATGCTTCGATACCCAAATAAATGTCCTGGTGCACGTAACTCTGTCTAGCTATTGCATTTTGTACTTCTGTCAATCAATTTCTTATTTCTTGTCAGTTAGCCTACTGCATCCAATCAGCGCTAAAGTGTAGTACCTACCCTTTCCGTTCAGAGTTAATGTAATGTGTTTTTGAGTTAATGTAATGTCGTTTTCCATTTGGGGGAGCGCGTTTTTGTATTGGGGGGAAGTGAACAAGTCATCCGATTTGGGGGGAGTTGACTCGTATTGGGGGGGG
Source organism: Hypomesus transpacificus (assembly GCF_021917145.1). NCBI lineage: Eukaryota > Metazoa > Chordata > Actinopteri > Osmeriformes > Osmeridae > Hypomesus > Hypomesus transpacificus. The sequence goes on along the minus strand of NW_025813701.1, from coordinate 601,161 downwards.
GAGCGCGTTTTTGTATTTGGGGGAGGTGAACAAGTCATCCAATTTCGGGGGAGTTGACTCGTATTGGGGGGGAAGTATTTTCATTTTTGGGGGGAGGTGAACAAGTCATCCGATTTGGGGGGAGTTGACTCGTATTGGGGGGGAGTATTTTCATTTGGGGGATGTACTCATATTAGGGGGTGTCATTTGCACTTCAGGGCCACCGTACGTAACCATGTTGTTTTCTTTCATTTGAGTATCAGAGCAGGGAACGTCGATTATTGATTATACCCATGACGGAAATGCAGTTTCCTTTCTTGCTTAAATTCTGGATAGGCCTAATGTTAGCATAAGGTCTAAAACCCCCTCTACATTGCAGTCCGACAGTTGATATTAGTGAATCATTTTATGTTCAGATTGAGAAAATTGTGAAAGAAGTCAATGTAAACAACATAACAAATCCTATGTATTATAGACTTTTTCTGACATTGGCCTAATCAGTGTGGGTGTAGAATTGGAACGTCAGGCTAGACATTACAGTGCATCCAGAAAGTATTCACGGAGCTTCACTTTGTCCACATGTTATGTTACAGCCGTATTCCAAAATTAATTAAATTCATTTTGGAATTTCAAGAAAGTTTGTTTACATTTATTCATTTAGCAGACGCTTTTATCCAAAGCGACTTCCAAGAGAGAGCTTTACAAAAGTGCATAGGTCACTGATCATAACAACGAGATAGCCCCAAAACATTGCGGGTAGCCAAAACATGAAGCATACATTGTGAAAAACCAAATAAGTGCCAAAGGGAAGAACCATAAGAGCATGTAGTTAAATAAGTTAAAACTAAACAAACTTGGACCTCAAAAGTGCAAGAGTGTACCTGTAACTAGGAGACTAGTGAGGATTTAGGGAAAGATTACAGTTTTTTCCGATTGCTTAGACACACAAATATAAAATAACACACAGTTAATGAAATCTGACACTCAAGGAGCAAAACAGAAGCCCAGACCTGCACAACTATACACTCTTAATATCAACACAAGTTGTGTCAATTCCCAACACACTAATGTGTCTATATAGGAACCACACATATTGTCTTACTTTTAACACACCTACTGTGTTAAAAACACACACATGATGTGTTAAGATTTTCACACAGTAATTGTGTCAAATCTAACACTAAGTGTGGTCCCTATATAGACACATTAGTGTGTTAATAGATGTTTATAATAATGATACACCTAATACACCCAATGTAGCAAAATGTTAATTTATCCTACAATCATGGTAATAAATACATTTCCATACAATCAATCAATACTTTTAAAGAATATAACATTCATTTAAACTTACACAATCTTGTACCTGGGATTTAAGTAAACCAAATCTCTCCTGAAACTTGACATCAATGGTCTGATAAATGCAAGGTCATTAATGCTAACCACTTCAAACACTTTTTTTCCCACCACATAAGCATAGTAATGATCGTCAAAAAACGGAACTGATAAAATTTGGTCAAACATTTATAATTCTTTGTCAGATTCGGCAAGGATGTGAATTATTTAACCCAACTGGCATTCACCTCTTGTATCATATTTAAAGGGGACAACAATGCCTGTTCTATATGTCTGAACCAACACACTAACAGGTTCATGTTGCACTAACAATCAGGCCGGGGTTTTCAGGCACACATGCGGATAGCAGGTCAGGTGCAACAAAAATGGTTTATTCCAGTTTAACAAAGGGGTACTCCACGGTAGGATGTTTTAGTCCTACAAAAGGTAATCCACAAACAAAAGTACAATCCAAAACTAAATAAGTATCCCCTTCAGTGTAGAGGCACACAACTAATACATAAACGGAAGGCGTACTTACAACAAACTTCATGACAGAGTGAAGAGGGAAGGACACCCAGTGCTTAAATAGGAAGTGTTGATCACCGCAGGTGGAGCCCAGTGTAGAAGAAGGTTAGTGCTAGGTGCTCTAGGGTGAGTGTCGCCCTCTAGAAGGCTTGTGCCCGTGCGCGGATGTGACAGAACCGTGCTTATAATGCCAAGATTTTCTTCCTTTGTATGCAGTTTTTCAAGGAGCAGCTCACCGAGTTCTAAAGAGCCTACAATGACAGGGAAAGCATTAGGAACTGATATTTCTCTCTCAAGTGGCTTCCCAAATTTCCAGCTGTACATAATCTTTATTTGGTTCTTGTAAGCCAGTGTTTTGGATATGTTTTTAAAGTTACAGACCACATGAGCCTGACATTTCATTGGACAGTGTTTACTTTCAAACCTCATGCACCATAACTTGACAAGCGGTCCAAACATTACAATCATCCTACCAAAGTGAATCATGAAATGGTGCTTAGGGATAAGTCGCCTGTCTGGATAGAGTGTCTTAAACATGTTATGATGGTCTATAATCAACTGCTTCAAAAACACACCTAGTCCGTTTGTGACTACAGGTGCAAATATTATACTGCATATTTCTCTCAGAAGAAGGAACAGTTTCCAATGTGAACTCTGCCTACTAGCTAGGTCTCCTATAATTATTGGCAAAAAGAGTAAGATACTTTTTTTTTTGGCTGTCTGCCTGACAGCATTTTTATTTGTTCTAAGATTCAGAATTACAGATGGCTTGTTCTTTTCATTCATGTAACCGTAATCAGAGCTTGATTTTCTATTGTTAAGCTGCTCCATGTAAACATATTATCTTCATATATTAACTGTCGGAGCAAAAGCATCACTTCCAAAGGAGCAATACCTTAATACATCATGCATGATGTCTACACAAAAACCCTCTGTTACATGGAAGTATTTAAGTGTATTCAAACAAGAGTCATGCTTGATGCCTGTTGAAGTGGAATCGTTCAGCATTACATGTTGTTGATAAATGTCTTTAGTACGCTTTTCAAACTCTTCTTCTTCAAAAACATGTTGAACATTTTCTTTGTCAACTAAGCAGAAGTGACAAAACACATGAGCTGAGAAACTCTCCAAATACCCAGAAAGGGAATGACAAGCAAGGTTGTCAGGTGTCAAAAGGCAAATGGTACCATAAAGCAAATGGGTTTGAGCTTTGATGTCAACTGCAATACAATGACTTTCCAGATATTTAATGTCTTCTAACAACGGCTCTAGTATTTTTGTAAACCCATATGTTTCTTTGTCTATAGAGTTAAAAAGGAGACACAAATGAATGTTTGCCAGAGATGAGTTGTACTCTGCAGTCAAGTTCCTCAAGGAAAAATACACAATATTATTAATGTACTGACATTAGGGCTGGGCGGTATGACGGTATATACCGTGCGACGGTAGAAATGTGTCTACCGGGAGAGATCGTTTCAGTGTTTCCCACACATAGACTAATCCGTGGTGGTGCGCCACAGAATCAACACCGGCCGCCACATATTGCGTTTCGTATTATAATTTTTTTTTACACTATTTAGGTTCAAACCCGCAGCAAATTATTTCAGCTGCATTTCCTTTCCCTGCTCTCCCACTCTTCCGTCTCTCTGTCACTTACGCGTCTTTCTCACATACAGTCACAACGTCAGCACACGTTAGCAACGATGCACATACGCCGTTCTAGTAAGACAGACAGCTATATCAGCAAGCATTCAGCATTAGTGCCATAGCTAAAGATCTAGGAAAGTTCAGGCTACTTTTCGCTAGATCCCTACGAACATGTCTTAATCGAAGGTTCCCCTTCGTTCTTTTGGTGAGAAGTCTCAGGAGCTAGTTTGCTACTTAACCGGCATCATGGTCCATGGAGCCGACCAGTTAAATAGTTATTTAGCACTAGCGTTGCTACCTGCACATACTGAAATAATTTGTTTGTGGTTGATTTTGTGAAGGTGTGAATAATTTTTGATTCATATTTAATATAATAAAGTATGTGTAACGAAATTATTAACGAAGGAATTAATTTGACCCCCTCCCCCCCCCATTCGTCTGAGGGCATTACGGATCCGTATTGAGCTGCGAGTACTAGGTCACCACGCGGATGGCATGACTGCGCATCAGCCAATTGGAACGCTCGTACTCATAACTCTTTAGAGTCTTTTGTTTTTAACTTAAGTGTTGTCTCATGTGAGGCAGTTGTTTTTGTTTGTAATAAATAATCAAGTGTCATGATGAAGTACGGTATGGTTATTTTGTACCATTTCTTAATTGAATTTACTATATTTACTATATCAGTTACTATACCGTCATATATACCGTAACCGTGATATAAAATTACTCATACCGTGATAGGATCTTTTGGCCATATCGCCCACCCCTAGCTGACATGTGTCTGAGATCAGCACTTTTGTCATTTGTCCATTCTTTCTGGCAGTATCTGCCCTAAGCCCCAGGAATATGTCTGTTGGTTTCACGAGACACTTTTTACTTTTTATCACAGAAATATTTTCCAATTTTATAAGGAATGTCAAAATCCTCAAACATTTTCCTCCCATTTTCCAATTCTTGCATCAAAGTTGTAAAAGTATCGTCATCATTAGGCATAGAATGGGTATCTATAAAGGAGAGCATTTTCTCTTCAACAATGTCCATAGTTCGGTCTTGGACTTCTTTTGCACATGTAACGCTCCTCTGCACATCAGTGAGAGTTGTATTAGGTGAAGAATACATTTGGGTTACAAAAGCAGATGCGCAATCATTAAGAGTTGCTGAATCCACGGTCATATTTTCAGTTATGAGATCTACTGTGGCACCTACTGGAATTGGTTCATTATCTATGTCATCATCATTCAACATAATACAACATTTCAAGTGTCCTGGAACATAGTCAATTTGTTCATTTAATATCATTTTTGAATGGACTTTCTTGAGATGTTTTCTATAGGAGTTTACATTTACATGTATTCATTTAGCAGACGCTTTTATCCAAAGCGACTTCCAAGAGAGAGCTTTACAAAGTGCATAGGTCACTAATGATAACAACACGATAGCCCCAAAGCATTGCGGGTAGCCAAAACAAGTACACATTTTGAACAACCCAAAATTAAGTGCCAAAGGGAAGAACCATAAGAGCATGTAGTTAAGCAACTTACAATTAAACAACATGAATCGCTAAGTGCAAGTGTACCTGTAAAAAAGCAAGCAACAGTGAAAAAGATGTGATAAGATTAACTAAAATAGAATATTTCGCAGCGAATACAACAGTTTAAATCAGTTACCACTAACCAACAAGAGCAACAAGTCTCTAAGCAAGAGTCATTGTGATCCTTGAGGAAACTAGCATTGGGTTCCGCAAACCATTCCAAAGTACTGTTGTACTTCCGGAACAAGTGCGTCTTGAGCCTTCTCTTGAAAGTGGAGAGACAGTCTGTGTCTCTGATGGAGGTGGGGAGTTGATTCCACCACTGGGGGACCAGGCATGAGAAGAGCTTGTGTTGGGACTGGGCGGTCTTGAGCGGTGGGACCACCAGGCGGTTGTCTGAAGAAGACCGTAGGTGGCAGGTGGGGGTGTAAGGCTGCAGGAGAGACTTGATGTAGTCGGGTGCAGTTCCGTTCACTGCTCGGAAGGTCAGTAACCAGGGTCTTGAATCTGATGCGGGCCGTGATGGGTAGCCAGTGGAGGGAGATGAGGAGCGGGGTAACGTGGGAACGTGGGGGGTAGATTGTAGGCCGCTGCGTTCTGAATCCTCTGAAGAGGGCAGGTTGCGCATGCTGGGAGACCGGCGAGCAGCGAGTTACAGTAGTCCAACTTGGAGAGGACAAGTGTTTGAACAAGCAGCTGGGTGGAGTTTTCAGTAGGGATGGGTATTGAGAACCGGTTCTGTAAGGACACGGTTCCAAATTTCTCAAAACCCGAATATCAATAAGGTCCAACATATCGATACCGCTATTGAGACTAAGTAATATAATGTAATGTTACTTATGTCTCGAGAAATAAGTAATGTTATTTAAATCAAATCACTGGTGCACAAACATACAACGTTTGACTAATAAAATGACTAAATTCAATTGAATGCATACCAACCGCCTTTAAACTAAACAAAGAAGAAATGAATTGCCTCACATGCTACTTCGCTTCATTTATTCTTTTGTTGCTAGCTACGATGGCAGAACGCACAAAACGGTCAAAGGCTTGGCTACATTCTATTAAAGCCATAGATAAAAACGAAGCAAAGTGCAATATATGTTCTAAAGCAATTTATTGTATGGGGGGGAACACAACTGCAATGAACATGCACCTCAACCTCACCTCAAAATGCAGTCCTTCGACTGTCTTCGAGTCGCAACGGTGCCAACTCCTGCTGCCTTTGTAGGACAACCGAGGTGAGAAAAAAAGTATACTTAAGAGTATTTCAAGCATATTCACATTTAGTACATTTTAAATATACTAAGTAAAAGTGTACTATCTGTGAAATATAAAAAGTATACTACCATCATGCTTTTACCAATTTTAACGTTAATACTTTAAACACACTTTTGAAAAATTGTACTACAGTACACTTTTAGTAAAATTATAAAAAATATATATACTTTAAGTAAAACGTATATTTAATTTCTAAAGTGTACAACTGAAACTTTGTTTTTAAACTAGTGCTGTCAAACGATTAAAATATTTAATTGCGATTAATCGCATTAATGTCATAGTTAACTCGCGATTAATCAATTAATCGCACATTTTTATCTATTCTAAATGTCCCTTGATTTCTTTTTGTCCCATTCTTTTTTCAAATTTTAAAGCTCATATCAACATGGAAAAGTGGTTCGGATTGCTTCGTGCAAATATTTTTTTTATTGAAAACAACATTGCAATCGCCTGGCTTTGACGAGGGGGCGGAGAATTCGCATGAATCGCATCAGCTGTGTGCTTGGCCATCAAGTGGTATTTCAGACTGGACGTGCTGCAATGATAGCTCAGTTAACAACGACAAAACACACAGATCACTTAGGTCTTGTCAATGGAACCATTTGGCAACTTTTTAAAAGTAAACTTTCCATTCAGAATCTTATTGGCATCCATTTCGGCGTCTCGTGCTCGCCATCCACTCAAAACGTAACGTTAGCCTACTACCAGAGAATGTCTAATATCCGTAAACGGGCTCTGCTACTACTCTTTAGCCGGCTCGCAAGCCAAACAAGTGTGTGTGGCGTGCCTGTTGTTTTATTTCCGGTCTAGCTAGATCCGGTCTGGTGTTGTAGTCTTTCTAACGTCGGTAATTGTTGCAACAACATGTGAAAAAAACTACAAAGTTTGCTAGGCCAAAAAGAGCGTTAATCGCGCGATAAAAAAATTGACGCCGTTAATTTGGGTTTGCGTTAACGCCGTTAATTACGCGTTAAACTGACAGCACTATTTTAAACATAATTTGTATATTTTCGAATGCATGCAAAAGAAAATATTTGTAACAATGCACTTAAAGCTTACTTTAAAAATAAACATTTTTATATGCTGAAATGTTAGGATATTTTAAGTTACTTTCTAAGTCCCTTCATCAATTCAGCCTTTGTGTACTGGTATACATTTGCTGTACTGTAGTGTGTAGTAGAGTAAAGTATCTCTTTTTCTTCTTTTTTTTACCGTTTTCTTGTGCTTTTACGGCTTCTATTTCGATGAGGCTTATAGTCCAGTTTTAGAACAAAAAAGTGGCTTCTTTCAAGATCTCTATTTTAATGTTCAACACTTGAACAAGGGCTTATTACTTGAGGAATTATTTTCTGTGTCGTCTCAGTTGCACAATCAGGGCTTGGAAATACAGTGACTTACTAAAGTAGGCAAATGGCTAGTAGAACATAACATTTCATAATAATTTCAGTTAATCAAAAAGCTGCAAGACCCAGTGAAATGTTATAGGCTAGCTAGCAAGCTAACGCTAGCATCTCTAACATTACTAATTCAACTTTGGTAGTGTAAACAAGCTCTTTGTAAGCTCATTTTAGATATAATTGTATATGAACGTGTGGACCATGAGACACGGACGCGGTCTCTTTCCAAAACTTGATTAGTTAATTTGAAGTGTGCTATTTTGGAACAACTTATTTTGTACTTAATATATTTAAGTTGTAATTAAATTGTACTAAAGCACAATTTCAAGTGTATTAAGTGTACTTTTACGTGCTGAAGTGGAACAACTTCAAGTATACTTTAAGTACACTTTAAGTATATGGGGAGTCAGATGGCTGAGCGGTGAGGGAGTCGGGTTAGTAATCAGAAGGTTGCCGGATCGATTCCCCGCCAAATGACGTTGTGTCCTTGGGCAAGGCACTTTGCCCTACTTGCCCCGGGAGGAATGTCCCTGTATTTACTGTAAGTCGCTCTGGATGAGAGCGTCTGCTAAATGACTAAATGTAAATGTATATGGACAAAGCCGTATACTTAAAGGGTACTAAGTATACTTGAAGTCGATAGTACATTGATAAAAATTAATAATACCCATCCCTAGTGCTCAGACAGGTGTCTCATGATCTTCCGGATGTTGTAGAGGGTGAATCTACACGACCGGGAGACCGCAGCAATGTGGGCCGTGAGGGAGAGCTCGTCATCCATGGTAAATGGTACGCCATGGATTTACAAATGTAAATGTAAGGGGTAACCCTTCCTTTTACAGTCCCTTAAATACTAGGTATTTACCTAGAATGTAAAGGGTATGTTTTGTGTTTTATTGGGTATTAGGGATTGGTACCAAGGTGGTAAATGCCTAGATAATTTGAAGTATTTAACCATTAACATCCTCTGGTCATTGCTGGGTATGTTTTCTGTATTATTGGGTATTACCAATTGGTACCAAGGTGGTAAATACAGAGATAATTGAAAAGTAGTGTAAAAGTATTTACCCATTAACTAATTACTAACGTGCTGGTTATAACTGGGTAATTTCCACTTGTTCTAATAGGACAGAAGACGAAACTAGCATATAGTATTTACCTGGAAACGTATAAATATTACTATTTAAATACTGCTGGTAGTAAGTTGGTAACTACAGGAGATATATATGGTAAATTATAATGTGTTATTGGGTAAATACCACTGCTACTAAGTAGGTAAAGACGGCCAAGCTCCAGCAGACTTACGAAAAAAATACTCTATTATTACCCTGCCGTTACCTAAGGTGAATGTCGGTGACAGTCCACGTCTAATGAGAATATAAGATAGTACTTTCCAATAAAATACCTTTTTCAGATACATTTATCGATGATGGTCTCATTTACTTGGCTGGTATACCTACCTCCGCGGGAAGAGTTTTCCTCTACTATCATGGTAAATCTTCTTTGATACTGGGTATGTTCTTGCGCATGTTTGGACTATTTACTCAGTAAGTAATCTGAAACTGGACTGTAAAAAGAAGCCGTGTTTGTTTCCATGGTGTTACCAGGTTCTTACCATATCCTTTGTAAGCGAATACCACTTTATCAACGTTACCCTTAGTATGAACTTGTACTACACGCTCCAAGGCGATACCAGGTAAAACATGGCTATGTACTCAGTAAGTAATCTGAAACTGGACTGTAAAAGGAAGCCGTGTTTGTTTCCATGGTGTTACCAGGTTCTTACCATATTCTTTGTAAGCGAATACCACTTTGTCAATATTACCCTTAGTATGAACTTGTACTATACGTTCCAAGGCGATACCATGTAAAACATGGCTATGTACTCAGTAAGTAATTTGAAACTGGACTGTAAAAGGAAGCCGTTTGTTTCCATGGTGTTACCAGGCTCTTACCATATTCTTTGTAAGCGTATACCACTTTGTCAATGTTACCCTTAGTATGAACTTGTAATATAAGTTCCAAGGCAGTACCAGGTAAAACATGACTATGTACTCAGTAAGTAATCTGAAACTGGACTGTAAAAGGAAGCCGTGTTTGTTTCCGTGGGGTTACCAGTCTCTTACCATATCCTTTTCAACTGTTCATTCCCTTTTCCATGCAATAAACATAAACTTGGATTATGTTACTAAGAAAAATGTGACACTTCACTCTGTAAATTGTAACATTATTTGAAATTAGAGCACTGTTTCCATGGCATGACATGAACAAATATAAACGTTTAATCACAATTGCCCCAATGATAGCAGTCAAAGCTATGTGCTCTTGTCGACATTTAGTTTTTGGCAGAGGGTCATGCTCCTAGTGCGCCGAACACGATAGCGGTCTCTTTCCAAAACTTGATTAGTTAATTTGAAGTGTGCTATTTTGGAACAACTTATTTTGTACTTAATATATTTAAGTTGTAATTAAATTGTACTAAAGCACAATTTCAAGTGTATTAAGTGTACTTTTACGTGCTGAAGTGGAACAACTTCAAGTATACTTTAAGTACACTTTAAGTATATGGGGAGTCAGATGGCTGAGCGGTGAGGGAGTCGGGTTAGTAATCAGAAGGTTGCCGGATCGATTCCCCGCCAAATGACGTTGTGTCCTTGGGCAAGGCACTTTGCCCTACTTGCCCCGGGAGGAATGTCCCTGTATTTACTGTAAGTCGCTCTGGATGAGAGCGTCTGCTAAATGACTAAATGTAAATGTATATGGACAAAGCCGTATACTTAAAGGGTACTAAGTATACTTGAAGTCGATAGTACATTGATAAAAATTAATAATACCCATCCCTAGTGCTCAGACAGGTGTCTCATGATCTTCCGGATGTTGTAGAGGGTGAATCTACACGACCGGGAGACCGCAGCAATGTGGGCCGTGAGGGAGAGCTCGTCATCCATGGTAAATGGTACGCCATGGATTTACAAATGTAAATGTAAGGGGTAACCCTTCCTTTTACAGTCCCTTAAATACTAGGTATTTACCTAGAATGTAAAGGGTATGTTTTGTGTTTTATTGGGTATTAGGGATTGGTACCAAGGTGGTAAATGCCTAGATAATTTGAAGTATTTAACCATTAACATCCTCTGGTCATTGCTGGGTATGTTTTCTGTATTATTGGGTATTACCAATTGGTACCAAGGTGGTAAATACAGAGATAATTGAAAAGTAGTGTAAAAGTATTTACCCATTAACTAATTACTAACGTGCTGGTTATAACTGGGTAATTTCCACTTGTTCTAATAGGACAGAAGACGAAACTAGCATATAGTATTTACCTGGAAACGTATAAATATTACTATTTAAATACTGCTGGTAGTAAGTTGGTAACTACAGGAGATATATATGGTAAATTATAATGTGTTATTGGGTAAATACCACTGCTACTAAGTAGGTAAAGACGGCCAAGCTCCAGCAGACTTACGAAAAAAATACTCTATTATTACCCTGCCGTTACCTAAGGTGAATGTCGGTGACAGTCCACGTCTAATGAGAATATAAGATAGTACTTTCCAATAAAATACCTTTTTCAGATACATTTATCGATGATGGTCTCATTTACTTGGCTGGTATACCTACCTCCGCGGGAAGAGTTTTCCTCTACTATCATGGTAAATCTTCTTTGATACTGGGTATGTTCTTGCGCATGTTTGGACTATTTACTCAGTAAGTAATCTGAAACTGGACTGTAAAAAGAAGCCGTGTTTGTTTCCATGGTGTTACCAGGTTCTTACCATATCCTTTGTAAGCGAATACCACTTTATCAACGTTACCCTTAGTATGAACTTGTACTACACGCTCCAAGGCGATACCAGGTAAAACATGGCTATGTACTCAGTAAGTAATCTGAAACTGGACTGTAAAAGGAAGCCGTGTTTGTTTCCATGGTGTTACCAGGTTCTTACCATATTCTTTGTAAGCGAATACCACTTTGTCAATATTACCCTTAGTATGAACTTGTACTATACGTTCCAAGGCGATACCATGTAAAACATGGCTATGTACTCAGTAAGTAATTTGAAACTGGACTGTAAAAGGAAGCCGTTTGTTTCCATGGTGTTACCAGGCTCTTACCATATTCTTTGTAAGCGTATACCACTTTGTCAATGTTACCCTTAGTATGAACTTGTAATATAAGTTCCAAGGCAGTACCAGGTAAAACATGACTATGTACTCAGTAAGTAATCTGAAACTGGACTGTAAAAGGAAGCCGTGTTTGTTTCCGTGGGGTTACCAGTCTCTTACCATATCCTTTTCAACTGTTCATTCCCTTTTCCATGCAATAAACATAAACTTGGATTATGTTACTAAGAAAAATGTGACACTTCACTCTGTAAATTGTAACATTATTTGAAATTAGAGCACTGTTTCCATGGCATGACATGAACAAATATAAACGTTTAATCACAATTGCCCCAATGATAGCAGTCAAAGCTATGTGCTCTTGTCGACATTTAGTTTTTGGCAGAGGGTCATGCTCCTAGTGCGCCGAACACGATAGCGGTCTCTTTCCAAAACTTGATTAGTTAATTTGAAGTGTGCTATTTTGGAACAACTTATTTTGTACTTAATATATTTAAGTTGTAATTAAATTGTACTAAAGCACAATTTCAAGTGTATTAAGTGTACTTTTACGTGCTGAAGTGGAACAACTTCAAGTATACTTTAAGTACACTTTAAGTATATGGGGAGTCAGATGGCTGAGCGGTGAGGGAGTCGGGTTAGTAATCAGAAGGTTGCCGGATCGATTCCCCGCCAAATGACGTTGTGTCCTTGGGCAAGGCACTTTGCCCTACTTGCCCCGGGAGGAATGTCCCTGTATTTACTGTAAGTCGCTCTGGATGAGAGCGTCTGCTAAATGACTAAATGTAAATGTATATGGACAAAGCCGTATACTTAAAGGGTACTAAGTATACTTGAAGTCGATAGTACATTGATAAAAATTAATAATACCCATCCCTAGTGCTCAGACAGGTGTCTCATGATCTTCCGGATGTTGTAGAGGGTGAATCTACACGACCGGGAGACCGCAGCAATGTGGGCCGTGAGGGAGAGCTCGTCATCCATGGTAAATGGTACGCCATGGATTTACAAATGTAAATGTAAGGGGTAACCCTTCCTTTTACAGTCCCTTAAATACTAGGTATTTACCTAGAATGTAAAGGGTATGTTTTGTGTTTTATTGGGTATTAGGGATTGGTACCAAGGTGGTAAATGCCTAGATAATTTGAAGTATTTAACCATTAACATCCTCTGGTCATTGCTGGGTATGTTTTCTGTATTATTGGGTATTACCAATTGGTACCAAGGTGGTAAATACAGAGATAATTGAAAAGTAGTGTAAAAGTATTTACCCATTAACTAATTACTAACGTGCTGGTTATAACTGGGTAATTTCCACTTGTTCTAATAGGACAGAAGACGAAACTAGCATATAGTATTTACCTGGAAACGTATAAATATTACTATTTAAATACTGCTGGTAGTAAGTTGGTAACTACAGGAGATATATATGGTAAATTATAATGTGTTATTGGGTAAATACCACTGCTACTAAGTAGGTAAAGACGGCCAAGCTCCAGCAGACTTACGAAAAAAATACTCTATTATTACCCTGCCGTTACCTAAGGTGAATGTCGGTGACAGTCCACGTCTAATGAGAATATAAGATAGTACTTTCCAATAAAATACCTTTTTCAGATACATTTATCGATGATGGTCTCATTTACTTGGCTGGTATACCTACCTCCGCGGGAAGAGTTTTCCTCTACTATCATGGTAAATCTTCTTTGATACTGGGTATGTTATTGCGCATGTTTGGACTATTTACTCAGTAAGTAATCTGAAACTGGACTGTAAAAAGAAGCCGTGTTTGTTTCCATGGTGTTACCAGGTTCTTACCATATCCTTTGTAAGCGAATACCACTTTATCAACGTTACCCTTAGTATGAACTTGTACTACACGCTCCAAGGCGATACCAGGTAAAACATGGCTATGTACTCAGTAAGTAATCTGAAACTGGACTGTAAAAGGAAGCCGTGTTTGTTTCCATGGTGTTACCAGGTTCTTACCATATTCTTTGTAAGCGAATACCACTTTGTCAATATTACCCTTAGTATGAACTTGTACTATACGTTCCAAGGCGATACCATGTAAAACATGGCTATGTACTCAGTAAGTAATTTGAAACTGGACTGTAAAAGGAAGCCGTTTGTTTCCATGGTGTTACCAGGCTCTTACCATATTCTTTGTAAGCGTATACCACTTTGTCAATGTTACCCTTAGTATGAACTTGTAATATAAGTTCCAAGGCAGTACCAGGTAAAACATGACTATGTACTCAGTAAGTAATCTGAAACTGGACTGTAAAAGGAAGCCGTGTTTGTTTCCGTGGGGTTACCAGTCTCTTACCATATCCTTTTCAACTGTTCATTCCCTTTTCCATGCAATAAACATAAACTTGGATTATGTTACTAAGAAAAATGTGACACTTCACTCTGTAAATTGTAACATTATTTGAAATTAGAGCACTGTTTCCATGGCATGACATGAACAAATATAAACGTTTAATCACAATTGCCCCAATGATAGCAGTCAAAGCTATGTGCTCTTGTCGACATTTAGTTTTTGGCAGAGGGTCATGCTCCTAGTGCGCCGAACACGATAGCGGTGGATATCATCCTCTGGACTGTGAACTACAAGACAGTTCATAAAAAGAAAATATACATGTTAGCAACGTGGATGAGCAACCAGGCAATGTCGACTGCTACAGTAACATAATAAATATTGTTGTAAGGCCACTTGTGCTAGCTAGCACTAGAGTTAGCTGTCTAGCAATGTGCTAACATTAACTATAGCCTAACTTTATTTTCAAAATACATGTTATTAGCACAAGATCAACATAAATCATTTAATATGCATTGCTATACTTTTTCTTGACAAATAAATGATGTAATTAGGCTGTGTGTTATTTTGTTGCTTACCTAGTAATGCAAGACTGCTGCTGGAGTTAGCTCACGAAACCAACCAACTGTCTAAACCACTCATTGATGACAGAAACTTTTCAGAATAAAACCCGGAACTTCCATACATTAGTTGGCAGGTGATTGGATGAACCATCGGCCTATTATCGTCCATTACCTACCAGTAGAACGATAATTGGTCCAGAACATACTTTGAGGCCAAAACTAGCCATTTAAATCTTTGCTAGCCATTTTAATCTCACGATGCGTGATATCTGCATCCACAGTTTTTCTCGCTAAGAAAACGAAGCTCCTGAGTGCTAATACAACTTAGACTCATTGAACTTCTGTTTTAGTAGTATGACATTTACAAAAATATTACTTTAGAGGGCGGCTCAAGGTGGTAAAAGCTTAATAAGAAGGCTCCAAAGGGAGAGGCTACTGGCAAGGAAAACGATGCCCAGTGTGCAACCACTTCTAAAGAACCAAAACTACCACAGCATCCTTGGCTACCACACAGGATACACTTAGATAAATGTGGCAATCGATTATTATAAAATAGGTAGAATCTTCGATATTTGTAGACTGTTTTATGTTACAGTAGCTGTAGAAAGACAAACCATAGGGGCCAAACTAATTCTGACGTGTTCTATGGTATATTGAATTTTGAGTTTTTATATGGAGGTTTGTATAGATTTAACCTTTGTATTTGTTCATGTTTGTTCAATAATGTTACAATTTTCAGAGTGAAGTGTCATGTTTTTCTTTGAAACATAATCCAAGTTTGTGTTTATTGCATAAAAAGGGAATTTACAGTTGAAAAGGATAGAGCCTGGAAACACCATGGAAACAAACACGGCTTCCTTTTACACTCCAGTTTCAGATTACTTACTGAGTACATAGCCATTTTTTACCTGGTATCACCTTGGAACTTATATTACAAGTTCATACTAAGGGTAACATTGACAAAGTGGCATTCGCTTACAAAGAATACGTTAAGAGCCCGGTAACACCATGGTAACAAACACGGCTTCCTTTAACAGTCCAGTTTCAGATTTACTTACTGAGTACATAGCCATGTTTTACCTGGTATCGCCTTGGAACATATAGTACAAGTTCATACTAAGGGTAACATTGACCAAGTGGTATTCGCTCACAAAGAATATGGTAAGAACCTGGTAACACCATGGAAACAAACACGGCTTCCTTTTACAGTCCAGTTTCAGATTACTTACTGAGTAAATAGTCCAAACATGCGCAAGAACATACCCAGTATCCAAGAAGATTTACCATGATAGTAGAGGAAAACTCTTCCCGCGGAGGTAGGTATACCAGCCAAGTAAATGAGGCCATCATCGATAAATGTATCTGAAAAGGCATTTTATTGGAAAGTACTATCTTATATTCTCATTAGACGTGGACTGTTACCGACATTAACCTTAGGTAACTGCAGGGTAATAGTAGAGTATTTTTTTAGTAAGTCTGCTGGAGCTTGGCCGTCTTTACCTACTTAGTAGCAGAGGTATTTACCCAATAACACATTATAATTGACCATATATATCTCCCGTAGTTACCAACTTACTACCAGCAGTATTTAAATAGTAATATTTATAAGTTTCCAGGTAAATACTGTATGCTAGTTTTGTCTTCTGTCCTATTAGGACAAGTGGAAATTACCCAGTTATAACCAGCACGTTAGTATTTAGTTAATGGTTAAATACTTCAAATTATCTAGGCATTTACAACCTTGTTACCAATCCCTAACACCCAATAAAACACAAAACATACCCTTTACATTCTAGGTAAATACCTAGTACTTAAGGGACAGTAAAAGGAAGGGTTACCCCCCAAGGTTCCTGGCAGAGGATGCGGGGGTCACTGTCGCAGATCCAAGGGTGATTGAGAGGTCTTGGAAGATTAAGGGTTTGGCCGGGATGATGAGAAGTTCTGTTTTGGCGCGGTTCAGCTGGAGGTGGTGCTTGGTCATCCAGTTTAAATTGTGATATGTTCTTTGGCAGTTGTTCTGGCAACATACAATTTGAAGTCTTGAGAATCTGATGAAACCTGAAAGGTTCTAAGATGCCGGATAAGCTTCCTGACTACTCCTCCAATAAAACGCTTGCCTTGGGCATACATACATGGCTTACTTATGATATAGCCTGGAGCTTGGAGATAAGCTCAACAACTTTGGATCTTTTGTTAACAGAAATGGGTATTTCATAAATATGCTCCAGGAAGGAGAACACAGACTGCAGTTGGACAGGGTACTTAAGATTGCAAACCCAATACATCTTGAAGAGCTTGTAAATTGCGCAGGTCAGCCCTTCATCTCCAAGTGGCACAGCAATCTTGTCACTTCTTGCGATGATCAGATACTGCAGGGAAGCTCCACTTGGGTGTCCAATGCACACGATGCAAGCCTGGTGGGCTCTAGATGAATCAGGATTCTCAAGCAATGATGAAATGCTTGTTCCAGGCTGTAACACAAAACATTTGAAATACTACATTAGTAAACCAGCATGGGGAGGAGACCACAGCACAACATTAGGAGGTTCAGTGAACAGTGATGCAACCAAAAAGTCATAAGACACAAACATACTGGCACGAAGTCCATGAGGTAGGAAATGGCTGATTTCACACTGCAGCGACTCCATCCAGCCCCTCGTCCTGATGCAGTTGGTGGAAGAAGATGCGTGAGCACCTGAAGTGCTTTGAAGCAAAGCATGTCTACAAGAAAATATTCGATTCCTAATTAAATATCTACCCTTAAGGCCACGTTTACACATAGCCGGGTATTTACAGAAACAAATATTTCTGCCCCTCAGTTTTCAAAAATAACGTTGTACACACAAGATCGTTTTCAAAAATGTTTCTGTTAACATGAACACACATAAATACGCCCCCAGAGCCATCCTAACTATGCCAAACCTGTAGGCGGCAGTGTAATGTGAACGATAAAGCCATGCAAACCAATCAGAATTCTCAAAATCAACAACAACTACGAATAACACGATCGACAATTGATTCACAAATAAATGTAAAGCGATGCACAAATGTATTTCGTGATTCACAAATGTAACGCAGTTCACAAATAAATGACCCCATTACATTACTACACACAGGACGCTCACATGACGTGATGCATTTATAGTCGCATACTGTGACGTTTGAGAACCTAAAACTCTGCTTAACATAGTGCAAGTGCAAATGCAAAAACTGAGTTTTCAGAAATCTCCACTTTGGCCGGAGTTTTTAGAAATGATAGTTTTCCGGGATAAAACCTCAGTTTTCGTGTAAATGAAAGGCCAAACCGCATGAAAATTCAGTTTTTCCTCCGTGTAAACAGGGCTTAAGTCATCTTGAAAAATGTAATTGGCTTAAGTAATTATCCATTGCATAAGTGCATTGTAGTGAGGTCAGCAAGACCACACGGAGCCAACCTCTTGCCACACCTGAAGAGTGATTCAATCACATCAGACAAACCTAATCAGCCTTTGTGACACCCTCAGTATGCTGATTACCCACCAAACGCCAATGCAAAGGAACCATAGAATTGGGGGGGACCTCCCCAATCTCAGCCCTCCTGCTAGCTTGCAAGCTTCAAATGGCCTGCTTGAGACAACACGTCTCCAGAAACCATTTGCATCCGTTTTGGCGGCAGTTGAACAAAGAACATACCTTAATCAGAATTTTTGAGGAAAGTTCTTCAGACTTCACCTTTACCACGAGAGTACAAGGTGGAGAATTATGAGAGGGATATTTGTGTCATGTTTGTTACTTTGTTGTGTTCACTGAAATCTTGATTCTAGTAACTAATCCTTCTTCCTGAAAGATAACCATGTCATTCTTGGTATCTACACAAAGCTCTCATAATAAAAAAACCATTCAACTATATTTTGTAACTGTACCAAGATGTCCAGAACAATATTTGAATGATCTTTTGAACCAGCCAGAGACCAGATCACACCTTTGGTAGGTGTGAAGGAAGGAGGGGGGAGTTGAGAACCCAGCTTCCCCCAATCAACGTCTGACCCCAGACAGGTCCTCCCTCGAACTCTGAACTGCATAAATATGTGAGATGACCATCAATCTCCGACTCCAGCAAAACCAACCATGGCATGAACGCCATCGGGATTGGCGTTCCAAAGGACGTCCCCAAGCTTCTCCTGAGATTCAACTTTATAGTAATTTATAACACTATCTGGATGTTTCCACAGAAGAACCAAAAACGCAATTATCATTGCGACTTGGGACTGAGATCCCGCAGATTCAGCCACACGACCCGGCAGCGCAGCCGCGCTTTCACTTCCGTTTCTTCAAATGGACCTTTGGCGCAAACCACCCTTAACCTCATTGATCAACCCCTGATCAAACGTAACTATGGCTAACGCTCTTTCCTCCCCGACTTGGCATTGGCGTGAGCTTTGTTTATGATTTGTAAGGATGTAATCATTGACTTACCATTTCTGTCTTTCTTTAAGTTAGTCCATGTCATTCTGTTCATTGGAACCAATAACTCATATCAAACCCATAATCTAACTTGTTCATAAGATCTGTTTACCTTACTTGAATAAATTCATTGTAAAGATATTTTGACGTGCGTGTTCACTGATGTTACGATTGGCTCTACACTTAGAACGAATTCATTCCTAAAGATGAGACTGATTATTACATGTTAAATATAGGATTCCCTAATGTCCTAAACCAATATTAGGGTGGTGCCATGAACTTTATGATAAATTAAGTATTTCTATTTTAACACGACGAGACCCCGCTACAGCATGTTCCCCACATCTTCCTGAATGTGACCCAACATACCATTATTGTTGTTCCCGGTGGTTTAAGGACTTTCCAGATCCTCAGACATCTCAAACGCAGGAACCTTCATTAGCTTAGGGATGATGTTCGTCTCCCATTTGCGAAGGAAAAGATCAACCTTCCCCTCAAACTGTTTATCGAAATTGAAATCAAACTAAGATGTAGAAACATAAATATTCAATCCAATTTATTCATTTGAATTAACAGGCTATATTTACTGAGGTATGCAGGGTTGCTTCAAAGGACAGATAAACTGTAACTATAAAAAAATTCTAATATTAAGAATTAGCTTAACAGGTGTGGCATGTCAATGAATCGTGGATAATGATGAAATATCTCAGCTAATGTTGGAGATTTTGTTGTAATCCATATTCTTCTGTGAGTGCAGGTCCGGTCCATAGCATGCTCGATTGTTGAGAGGTTTTCAGGTGAGGGCTTCATTCTCTTTGCCAGGGCTACCCACTCACATCCTCATCTGTGTTTGCCACAGACGAGGTCAGAGTTACAGTGCCCCCTGATTTGTTCTTCCGCCGATACCTTCTCTGGCTTTCTTCAATATCCCTTCTAAGGTTTCGTAGTTTCATTTCAATGAAGCCGCTTTGTGAGTCTGGATCATAGTAGTGTTCCTTTGCAAGGGTTGAAGGTAGAGCGTGGACATGAGGCGTCAGTCAATAATACCAGCAAAACAATGGCCCTCATTTCTGAAACCATTAACATTTGGTACATCAGTAAAATGTGGGGTGGGAAGGCAAACATAATTTTATTTTTAACTTACATATCCTTCATTGTGTTCCTGGATTTTCACACTCATTTTTTGGAAATGTGGTGACAACATTCTTGGCCAGACGCACCTTGTGATCACTGGATGGGTAACTGAAAATAAGAAAGCAACTACCAAACCATTTCTAAAGACAAATTAAAGAGTTCAGAAGTCCACTCAAACTTTTTTGTGGTAAATTGGCAAAAACCCAGCTGACATTTAAAGTGTTTCCACCAATAACTCTAGTTTTGTAATGGTGTGAGCGTGGGATTTAAAGGTAGCCTCTTTGATTATCGTATAGTAGGCACTGAGACCTTTCCCATTATATCATTATCTCATTTTTCACAGAAGTGGTTTTTGCATCCAAACTCTTCAATTAGTAACATGTATTGCCATCAGTTATGCTCACACTTCCCATTTACTGACTAAAATACTAATTTCAAGTATGATATGAGAAAACATTTCACTCCATTGTCAATACTTTTGTATCTCACACTTAATACAACTGTGTCAACTTACAATCCTTGATTCTCCACAAGATTGCTGACAGCAACCCTCACAAGTAGCATCCAGTTTTTTGTGCATAAGGTGCCAGATTCCTCATATTCTGTGAGTATGTTTGGAGCTTTTGTTTGAATTAGTAATTTGAGTGCCTCCAAAATCCACTGTCATCCAGCCTGTCATGGGCAGGTAGATACTGGGCAGGTAGAGATTGTGTCTGTCCTGGCAGGGGAGCAGGCTGGAGAAAAACACAAGCAAAAACAAAAATGCATGAGCCATCGGTACAGTTAAAAAATCCCCAAACAAACATTTAAAACACAATATTATCAACACGACTGCACAATTACTTGAAAAACTGGGAACAATTACTTGCATTCATTTTCACAGCCTTACTGGACATATCAGTTCAATTTCTGAATCCGCTAGCTCAGAACTCGACCGGAAAAATAACTGGAATTTATCCAGTTATTTGATGTCTGTGTTGCCATCTGTATCAATAAACTCTTTAAAGTCTGCATTATACTTGAGAAATCAATCTAAATCTACTACAGAGGGTAGGCTATCTTGATGTTTGCTTTCATCTAATCATTTTTAAGTTAGGCCCCATTTGCTGATAAAGAAAAGACAAAAAGGTTTTAGTCATTATTCACTACAGTAAAATAACATAAAACCACTCCTACCACTTACCACTTGTTTTGCTAGCTAATCAAACCATATATAGCATGGGTCAAAATGTAAGATTAGATTTATAGATAGTGCCGTATTTGAGTAGTGATACTTACCGAACTGTGTTTTATTTAAACCTTTCAACGCCCATCATTCTCTTGTAGCACTGAACAGAAACATTAAATTATACAGGTGAGGAACTGACAATACAATGACCAATACTCCTATGCATTCAAGTTCACACGAGATTGCTCTGTTCCGATTCCGTTGTGCCTTGTCTATAGGGGAAAAATCTCTCTAATATAGCTAAACTTAAAAGGCATTACACAACAAAACAACTCAATACACAGCAATAAATTGTCATGCTGGTTTGCCGTGAGATGTTTTCCTATAATACATAGCCGAAAAAGGTTGGGGTAAAAACTGATTTAACGCTACACCACTAACGTTGCACCAGCTCTATGGTTATAGTTAGACTAATACGAAAGGGCGCGAACTAGCCAACACCACATACAAAATAGCTAGCTTAAGCTATGACAAAAGAGTAAGTGCTTAAAGGGGCGATTGATTGCAAAACCGATTTTACCTTGTCATAGTTGAATAATGACAGTTCGGTGGGTAAAATGAACATACAGTGAATATCAAAGTCCATTGACACCTCTTTCCTATGTAAATCTCAAAAAGAAAAAATTGGGCAGAAAAATGCTAGCTTTTCAACAAAGCCACCGGTGTGATGTAGGATGGGGGATCGCCCTCTTTGGCTCTGGTCTGTATCTTTGTCACGCCCCAGAATGTACATTCATACCAGCCCGAGGTAGCGTCTATCTCCGATACTAGTTTAGCTGCGCGCTACTCTGTGTAGGCTACTTATAAGGAATTACAAAGAAGAACGTTTTGAATTATAACAAGGATATTGAAAATGGACCACGGTCGTAAATGCTGTGTTCCAGGCTGTACAGGGAAGGCTAACACTCACAGTCTTCCCAAGGAGCCAAACATTCGACAGGCATGGCTGCTGTTGTCTGAGAAGATCCCGGCGAAGTTCGACACTCTATCATTCATTTGCTCTGAACATTTCACCCAAGACAGTTTTGACAACCTTGGACAATTTCAAGCAGGATTTGCTAGGAAGCTGAAACTGGAAAGAGGTGCTGTTCCGACCGTATACTCATTGCAACCGCAAGCTATAAGGACAGTATGATGTTGTGCTAACAGGTATTAGAAATGCTAACGTGTCTTGTATATAGCATACCAGGTAGAATGCTAAATACGTTTCTACACACATCGAATGACTCTTGCTAGACTAGCTGTAGTCGGCATTAGAAGGGAAGCTTCCGAAAAAATAGCCAGAAAACGAACATCAGTCTGGCTTATTGCTAACGCCTGCCTAGATAATCTATTTGAAAGAACTGGAGAAAGGAAGGAGCTAGATACAGGATACGTTAGCATTGCTAGTAACTGTTACTAGTAACACCCAGACTGTAGGCATGTAAACTAGTTTAGCTTGCTAACGCAAGAGCATAGGTAGAATGTGTGATAATTTAGCCTAGTTTATTGGCAATGGGGCTAACGTTGTTTTGTGTTTTGACTGTGTTTCATTCAAAAAAAATTACCCGGGTTTTTGTAAATCTACAATTCAAGATGCATGTTTGTCCAGATCTTTGTCATGTTATTTTTCAACAAGATGTCTAGAGCTAGCTAACTGAAGCAGAGTAAAATCACGATATGGTTTGGTTGCTAAGCTGTAGCCTAACGTTCTACCCACCTAAGTCAATCCAGTTTGCTTCAACAACAGAAGTGGAAACAAGTAATGTTATCATCATTTCAAATGATATGTATTCAATCTGTTGAAAACAGTGTTGTGTAGACACAATAGATTCATTTGCGCGTTTTTATTTCAAGTCTCCACTTTCGGTGTTTCAGTGAGTGCTGCTGTTGGCCGTCTTGCGTTTTTGCTCCCCAGCTTCACTCATTGAAAACCAACCTATAAGCGCGCAGCTTATCTAAATATTAATGAGCATACGGCTTTAGCTTATGGATATTCGGCAGCGTTGCCGCAACGGACCGAATGTGGCTTCGCTCGCATCTTTCTCCGCCGCCATTACGCAACTACAACACAAACTAGCGCACCATCAAAGTCATCGTTCTCAGCTACTCCCTCTGTTCGCTGATTGGCCGGTTGTAAATCAACCTGAAAAATCTGACTTACGTACCTAATGGCCAGACCTAGTACGGAAGCAAAATCAAAATTGAGCGGAAGTAGGTAGGAGGGCAGAGCCAGGTTAGTAAAATGCCACACGTCAACGAATGGATCAAACGGGCGTCAGGTGTACAAGCACTAAAGTGCTAAACTGTAAACCACCAATCACAGGGCTCTCAAGTTTTGAAGTCAAAATTAATTAATTAATTGCTTTTTACCTGACATCTTTGAAAAGCAGCAATGATTAATGCATCCATGGCCAGGATATAATAATAAAATATGACATTATTTTAAAAGTCAAAGGAATCGGGCCTATATACATGCCGCACTGGGTTCGATCCTGCCACCTCTCACATCCCAAGCGCCGCCACTACCAACTACGCCAACAAAAAGCTAGATAACCATTGATGCGGGTGGCCTCTTAGTTACCTGATAAGTGAGTTTCACCAATACACTCCGGCTAAATCTATGAACTACTTGTTCTGAGCAGGTGTTGTCAGTGAACAAACTGTTGGTTAAGAGACTCGTGAAAAACTGAGGCTAATTATCTGGGAAACATTTACAGCAGTCAAGTTGTCATTGTTTGTGTCAAACAAGTTGTGAATTTGTTGTAACATTAACATTTGTTGTAAAACAGGAGATCATGACTGTACTCAGAGTGATGCTCGAGCTCCAGCGGTTTGCTTTGTAGGTGAACAACACTTTCGGAAGACATAGCAGAATCCCGAAAAGTGACAGGTTATGCTTTTTTTCCATTGGTTGTTGCATTAAATCTTACCCAGATACAATGGTGCTATTTTCCGATTGGCTATTGCATAGACCCTTTCTTTTTTTTGATTGGCTGATAAGTGGCAGGCTCGACTAAGAACTCCAGGGGAGACGCGCTTGACTGCCGGTTCCATAGTGAGAGTGGGGCGGCCAGAGGAATTTTGGTTGGGTGCTGCTTAAATATATTATAAATATTTTTTTTCGGCGTGAGAAATACAATGTGTGGCGGGAGGGCATGACTAAAGACCGAAATGAGTGACTGTCACTCTCAATGCGTGACACTTGAGAGCCCTGCAATCAGGTGTAAGCACTATAAAAAAGGCAACAGGTCAGTGTACTTCTCCTCATCAAAAATGGAAGGCAATGTTGCAGGAAGAAGGAGAGGTAGGATGAGAGGGGGAGCCTGTGGAGGAAAAGTGGTAGGGAGAGGGAGACCTGAGGCTGTGGAAGAATAGGGCAAATTTACAGTGTGTAATGACATTCGATCATTGGTTGACCATGTTGTGAACCATGGGGCAACATTGAGAGAGGCTGGACATATAGTTTAGCCCAACCTCAGCATATATACTGTTGCAACAGTAATTTGGACATTTCAACAAGAGCACAGAAAACTACTATTCTCTACTGTCTAAAGTACAATAACATGTAGCCTACTATATGCACTACATGAGTACTTTGTACACATTAAAGGCAGTCCATGATTGAAACAGTGTACTGTATTTCATTTGCTGAATACTTTCATTTGTCTCCACAAATGTATTTGCTGTGTTTAGAGTATGTAGCCTTCTATTCAATTTGAAATATGTTCAGATTTTCTGCACAAAACGCAACCTTTAGGTAGACAATGTGGAGAAATACATTAAATATTTTCAGCAGTATGCAGTACTAGTCTTGTGTGTTGTGTGGTCAACACATTCATGTACTTGTATGTACTCTACTGGAACAATATCTCTGACAAAAACAAGCAGGTTATATCATTAGAAAAGAATAGTTGCTGTAAAAGTGTTTTACATTTTTCACTACAGTGTGTAACTGATTCAAACAGAGTCCAATTTTATGAACCATGTGTGTGGCATACGGTGACAGAAATTAGTTTTTATACATTATTGTATAGTTTTGAACGAAGTGTTAAAAAAAAAATTAAGATTGGAGGAGGTCTGCTACTTGTGTGTCTAGTTGTGTGAATCGTGTGTTGTGTAGGGCTGTCCCCGACTAAGATTTTCTATGGTCGACCAAGACTAGACTAAGCACTTCTGAAAATCGACTAATCAAAATTTGAAACGTTTTTGTTTTCTATAAATGTCACAATGTCTTTCATCAAACCATTTTGTGTGATGTTTTACCTCACTGTTTTAAGAGATAATATGAAAGAAATACATACATAAGGGAGATTGACAACTAGACATACAAATGTACAAACATTTTCCCGATCTGACTCAATGTAGATGCTGGACATTCCAGATTCAGCCGCTATAAAATAAACTATTACTAATAATAAGCCTCATGTCACCAGTCCTGTTGTTACCAAATGCCAATATAATACAAATTGCCTGATGCCGGTTATTATTTATTATTTATTACAATGTACTACAAATAAAATATATTATTTGTTTAACATGCAAATCAGCGCCCTATTCACTGCCTGAAAAAGTGCAGAGTGGGTAACGGTGCAACAGAGAAAGATTGTGTTGTCTTGACCGGAGAAGATAATGGTCATTCAGTTTGGATGTGATTCTTATAAAAGGTATATTCATTTTTCAACCCAGCGCGTGTTAGTATGAGCGAAGTAGGCCAACTTATGGTTTTCAGGTGGTAGGCTACATCATATTCATCGTCAAACTATGAAAAATAAACCGTTGTTGGCAGAGTTTGCATTCCACGTTTTTTGAGTCACCCGGTACTTGTAATGTAAATGTACTGTAAATGAAATGCTGCCTTACCACAGATTTCTTTGCCATTTTGCCTAATAACACAGACAAAGTAGGATATGGCAGAGTATGTAGTTCGGCAGCCAATTGTGCTCGTGCCGTGTGCAAAAAACAAACAAAACAAAGCACAGATTAACGAAAGGGAAAACATTTACACCTTTTCGTTTAAATATATTTTTTGAGTTGCTTTATTTGTCTCAAATAATAAAATCTACAAATTCTGTAGAACATTTTGTTTAATTCAGCAATGGTGACAAGCGGGAATCAGATCTCACACTGCCATAAGGCAGCTCGACTCAAAAAATCTTAGTCGACCAAGAGCATATCGACCAGAAAATCGACTAATCGACTGAATGGGGCAGCCCTAGTGTTGTGTTTTGATAAAGAGAGCCCTGTTTTCAAAAAACTGTAATGCAGCAATGTACAGAGACATCCTTGATGAAAACCTGCTCCAGAGCGCTCTGGACCTCAGACTGCGGCAAAGGTTCATCTTCCGACAGGACAATGACCCTACACAGCCAAGATAACAAAGGAGTTGCTTTGGGAGAATGTGAATGTCCTTGAGTGGGCCAAGCCAGAGCCCAGACTTGAACCCGATTGAAAATCTCTGGAGAGATCTGAAAATGGCTGTGCACCGACGCTCCCCATCCAACCTGATGGAGCTTGAGAGGTCCTGCAAAGAAGAATGCGGGAAACTGACCAAAATAGGTATGCCAAGCTTGTAGCGTCATACTCAAAAAGACTATTATTGCTGCCAAAGGTGCTTCAAAGTATTGCGCAAAGGCTGTGAATACTTATGTACATGTTATATTTTTGTTCTTAATGTTTGCAAATCTATAAAAAAATATTTAAAACTTTTTCACATTGTCATTATGGTGTATTGTGTGTAGAATTGAGGGGGGAAGGGTTTTTGAATCAATTTTGAAATAAAGCTGTAACATAATAAAATGTGGAAAAAGTGAAGCGCTGTGAATACTTTCCGGATGCACCGTATGTCAGGCCAGGCCCGTTTGACAGATTGTTGCATAAGAATACAGTAGTAGAATACAGCATATATCCCATGTTTTTACACAGACAAACCAAAATATACTGGCCCTTGTGTGGTGGCAATCTCTGCTTCCATGGATGAGGAAATCGATACATGCTTTTGAATTTGCTGTCCATTGTACTCCCAATAACATTGTAAAACCAGGGTGGCCGCGAGTCCTTAAGTCTTAAATCACTTTTCCTAAAAATAAGGCCTTAAAAGTATTACATTGTCTTAAATTCAGATTGGATGGGTGTAATTTTTTTTGGTGTCATGTCACTGCAAAAATTCTGGCAATCTGTTCTGCCAGTTAGAATATTTTTTTTGTAGGCTGTATGCGCTGCGTTGTCTATGGTTAGGTCAGAGCGTAGGCTACTGCACAGATTTTGATGACGTAAAGCATCGGCAAAACAGGTAATACAGCAATGATTGATAGCCATTCAACTTTTTATTCAACTAACATGTGGAAATGAAAGTTCAATTACAAATGGCTTGAAAAGAACGAGTATTCTTGGTTAAGGTTGGTGCCTGGAAACATAGATATATATATAAACACTAGATGTCTCGTCCGCGTTGCCGGACAACGGAGTCGTATGTCCGCACATGGCGGCCATCTTGCTACAGGGAACTCGTTCACCCATTACACCGGGTTGGTGCCACATGTACTTAATGTACAATGTAATTTAAATAACCATAACTTGCTCAATTTTCAACCGATTTTTAAACGGTGTGGTTTGTTATCAACGTCAGAGATGTAGCTATGCCACTGCATACTTATGAATAATTATGTAATAAAAAAATAATTGAATAGAAGTATGCAGTGGCATAGCTACATCTCTGACGTTGATAACAAACCAAACCGTTTAAAAATCGGTTGAAAATTGAGCAAGTTATGGTTACTGCACCCGACTACATCAAGTCTCTCCTGCAGCCTTACACCCCCACCCGCCACCTACGGTCTTCTTCAGACAACCGCCTGGTGGTCCCACCACTCAAGACTGCCCAGTCCCAACACAAGCTCTTCTCCTGCCTGGCCCCCCAGTGGTGGAATCAACTCCCCACCTCCATCAGAGACACAGACTGTCTCTCCACCTTCAAGAAAAGGCTCAAGACGCACTTGTTCAGGGAGTACAACGGTACTTAGGAATGGTTTGCTGAACCCAATGCTAGTTTCCTCAAGGATCACATTGACTCTTGCTTAGTGACTTGTTGCTCTTGTTGGTTAGTGGTAGCTGATTTAAACAGCTGTATTCTATTTTTAGTTAATCTTATATTTGTATTTTATTTTACTGTTGCTTGTTTTTTCTACAGGTACACTTGCACTTAAAGATTCTTGTTGTTTAAATTGTAACTTGCTTACATTTTACATTTACATTTTACATTACATTTAGCAGACGCTCTTATCCAGAGCGACTTACAGTAAGTACAGGGACATTCCCCCCGAGGCAAGTAGGGTGAAGGACACAACGTCATTTGGCACGGCGGGGTATCGATCCGGCAACCTTCTGATTACTAGCCTGACTCCCTCACCGCTCAGCCACCTGACTCCCTGTCAGATGGCTGAGCTTGCTTAAGTACAACTACACTTATTTTTTGGTTGTTCACAATGTGTGCTTGTTTTGGCTACCCGCAATGCTTTGGGGCTATCTTGTTGTTATTATCAGTGACCTATGCACTTTGTAAAGCTCTCTCTTGGAAGTCGTTTTGGATAAAAGCGTCTGCTAAATGAATACATGTAAATGTTATTTAAAAAGTACATGTAGCACCAATCCGATGTTATGGGTGAGCGAGTTCCCTGTAGCAAGATGGCCGCCATGTGCGGACTTTCTAGACTCCGCCGTAAGACATCTAGTGTTTATATATATTTATGCCTGGAAATGCTTATGAAGCGAACTGCATATCGGAAGAATGTCAAACTTGGGACAATGGGGATCAGAGCGATGGAATCACACGTGCAGAGCAAAAAACACAGAGACTACGTAAAGACACGCCAGCAGCCTGCAATTGCTAGTTTCTAATCCACCATTTCCACCGCTAGCAACGATGTCAACACTGGATGTCACGATAGGAAATCCAGAGCCAACAATGCCATCTGACCTCTGAGCAATTACACACATATAGTCAATGTTCTTAAACTCAACCGATTATTGTCATTTTACCATACTGTTCATTTTGAACAGACATCAGTGTGTTTATTTGGAAAGATTACTGTATATTTCCACTTTTGATTTATATTTCCATTGTAAGTTTGGTCTTAAATTTCAGTAAGAAGTGGTATTAAAAGCTTTTAAAAAGTCTTAGATTGAACTTTTTTATAGTAGACACCCTGTAGACACCCTGAAAACATCATGATAGTATTTATGGAATATAGGTTTCTCAAAATCTAACATGTTCAAGAGCTCATTAATAGGCAAAAGTTCTCATTGCATACATGCTTATTGACACAGGTGTGCAATTTTTTTTTTGTCCTAGTTCCTCCCTTGAATAGTAACAAATGTTATGTTGTTGAAAATTGCACAGAATTATTGGACAAATATTGGCATTCCTCCCAGTAGAGTAGACTATAGGGAAAAGCTTCATGGACCAAAAGGTAATAGTCCACCTGACTTCCGGAAATGTATTGGTATAGATAAAGAAAAACTGTCAGACTTCTGCTTGTGTTTTGTTTTCTTATTAGAAGATAATACTACGGTGGCCCTGAAGTGCAAAACACACCGACTAACATGACTAACATCCCCCAAATGAAAACACTCCCCCCAAATAGGATGACTTGCTCACGCCCCCCAATACAAAGACAGGCTCCCCCAAATTGGAAACAACATTACAATAACTGAAAACTGAAACGACTTCCGTCACTGAATGAATGGATGCACAGTAACTAACAGGAAATAAGAAATTGATCGACAGAAGTACGAAATGCAATAATGACAGCGCTACATGCACCAGAGGCCTGTTCCATAAAGCGAGTTTACTGAATAAGCCAGACTTATGTCAGTTAGTCGGACTCATTTCTTGTTCATTCGGTCCCATAAAGCTAGCTCAACGTAGTTCGAACTTGGTTAGTATGGCAACTTAGGCTGCGAAACTAGTCTGGTCAGGGTCAGACTAACTGTCAGGCTTAGCGTGACTTGGTGAACCTGACGTTTCCTGTAACACTGACCCAACGGGAAGACGATGATTTACCACGTATATTCTCATTTTCTTATTATCAGTTCAATATGTTCAACATTGATTGAAAATCAACGTTAAAAGTCTACATAGGCTACAACATTTAGCCTAATGCATTAAACAATGATGAACAATGCTTTGATAGGCTACGCACCATAGCCGTTAATGTATGGATGTTAGTTTGTGATTTCAAATGTTTAGGCATCAGGCATAGGCCTATATCTCAATCTAAATTATCAGAGTATAATTATCATAGCAATATAATTAACAGTAGCTACAATTGCAAAACGAACCTAAATCCGCCCTCCATTTCCCCGACAAAAAGTTAGGCTACTGGATAATGTTAATTAATAGTAGGCTATTTATTTTAAACAATGTCAAAAAAGGCAATTTAGATTACTTTAGAGGGTATTTTTTAATCAACGAAGGTCTAAAAAGGTCCTCAACCTACGTAGCTTATCGTTCACGACGTCAATCATGGCGTGTCATTTGACTTTAATTCAAGCGGTGGATGAGGGAACTGTCATTGTACACGATTTAAAGGGAACGTTCTTTCTGGAAGAAGTCATGTGGCCGTGTGCATTGCTTTTGCCGTGGTGGATTGTATGATCCATGTTTTACCTCTCGGGCTGTTAAAAAATAGGGTGTACGCACAATTAGCTTGACTACGTAAATCTGACTTGAATTAGTAGGACTGCGTGAGCTGAAATTGGCCTTTATGGAACCGCTTAAGCCCCGCTTGACTAATTAAACTTATTCAAGTCTGGTTCAGGACTTTAAGTATAGCTTTTTTGAGCTGACTTTATGGATCAGTAGTGATGGGGGAAACGAAGCTTTCCGAAGCAACAAGCTATTTGACACAATATTCTCGAAAAAGTATCGCTTTTTCGAAGCGTTCGATACATCTTCTCCATAGGGACATCTGCTGGTCAGTTTATGGTATGGCGACTGTATCGAGCGAAGGAAGGAATTAAGTGACGTCAAGTCCTCGATCGTCATTGACAACTTGATAAATAAAGGTTGTGACAAATGTTTTGATTTGCAAGTGTCACAAATATGTTATCATATATCTTGTTGTATTATAAACAATGTAACGTCTTTACTACTTTCCGTTTAGAACATTTATTTTTAGGTTTTTACAACATTAATTACACGAGGTGCTCAACTGAGTATGGCTTCGTGTTAAGAGCGCAGTCTCTCACTCAGAGAAAGCGAGATCGCATCTGCTCATCCCGTTTTAGTGGAAGTGTATGCTAAATTAATACATTATTATATGATAATTTAAGCTAGCAGTTAAGGTTTTGGAACATGCTTTTGAAACCGGGAAAGGGATGGCCACATTTGAAAGCTGGTAAAACTAGAGAAATATGTAAGCTATGTGCTTGTGTACAATCTCATATCTGTATCTCTGGCTCTGTCAATGAATATTTTATAGCGTCCGTAAATAGGCCTATCTCTCCTCTCTATAACCTACGAATATTAGTGATTTCTGATGTCTTTTAAGCATTTGAATAGAACGCCGTTTGTCTCAGCTGCTCGTGTGATGTCCGATGCTTCGGACGTCACTTTGACTCTGATCACGTGGTTTTTGCCCATTTGAGGCCACGCTCGACACGTTTGTATCGGTACCAATTGTTTCAAAAGGTCGATACCGCTTTGTGAGCACGGTATCGAGCGTAACATCACTATGGAACAGGCCCCAGGACAGTTTGGATGGTATTGACAACTATCCTGGCCACGTAACTCTGTCATCCTGAATTTAATCGTTTAGGTTGGAAAAAGGAAGAAACATTTGTGTTAACAATTCAGAGTCATGTAATTGCACCAATTACTCTTTATTTTAATCAGGGATATTCCTAAATAATATTAGATATGCTGTTAACGTTTCACAACATTAAAATAAATATGCACACGCTAAAAACGCAGTTGAAGGAAGCAGGACTTTTCAGAAGAAAAAAATAATTATGACAGAAGTACGAAATGCCATAATGACAGAGTTACACGGACCAGGATAGTTGTTTGGCTATAGATGTTTACATTTAACACGCAATTTATGTTAATGAAAGCAATAGGGATGGGCATAATTAATCGACGGTCGATTAATTGATCATTAAGAATTTCGTTGATGACTTTACTTTTTCATCGATAAAACTAATGCGTGTTCTGTTGCGTAGTGTGAGTCTTGAAGGAATGCAATGGAATTCGCTATGTGGCAGCAATTAAACATTTTAACACACAAAGGCAATGTTTGGGGAAAAACGCCACTGGCCGACTCAGTTACCGGCGAGTTTCCATGTAGGCCCTATTTCAAAAGTAAACATGGAAGAGGTCACGGCGAAGTGTAGTGTGAGACCATTTTGATTTAAAATGGACTTTGTTCACTGCCAACACTGCAAAGCTGAGTATAAATACAACTCCACGACTCAAATGTACCACTTGAAGAACGTACATTCGACCCTGGTTAGTGGCGTTGCATCCTGCTCTCGGTGTTTGCACGGAGGAGCTGCAATGCACAACGAGCTACCCAAAGGATCTACAAGTCCATCGAGAGGGATATGCTACCCTTATGAATTGTTGAGGGCGAAGGTTTTTATGAAGCTTTGTTAAATAGCTGGGAAAAAAAAGATTTGAGCACCGGCCTCTAGCAGTCGGCTCCGCTGCTAGGAGTACAGAAAGAGTTGTTCTTGTTGTAATACTGTAATGAATGTGGGTTCGTTCGTGGAGCAGGAAATTACTGCCCAATATGTCAGGCTGAAAGAACACCGGTACAAGCTGGTAACAGTATAACAAGGTCTTTATTGACAAGGGTTCTCTAACAACTCATAAACTGAGGTGGAATACTCCAGGGCACAACACAGGCTACACCGGCATTCAAGGAAGTTGGCTCTCCCCAAACCACACTCCACCCTCCCCAATCTTGTGAAAGCACGGCACTCTAAACGCTGGGTCAAACCCCCAGTAGACACTCCAACGTCACTGCACTCTCAACGCTGGGTCAAACCCCCAGTAGACACTCCAACGTCACGGCACTCTCGAAGCTGGGCCAAACCCCCAGTAGACACCCCCAACGTCACTGCACTCTGAACGCTGGGTCAAACCCCCAGTAGACACTCCAACGTCACTCGTGTATAGGGGAGCCCAACTACCCCCCTTTGGACAGTGCCCTGCTCCTCGTACCCTGTTCTCTCCCACCGCCAGGTAATTTAATAACGCTAATTAAAATAGACAAGACAACAGACAATGATAGCGTACTTAGCCGCCACTTGGCGAGACCCTCCCCCGGGGTCTGAGCTTGGGGCCGCCGTACGCTTCCCGGACTGGATGTTGGCTGGACGATTTCGTCGGCTTAAGTCGATAATCACTTACGGAGCACTCCTACTTTCCCCGCCCTATCGCTGCTAAAGGAGGCAGATATTCCTCCCCTCCTGCCTACAGGAACACTAACCCCTCTCGCTCGCTGACTTAGTCGCCGGCAGTCCTTGTAACTGCGAACGCTCGCCACCCGCCTCCCAAAGTGCTCACGCTCTGACAAGCCTACCTCTGTCTCGGCCCAGTCCCCCTTTTAACCACTCCTCTATTCCCCCTATAATCAGCCACACCTGCAACCACTAATTACATGAGCCCGCAGCTCATTTCCATTACAATACAGATCTCAATGCGGAAACACACTGTGTTTTTTCTGTTTTCACTGCATTTTAATATAGCCTATAAATAGTGTATTTTAATATAATTGTTTTAACGATTGATCAAAAATCGATCGTTAATTCTCCCTCAGTACTGTTAGTTACTGTGCATCCATTCAGCGACAAAAGGGTTGTACCAACCCTTCCTGTTTTGAGTTAATAGGTGAGTTCAACATTGACTGCATGAAACGGACGTTGAGAGTTGTCGCTTGCAGTTGGGGAGGAGTAAAAAAACAGCTCCGTAAAGTTGGACATCCCAGTTTTTAGTGGTTTGCTGCTTTGACGTCAGTCATAGCCAATCAAGCGCTGTTTGCTTACTTTACCGTTGACTAACTGCATGGTAGCGAATGTTATTGTTTTGACAGATTGATTATACAACCAGAACTCAATTAAACTTAGTCTTTCCATTAGGGAAGAGGCAGACTCAAACCCTTTCTTCAACAATAGTGGGCTATCACAGTCTGTCAATAAAGGCAAATATTTAATTCAATTTTACAGTTTGGTCTGGATTTGAGCATTGAAGAAACTGAAGGTGTCAGAATAAAACAAGACACGCTTCAAAGTTGTCGTGCGTGAGTCTGGCCAATCATTAAATAGCTATGTTGTCATTAGAACCCATGCAGTTGCTCTTGAGAAAATGCGCTGGGCTACAGAGCCGGCAGTTCTTGAATCGATCTCCCGGTTCTTTGATGGATACGTCACAGTGACCTAGCCTCAGCGCCGTCTCATGTCGGACAAAAAGCCAGAATTCTCTGCTTCAAGTCAGCCAGCTGCAGCCGCCGGCTGTTGGCGCGCCGCCGGCACTGCATGAAGTCGAACACACCTAATGTAATGTCGTTTTGAGGTAATGTAATGTTGTTTCCCATTTGGGGGAGCGTGTCTTTGTATTGAGGGGAGGTGAGAAAGTCATCATATTTGGGGGGAGTTGACTCTTATTTGGGGTGAGTGTTTTCATTTGGGGGATGTACTCATATTAGTGGGTGTGTTTTGCACTTCAGGGCCACCGTATAATACCCTCATTACAACACTGAGCATCTTCAAAGTTGGTAAGTGATTAGCAATGTTAAAACAACTGGGCTTGAGAATTGATACTCATGTGATTCTACACTAATTAACGCTTTGAACACAATTATATTATGAGTCAGAATTTTAAGAACATTAAAAACGGATGCAGTTGTGTGTTGGTTGTGTGCACGACTTCACTTTCGCGAAGCGCTTCATTTTCAGTTCAGACATGAAAGGTTAAGCATTGCGTCTCGTGTGCAGAGCATAGATCAGGAACTATTCGAAATAAATAAGAACATAGTTAGCAGAGACTAAAAAATGCATCTGGAAAGTCATGAGAACGTAACCAGGTATACTGAAAAAATATTAGAAGCTTACATTTTAGATGGCCAAGCAAGCTATAGATGTAACTAGCTTAGAATTCAGAAGCATAAAGAAAAAAGTAGTTTTACACACTATGCACGATTTGACTAGCCTAGCATCAAGATGCACGCTCAACACAACGCAGAATTCTTACTGTAGCCTACTGGCTAGAATTGCCACAAGTGCTGGATAGCTTGAATATTTCAGTCTTGACATTTAATTCAGTAAAAAAAAATGAGACCGTGCTAGCAACGATTCTTTCAATGATACTCTAGTCCTTCAACCACTCAAAATATTTACAATAGAAATTCTGTGCAATCAATATTAGAATATATGGCCGAAATTGGTCACTGTGATATTTAATTTCCCTTTAATGTAATTTATGTACATTTTTTCAGTGAAACTACACTTATGAGAAACTCAGCAGAAAATTGCCCATTTCAAGACGGCCGTTCTAGTGATGAACACATTTTTTCAAGCCAAACTATAAATGTAAGCTAGCTTTTGTTCTGGCATTTTAACTTTTCCTTTACTAGCTAAATATTTAAGCTTCAGAAAAAAGGCCAACTAGACTATAGAGGGTTTTCACCGACCCGTCATCAAACCGGAAGTCGCCATCTTGGAGGCACTCCGCATCACAACAAAGCACTGGCACTGAAGTATATCCCGAACGTCGTCGAGGAAAATTGTGAATTATTGCCGTGTTTCAGGTTATACAAATAGGACAGATCGTGAAAAACATTTGGTATATTATCGACATCCAAAAGTTATTAAAAACCAGGGAAAGGAATGCCAGAGATTGTCAGAGGAAAGGAGGCGCTTGTGGTTGGCAAAGCTCAACCAAGATCTACGAGGGAAAAATCTGGACAACATACAGATTTGTTCGGCACATTTCTTGTCAGGTATTGTGAAATGTTTATTTCAGCGGCTCAAAACAAATTTTCTATTGTACTGATAATATTTTTTATAGTAAATAGTAAAAACAATTAGGCCTACTGCTTTTACTGTTTTTACTGTGCGCTTATTTTACTGTAAAGCTGACGTTGACATAATATAATTCATATCAAACTTCTGCATGTGTATGGGTTCGGCGAGAAAACCAGGTAGTTGACAATATCGAGATATCCAACTGAAGGCAGAATCACCGGGTCGTCACGGATTCAAGTAGATGGAGCTAACTGGTAGGGATCTGCACCGCCAATAAATCCAATTTTCTCAACATATCGACGGTTTTCTTGCGGTCCAAGGCCTTCCCTGTATGCCTTTGGATCTTGGACACGTTTTAGTGACCTTTTCGGTCGTTTAGACATGGCTACAGTTGTACCAAAGACTGTAGAATTTACGTTATTTTCGTTGTACTCCGTTGAGTTGTTTACATCGAGTGTCTCCAAGATGGCCGCGCATCCGGGTTACAGCCCAGAATGTGACGTCCGTGAAAACCCTCTATAGACCAATTATCACCCTACGTCACACAACTGTCAAGCAGGCTCAACTGCGCATGTGGGTTGCAAAAGACGAACTTCTCCCCGTTCTATTACTCTTGGAGTGTAGTTCAGGTCATCATATATCTCTGGCCACTGGATTGCAGGGCTTGATATTAACTTTTTGAGGCTCTTGGCCTTTGGACAAATACATTTACGTTCACTTGTCTATGCACAAAAGTCACTTGACCCCGATACCCTTAAATAAATAGCCTGTCCAAGTGATCGGGCAAAACTAGCCTGGCTAACGGAGGTCTCAGGCAAATGACGAATGAAACAGACAGATTAAAGAAATCCGAGATTCTGGCTATCTTCACCAGACTCGTATCTACATTAGGCAGTCCTCCCTGACGTTTCTGGTGTAGAATGGAGTGAAATACAACATTGTGCACACTGCCAGTGAGCGAGTCTGACTGAGGCTAACGTCAAAACAGTGTAACTGGGATGTAGTCTCACTCAGATTGCCAGTTTAAACAAATCAGAAAAATTATCGGACCAGCTGACTAAAAGCAGAATTCCCATATCTCTTGAAAGCTGCCCTGCTCGACTTTTTAAATGTAGAATTGACTGTGTAAGTGTAAAATTATGAACTTTGTGACATGACGTGAAGACATGGTTGCCGCTCGACTATGCGGTCTGTACCGGGCGACATTCTCACTCAAATTTCAAGACTTTCGTGACCCAAATCAAAATTCTGATGCGACAGATCATTGGGTAATCGCTTTCTCTCCTAAAGGCATGTCCTCCTCGACGCTTTTGGTCTTTTTGAATCTAACTATTTGTATTATCCGTGTGGTCCTTTTGCCATTTAAAATACTATCCTTTCCCAGTTTTCTGCAGCCACAGTGCGCGCGCATCCCGATTGTATACAAACAAATAATTGGTCTATACCAGTGGCTCCTGGTAACTCCTGGCTGTAGATATAAGCGAACAATGCAAACTGTCTGAGTAAAATTAGCTAGAGCTAGCTGAGCCTCTGGTCTAGTTTCATTCAGTTTTGCCCTGTTACCGATCAAAATGCTAGCTAGCGTTACCTAGTTATCTAGCTCTACATTTTCTTGTCAGATAATTTTTTGACGCTGGAATATATATATATTTTAATGTCTTACCTCTGTGACTGACGATTGAAGGGCAAATAGTTGACAAATCAGTAGCACTGACAATCGAAAGCCAAGTGATCAGATTGCGCAAAATACCTCAGTATATACCATGGTCAGGGTTAATAGTCGATTCTTATTAGCTGCAGGGGTGCCCGTAATCAGGTGTTATTACACGGCTGTTCTTAACGCTGTAGAAAGCTCCATTCACTTGAATGGGGCTTCCCAACGTTCTGCGGTCTGATTGATATCTTCTGATAACAGACCGTTGCTATGAATAACAGACCGCTGTCAAGGAAAGTGGCCTTTTTGCTTCTGATTCACGTCTTTTGTAGCACTCCGCAAGTAGTCACTTTTCAACTCCAGCGTACTCCGTTGCTTAGCTACGTCAGCTGATTTGAAGCCTAAAGAATGTTCAACGTCTATTAAGTTCAACGTCTTTGGCAAACTATTTCTCTGCTGATCAACACTACGAATGGTAACAACGGGCACGACCAACCATCCACATCCCGTTCGAGTCCATCGAAAACTATTTATTAAATGGTTTAAAAATAAAGGACATAGCGGAGCTGTTGTCGGCCACCAGACCATCCGTCGGAGGATGCAAAGCAACGGATTTATGGAGCTA
Organism: Hypomesus transpacificus; assembly: GCF_021917145.1. Taxonomy (NCBI): domain Eukaryota; kingdom Metazoa; phylum Chordata; class Actinopteri; order Osmeriformes; family Osmeridae; genus Hypomesus; species Hypomesus transpacificus. Next base: position 562,359 of record NW_025813701.1, on the reverse strand, counting down.
GAAAGCTGACAAAAGTATCTGAATTTGAATATGAAAGATCTGAAATATTTGTGTGTCGAATTTCATAAAACTGAAATATATTGCTGTTGAATATATAATATCTGAATTATTTGTATGCCAAATTTAATACAACTGAATTATTTTGATCCAAAAATAAAACATTCTAAAATTCAGATTGCAGGAATTCAGATTCTTGAAATTCAGATTGCGGAAATTCAAATTCAGATTGCGGAAATTCAGATTTTGTCTGAACCAGGCCAAAGGTGAAACAGCTTGCTTTCACAGGAAAAAGTAGACCATTTAATAAATAGTTCTCGATGGACTCGAACGGGATGTGGATGGTTGGTCGTCCCCGTCCCATTTGAGGCTCCACAGTATCCAGCCGTTCCAGGACTGAAGAGAGGTTTACTATGGCAACCTCATTAATGTGTACGTCTGTGACGGCAGAGTATGCAGCCAAGCTCTCTGTGACTTGTTCTACTCGGTCACGGGCATCAGACTCAGATATATTATTAGTTTCTACCAGCTCAGCTAATTCTATCAGTGTCTGCACAATTTGAGGGAGCGCCATGATCTGTGATGCGTCCTCTAAAGACCCGGCAATTCAATCAATTTCCCGGCACATTTGCCATGTAATGCAATGCGTATGTGCACACCGCCCCCTACCGAACAAGATGGGTAGCTCGGTCAGCAGGGAGCTGAAGAAGAGCGGCTACTGACGTCACTCTACTGCGCCGCTCAGAATGCATTTTCGTTTTCGAATTATGGGCAGTTCTTTGCGGGCAGAACATGAAAATGAAAATGCAATGTCCGCTCAGTAGGCCTACTAATCAGTACTAATTTGATTTATAAGTCAAATAATGCAGCCACATTCTTAAAATGAAAATGCATTTCTGGAAATACATTTGAATTTGAATTGTGGTCACGATTTTGCAGCCACGTTCTTAAAATGAAAATGCATTTCTGGAAATGCATTTGAATTTGAATTGTGGTCACGATTTTGCAGCCACGTTCTTGAAAATGAAAATGCAATTCTGGAAATGCATTTGAATTTGAATTGTGGTCACGATTTTGCAGCCACGTTCTTAAAATGAAAATGCATTTCTGGAAATGCATTTTCATTTTCAAATTTTACATTTCAAATTGAATTTTGGTATCTATTTGCTGGGGCATATTTTGAAAATTAAATTTCAAATGTCTTTTTCGTTTTCATTTTAAATAAGGGAAAGAATGAGCAGTCTTAAAGAAGAAAATGAAAATGCAAATAGGATGATTGAATACTAATTTGATTTATGAGTCAAATAATGCAGCCACATTCTTAAAATGAAAATGCATTTCTGGAAATGCATTTTCATTTGAATTTTGGTCACGATTTGCTTCCATAATAAGCATTTCAGAATCAGAAAGTGTTTTAATCGCCATGAAAGTTTGCACAGACAAGGAATTTACTTTGGCAGGAAGGTATATACATTCAACATATAGGAATCCTAAATATGTGGTCTACCTATACTAAAGGGGAGTCAGATGGCTGATCGGTTAGGGAATCAGGCTATTAAATCAGAAGATTGCCAAATGATGTATCCTTGGGCAAGGCACTTCACCTTACTTTCCTCCAGGGAATCTCCCTGTAGGCCTACTTACTGTAAGTTGCTCTGGATAAGAGCGTCTGCTAAAATGACTGCACAAAGTATGCATGTAACATTTAAAATAAAAACTAAAATGGCCAAAATATATACATACGTGATTAAAAAGTGCCACCGCAAAAGCAAACACTGCAAAACAAACACTGCAAAGAAAAAAACACTGCAAAACAAACACTGCAAAACAAAAGTGCCAAACAAACAAAGTGCAAAAAATGAATTAAAATCTTCTTCCAGTCCCCGCTACGAGTCCTGTCTGTTGGCCCTGACAAGGAAGCACAAAATAAGTTAGTGTTCGATTAACATAATCGCACGTGTAAAAGGGGCTATTCAAGTCATTAAAAAAATCACATCTAAAATAATATACATCATCAATTAAAATACTATGTGATTCTAGATTTGTGTCATAGCCATGTGAAAGATTGGATATGGAAGCTGCAATCATGATTCATTCACCTGGCTTGTTTTGAATGGGCTGCCGGGGTGTGTTTGAGTGTTTCCTCTATGCGGAGCTCCACTTCATCACAGCGTCTGGAATTAGAAGTCATGAACTTATTGTCAGCACCAATGTTAACGTTGAATGTGTGTAAGCCATAGTTTATGGGATCTCCAAACACTTACCACTCTCTTTCGCAACTCCAGCACCTTAAGGCGCTCCTCAAGGTCTTGGAGTTCAGCCTGTGTTTGGGCTACCTGTAGGTCCATCACTGGCACCTCTTCAGTGTGTCTGCCCTGTGGTCGCCTGAACAGGAGAGCCTCTCACTGGTTCTCTTCCAATGTCTCCATCTTCCAGAGCATAACCTGTAATGGGTCTGTAATTAAAGACAAGTAAAACAAGTTTACAAGAGTTTGCATGATTGGCATAAACTGTGGTTCTTCTAGATTTGCTGCAACATTGATGTACATAACAAATGTTACCTTGATTGGTCTTTGCCCAAGATGGTACAGCTGAATGGGGTATACAAAGCATTAGTAAGACAACATTTGTTGTTTTGACAAATATGTTTCCCCCCACGATCAGAACAACTTAAGTATGCCTTACAATTAGGTATGCCTTACAATGGCAATGGTTTGAGTATTTTTTTGAGTGTGTTATATATGCACTTGCCTGGCTGCCAGCTGTTTTCCGGGGCCCCCTATGGGTTCTCCTCCACCAGACCAGAGTTGACACCTAGAGGTATGGCATCTGATGATGCAAACGTTTTAAGTCATACTTTTGCTTCAAAGCATAGCCTTTAAGGTTGCCATGGCTCATACAATTATTGTCACAGTTATAAACGGTCATTCATTACTTTACCATAATTTCCAAGGGACACAGTGCTTGTGATGGTGGTCGGATCACCTGTACAGAAATGAAAGTGGAATGTAGTTTAAGTACATAGTATTAGTATATTGATAATGGAGTAGCATCGCACATATGTGATCGTTTGAAAGCAGGGCCCCACAGCGTAGCGTCGCACATGTGTGATTCTGAACATTCCAACCAACTATTTTCCGATGGGCAAAAACTATATGATATGAAACACTACAGTATGGCTTCAAAATGTACAATTAGTAGGCTAACAAGTAACACTAGCAAGTAGTATCATTGGTACGAGTATTATCATAGGTTGCTAGGTAACGGAAGCTAATTAAAGCTACATAGCTTCCGTGTTGGAAAAATAACTCACGTACTCTGGTGAAAGTGTCTGAAATATTTAGAACTCACGCATCTAAAGGTTAAAACGAATACACTTATCCAAAAGACATGACAGATGTCATGTATAAATTGGAAGAATTAGTGACATGATACTTTTACAGACGCCATTGCTGTGCATGCCATGACCGACTGTGAACGTGATCAGCCACGCGCTAGCGTCTTTGAAAATTCAGGGCTAGCTTAATAAACTATTTTGGGACAAGGTTTTCTAACAGTTCTGAACGTTTATTTTCACAGATTCTTTTGAGGGTGATTTGTGAGACGCTAAACTTTGATAACATGTATGCATTTTCAGTATTTCAAAATAACTTTCTGGAGAGTTTAACCTAGCTAGCGAAATCCTAACGTAAACAATGTGAATCTGATATAACGCTATAAACAACTCAATTTCAAACCTATATGCCCCATCCAATTTCTGAAAATATGTTTATATATTTAAAAGTATGTCTGTAAAGAAACTCACCTTTGAAGTAACTTATTTCCAGGTTTTACTTGTAATCTAATGTCATAATAAATCCTACAACGAAAATGTATTTGTGAGGAATGTTTTTAACGATTGAAAACAGATGCATCATAGACCGCTGTAGTATGTGTTGCCCGGGCAACAGAGGCTAATGTCATGATGCTAATGTTTCAGTGAAATAGTAGACTACTGTTTCTGAAAGTAGATGACGTCAGTAGCGTCAGTGACTTAAGCTCCAAGAGGCCGTGGTTTACGCTGATTTTAGAACAGGTAAGGGGATTAGTTAGGCACGACGCGAAGCGGAGTGCCGAAAACCCCCTTACCTGTTCTAAAATCAGCGTAAACCACGGACTCGCGGGGCTTATTGCTTTTCTAAAACTGTTACTACAAATATTTGATATGGTTTCATCAATAAAAACAATTAGAAACAAAATAGTTTAATAATAAACCGTCATTCTTCCGCTACTACAAAGTATAGTTCCTATATAAATCGTTGCCACGCAACAGCCAGATGGACATCTTTGCCGTCTTTTTCCATTTGAAATATTCGATGCGCAGTAATATGGAGTGTTAAAGAATGTTATGAGGACAACCTGTGAGGTTATGCTGGATTTTACAACGGCATGGAACGCGATATAGCCAATCACAATCAAGGATGGGAACAACCAGTTTTAGAATAGCAAGTTAGCCACTGTTAGCTTCACTTTTGCCACAAAAACATAAAACCTAAACCGTGCAACGGAACATAAATCCCGATAGAACAAACGCAATAGTGACCAAGACTCACCTTTTGACATCGACGTTGTGTATTTGCTGATTGCAATTGCAAGAGTCAAGGCCTCACGTCTGCTTTGGTATGCTCTTTGTCAAAATCTTTTGCGCGTTATTCATGAACGGTTTGACTTATCAATAACATTTGAACGATTTTTTGACGGTATGGTCTGAAGATGATCTTTTATGATTTTCATGAAAATCGGAACAACGGTCTAGGAGGAGTTTGAAAAAGTTGGCATTACTTGAAATACAAATGACGGAAAAACCTTCAGGGTAAAAATGACGCCATAGGGTTCAGTCTAATTGTCTGCATCTTAGGATTCCAATCATACTTCAATTAAGAAAAACAGTCTAACGGTTCCAAAGTTATGGGCGTAAACACACTTCCAACTTTGACCCCTTGGTGGCGCTATAGTGCTTCAGGGATCGACATGAAACTTGGTGACAATAATCAGGAGACCGTTCCAAATCAGTGTGCCAAATTTCAAAACTTCGAAAAGAATCTGTTCTATGGGCTGCCATAGACTCCGAGTCCTAAAACTAACAAAAACAATAGGTGCTGTATTTAATTATTAATCCACATGGTCTCTAACTCATAGTTTACTTAGTAAACATTCACTTTATGAATAGACTAACCATGTTGTACTCTGTTCTTTGATGGTTTCGTGATACTGTGTAATATCATCCAATTTCTTACTGTACCAACTCCCAGACTTTGGTGCAAATAAGCGACCATAGTTATGGATTAATAATTAAATACAGCTTTCCTCTCACACAAACTTGTTTGTAGGCGTTAGTTTCTCAATAAATATAAATAGTGCACTAAATTAGCTAGCTACACTTACCATTACATAAACAGGTCATCACTCACTTCGTAGCACATTGTTTTTGCTACGTTCTGGCTTCTACATTTCTAGCTAGCATAAAAAAATCTTGGCACTTTAAGATACTGAAATGTTAAATATACTACATGCCAGAAAATGGGCCAAGAACTTACACATTCTTACCTTGGCACAGCTCCATCATACAATACAGTACAACTGTTCCTCAACGACGATGCTGCTGTGTTTGAAACTGATGCTAGCTCGCTCTAGTTCTAACTAGCCTACAGTACAGTACCATGAACGTAAAGCCAATCAATTGATGCAACTCTCTCTTTATGACTCTGCATGCAGCTAAATGGTACAAATAGGGGATAGGCCAAGCCCCCACCCCTCGACTCTCGGCTTGAGGCAACAGCCCCGGTGGATGTAGGTGGTATTGCATTTCCGATTTTCTACCCGACTCGTCCGGTCGTTTTTATTCTATTAACTCCAGTCAACATATCTAAAACTATCTCCCCCAATAATTTTTGTTTGATTCTCGAACCTGGCTCATACTACTAGCTTTTTCATAGAATAATTTTTCCAGATTTTTGCTAAGATTGAAACCAATCCGAAATGTGTAAACTAGCAGCCCATTTATTTGCTTACGTCAAGAAAAGTTGCCTGGAAACGTGCTCGCGGATACGAACAATGAACGAGCACAAAAGGGAGCATCAGCAAATTGCTGATTTTCCTGAGCTGAATGAGAACAAGGAGAAAGGATTTGATAATCTACAGCTGCCTGCCTTTATTGTAGCACGTTTTACAAATGGTTGCACATACATGATGGTTGTTTGTAGAGTTAATTTCAGTTATTTTAAAGCAGATTTAACCATTTTGTAATGAACATTATGCTCATGGCATGACAAACGTAATTATAGCCTAATATAATTAGTTATAATATCGTGGCATGTTACGGCGTCATTATATATTGTTAAAATGTTATTCTGAGGCAAAGACAAAGATGAATAAATCATGTTTGATAACGTCAATATTGTTATGGTCGTTATATTGTTAGAACTCTAAGTCAGTTAACACCACAACGATGGCATTAACAATAAGCTAGTAATAGTAAACAACACTCATCATCAATATAATAGTAACAAAGGTATAGGCTTAATTTGCTTTGCAAAGCTAGAACAACAACGGAGCCAGATATTCAGGTTTACAGTTTATTTATCTGACACAATACATAAGCAGTTAAACTATAAACACGAAGCAAAAAGAACAACGTATAGGCCCTGCACGTATAATACTACAGTACTAATAGTATTGATTTTCGTAAAGTTCACATGTAGGCTATCTGCTTCTTGATCGGACTTGTACCATATTCTGACAGTTTTCTGCAATGCCTTAGCTCCAGCTCACAAGCTCGCGACTGGTTGTCGCAAAGTATGACGTATACAGCTAGTTGCAAGCATGCACGAGTTTCGGAGCTAGGAACAAGCTTCTGCGCAAGACCGAACAAGTCGGTCTGAAAAGATGGCGCAGTCCGTTAGGAGCCCTCGCTTGCCTCACTGTGCCACTGAGCACTTTTCATAGAAATGAATGGGGACGCCATCTTGGAAGACAGAAGTAGCTGTCTCTAGTTATATTAACTCTATGGGTTAGGCGGAGCGCTCAGCGTTAAAACAGAAAAACAGATGTAATCGTTTCCGCTTCTCACTTCTGTACACATCTGCAGCGCTAGGTGATCCAAATAACTTATATTGACAGGGAAGTTCAAGGATTTTATAAGTTGTACTACTCTCTACATTAGGCAAAGTGTGACATGGAATAAAGTGATGAGTTCATATAACGTTAAAATAGCCTAACGTTAGACCGTTTCCCAGGAGGTAGCACTAACGCTAGCTCTACGCATTAACTACAACGTTACAGTAGGCTACATAGCTACACAAATAGTGCAAAGTTATCAATGACATATGAATTTTGCTACTATTCAGATATCGCTGAATTAAGAATTGGTCTAGTAAACCCATCCCTAAACATTAGCTTTTTTTTTTATTATTCTGCATGGACCTGTGACAAGCTGATCTGACACTGACATTACCTTTCAACCTGTCTTTGTTTGAAACTGGTGGACAAGAAGATACAACATTCATCCATTCAGTACTTTTATTATTTTTTCTAACAATGTTTTAGAAATCTGAAACACCTGTCAGAACAGCAGTCTACATTAGACCTACAGTCGACACGTTAGACCTACAGTCAGGTGGATTACCTACACAAGTCTAAACTAACTAGCTTACTGTCATGTTAGCTAACACAATCGCTATATCCGGTGCCATTAGCAAAAGCTACATAATACCTTCATAATTATGAATACATGAGGAGGCGTAAAACGTAAATACTTTGTCTAACAGGGTACTCGGGGCTCTGGAAGTCCGTTTGGCAATCCTGTGTACATGGGAAATTGTAATTAAGGGTAGCTCCTTTAAACACCGGCTATAGTAGGTGGCCTTTACTACGCTGTGTTTACCTCAGTAGCGGCCGGCCGGAAGTAGTTACATCTGTTTTGTAGAACCCGGAAGAATGTTGCGCATAACCCCTACTGGTATCCAGAGCCTCAACGCGAAAAAGTTAAACATATTGGCTAGCACTTTTTTAGCAAGGTTAGTTAGCCAAAACTCTAAAATCTTTGGCTATCTGTTGCGTGTGTGCAGTCTTTTTTAAGGTAGTCATAGCAACCCCAGGCATGGAAAATCCATCTTGGCACTCTGATACCGATCAACCAATGGGGTTAAGGTGACACCGTGACATACATTGATTGACAGCTTACCTCATTAGCTTAAGGACAAGGAAATACAGAAATAAATGTACACAGAAATAAATTAATACAGAAATAAATGTACACAGAAATAAATACAAAAATAAATAAATACAGAAATAAATGGCCATGTAAATAAATAAATACGTAATTAATATTTGTTCATACATTTATTTTCATATATTGATATTTTTTATGTATAAATACATTTATTTATACATTTCTTTATTCATTCATTTATTTTTATTTTTGGCAGGTTTGGTCCTCCATACGCATCATCATCAAGACCCCATGTATATGCCAAGATAACATCCAACAATTTCGCCAAATCTGACTGCAGCTTTGTATACCATAAGTAAGTACTGTTACCCTTTCCACCAAAGTGAACCGGGAGCTAGTTCGGAGCTGGTGCTAGAGCCAGTTCGGAGCTGGTTCAAGAACGGAGCTTACTAAGAACCGGTTTGCTTTTCCACAGGCGAGAGCCACCACAGAGCCACGTCATTACGTCACTGTATACGTCTCATATTTCCCAGCAACGCTAGCGCGGTAGCGCCAAACACAACATCAACAATGGCGGACGTTTGTTGCTGTTGTTGCTCATGGTTTTGCGAACCTACATCGGCATCCAAACACGGCGCATCCGACGTTCAACTCGCCATTTGTATAGACCAATTATTACCCTACGTCACACAACTGTCAAGCAGTCTCAACTGCGCATGTCGGTTGTAAAAGACGAACTTCTCCCCGGTCTATTACACTTAGAGTGTCGATCAGGTCATCATATATCTCTGGCCACTGGATTGCAGGGCTTGATATTAACTTTTTAAAGCTCTTGGCCTTAGGACAAATACATTTACGTTTCACTTATCTATGCACAAAATTCACTTGACCCCGATACCCTTAAATAGCCTGACCAAGTGATCGGCCAAAACTAGCCTGGCTAACGGAGGTCGCTTTCTCAGGCAAATGACGAATTAAACAGGCTTGGTTAAAGAAATCCGAGATGCTGGCTATCTTCATCAGGCTCGTTCGTATCTACATTAGGCAGTCCTCCCTGACGTTTCTGGTGTAAAATTGAGTGAATCACAACATTGTGCACACTACCAGTGAGCGAGTCTGATTGAGGCTAACGTCAAAACAGTGTAACGGGGACGCAGTCTCACTCATGGCCAGTTTGAACAAATCAGAAAAACAATCGGACCAGCTGGCTAAAAGCAGAATTCCCATATCTCTTGAAAGCTGTCCTTCTCGACTTTTAAAATGTAAAATTGACTGTAAAACTGTAAAATTATGAACTGTTAAATTATGAACTTAGTGACATGACGAAGACATGGTTGCCACTCGACTATGCGGTCTGTACCGGGCAACATTCCCACTCAAATTTCAAGACTTTCGTGACCCAAATCAAAATTCTGATGCGACAGGTCAATGGGTAATCGCTTTCTCTTTTAATGGCTGTCCTCCTCAACCTTTTTGGTATTTTTAAATTTAACTATTTGTATTATCCGTGTGGTCCTTTTGCGATAAAAAATTCTATCCTTTCCCGGTTTTCTGCAGCCACATTGCGCGCGCATCCCGAATGTTTACATTACAATCGAGAATAATAAAAGTCGGAGCAAATTTACAAATTAGCAGTTTCATCAATGAAATAAGCACATTTTCAGCAACTACACTGCCCACTTCTCGATACATTATCATTCAGATTTTGATTTACAAGTACCGTTTTGCTGAAATATGAAATGTAAAAACTTTGCAATGGCGGCCAAAGTGTTTTGTTGGTCACGGTAACCCCGCCCCAAGCGGTTTTTTGTTGGTTCGTACACTAGACCAGCTCCGAAGTGGTGCTCGTTGCGAACCACGTACGAACCACGTACAAACCACTTTTCCGGTTCCCAGTCTGTCGAAAGAGGAAGAAATGGTTCGCGATTAGGCACCGGCTCCGAACCGGCACCCAAAATGCGTTGGTGGAAAAGGGGTATGTGTCATTGTTGTTTGAGTTAAACAACTTGCTTAATTAATTAAATGTCTGTTAAATGTCAAATCCAACTATACATTTATAAAAGAGAGTTCCAATCAAATCTGAATTATTTTTAAACCTAGAGGTTTAAAAGACAACCTTTGCCTAAACTGACACGCACCAACTCAGAGAACTGAGTTTCAACATCCATTTACACATTTAGTCTCTATTTTTTACTGTACTCTTAAGGCATATTTTTTACTCTACTCTCAAGGCATAACTATGTTTAACTTAATGTCTGCACCTCTCTGTCACCAACTGTCTCTGGAGTGGGGGGTGGGGGCTACTAATAAAGTAAATTGTTAAAACTCAAACTTTAAGAAATTAGTAGCAATTCAGATGTAGAAACACAGTCTATTAATTCTAAATGTAGAATTTGATTAAAGTAACTCCTAGTGGACCATACTAGGCCACACTGAAGAACTCTGGCTTAAGTGAATTTGAATTTCTCATCAGCAATCATATGAATAATTTACACTGCTTAGATGCCAGGCTAAAGGCCGTTATATGGTACTCTGTACTTCACGATTACGGACACATGGGAAGGGCCTACACATATATGGAACGCCCTGAAACGCCCTTTCCGTCGTCTCCGGGGCCGTCGGAGAGCTGTCCCGTGCACCATTGAAATTCCTGTCGATCCGTCATGCCGTGCTGTACAGCGACGGATACCCCTTTGCCGTGATTGGTCCGCTACGACATCATTTCCAAACGACATCATTTCCGACTTCGACAGAAAGGCGTTTTCTCTAAGGTCGTCTTCTTGAAAGACGTCTGTGATGAGAACTTCTTGGAGAGAAAGTTTATTGTGAGCTAGTTTATGCTCTACTCTAGCGAATTCAGAAGCGTGAGTTTGTTGTCTGTGCACTGACTGCCACAGTTTAGTGACCTAAAGTAGTACATTGTAGTTTTGACTGTACATACAGTTTGTATGGATCTTTTTGTTTCCAATTATATCAGTCTTTTTGTTTATAATTTTTCACACTGGATTATCTACACTTGGTGGTGGATAAATGAATTCACAAAACCAGAGCCTTATGCCGTATCGTCTGTCACATGATCAAATAGAGACTTGCCATTGCATAACAACATACATATTACCCAGCAATCATCATTGCTAATCACAAAAATACCAAAGACAATAAGAACGTATTCATTTCATGGAATCGTTTTTTAATACTTTCTATAGTGTATATAAGATAAGCATATCATTTTGTTATAGAGTGCTACTATTTTCCCCACAAATAATACCTACCATGATAGAGATACATTTGCTCTTTCAGGTGGTTATATTGCATTAGACACAGTTTAATATATTATTATGTGACTGTACCTGTTACACTCATCGTCTGACTAGTGACAGCTGGTAGGAGGGTCACACGTGTGATGAGAGGTGGGAGATAAACAACGACGATTTCTAACTTACAAAGACGCAACAAAGCAACGTGTTTTCGACAAAAAAACACTTCTCCACCTACTGTTCTGGCGGTGAATTGTTTTCAGCACCCCTAGCCTTCGGAGAACCATAAAGGCAACAGAAATGCTCTGTCCGTCCTATCCGGCGGCCCGCCCGTCCGTAACGGAGTCTGAGTACCATACGGGCACCTTAAGGTTACACACACATTTTTAGTCTTGGTCTGTGGACCCCCTGAAGTAGCCCTGGCCACCCCATATATACAAGTCTGGTTCCGCCACTAAACAGAAGGTGTGTTGTTTTGTTTGAAGCGTTGATATGCCGGGCAGATTGAGACCTTTAGTTTATTAGTTAGTATATTATTGGCTTTCCGGACAATTTCATAAGAGCTGTTTCATTTAAAAAAACGAAAGTAAATAGAAAGTTCTACTCAACGGCCAATAAAACATAATCAACACAATTAATTTAAATAATAAGGAGAGTAATACAAACAATGGTGCAAATGTGCTACTTTAAATTATTGTGTGTACGATTTGTTAGTATTTCGGCCAGCGTCACAGCTTGGGTTGAAAGGGTATGCCAATTAAGAAAGGCGGTGTTAGGAGGCAAGGCTACTGCAGCTCCCTCTGATTTTTCTGTGTTCCGTTTTGCTGATGTAAGGTTGGCTGGTAAGGCCCATGCCGGCTTTTATTTATGTTTGCTCTTGCTGGCGAATCTTACATTGTTCAATTCGCTGACATTGTGGAAATGATGTGCGGATAAGGAAAGACCATGTTCCCAATTATACACACAGTAATTACAGTATTTCTCCTTTTATCGTCGCATTCAACGCTATAACCTAGTGTTATCAGACTCGCACTGCATCAATTTGACAACATCCTTTTCTCCGCCATTCCCCACGGATGCTGATGTCATGGCGATGCTGTAAATATAGAGCCCTGTTTCGTTTGGATACGAGGCGACACACTGGGAACCGTAGCGGTTTTGTTGAAAGGTAAGGTGTGCAATGCGGATTCAGACGATACTGGGCATCGCACGTCTTTTTTTTTTTTTTGCGGAGCGAGCATCCCTGCTTGCTAGAGCTGCTGCCCTGTCCGTGCTATTTGTATGTGATTATCGTTACCTACATGTTATAGACAAGCCTTTTGTCTCGGGCTATAGATGGGTCAACATCGTTAAAACCCCTGTGATTGTGTCATCACAATCATAACAATGCCGTGAATTGAGACAATTTAACTGAACTGTCATACGTTTGCCCATAGGCCAGATTGCCACAATCATGACAGAATAGTAGGCTATTAGCCTACTGGAGTTAAGTGTATTGTGTGCGTCTGTTTTCAAAATGTTCTCGTATCTTATTATCAACATAAGGGTATCCAGCTTTGTTCCTGGGAAAATAACCAGACTAGACCAAGTGGCCTGTTAGTTGCTAATGTAGATTACAGCAGCCTAAATAATTACATAATAGCAGTGATGGTTCCTTTGCTAGCACAAATCAGTCGACTAAAAGCTATTGCAGTATTTGAACAATACTGTAGCTTTAAGGGGGTGTCGCACAGTAAAACGATAATATCTAAACGCAAAATGCAATGTCCTCATGGGTTGTTTACTGTAGTAGGCTACTTAAACAATGGCTTGTCGAAAACAACGTTGTAGGAGAGGGAAAAGCGTATGCTGGCTGCTAGTTGCAGCTCCAGCCTAATTTAAGGTGACCAGATTTCTGAGACAAATTCCGGGGACATTTTCAGTTCAGACACGTAAACACCTCCAAAACAAATACTGTATTTATCTTTGTAAACGATAAACGGGGACACTGACAAGGACTGGACCCTCAAAGTAGTGTTGCGCCAGTTGGCGTTCTAGAATTTAGTAGGAATATTGCTCTCTGCTCTTTATTATCACCAGCACCTTTTCTAACCGACAGTTCGTATAGCGGTCAAAGTAGCCAACATTCACAATCAGGGTGAACACTCAAAACCCTCCAAACCACAGACCATCACATTACACACATCAAAACAGAACGACCACAACAATAGAACTCCTTTACAATGCTTATCTAACTAAGCTAAAACCTTATAGACAAGTTTTTGAGCCGTTTCCGCTCTACTTCCTGAACTGCTCCCCTATGCAATCAACTTCCGTTCTGGAGGGCTGTTTTTGTTTGTTTTGCTAGCTAGCTCCGTTGTGCCGACAAAGCACTGATATCGCAGTGACAAAGAGGATATACAATTTACAACATGAAGAAAAGTGGTTTGGGAACGACGTGTGCGGTAGTTGGTTGCAAACACTTGAGAAAGCACCTGAACGAGTGGTTAGATAGTGTACTACCACCAGTTTTAAAATCCAGAATCGCCTCTAGAATCGCCTCTAGTCTGTTAGTTATACTACAGTAGTATGCTTATTGTTTGTAGGCTTAACACATTTTGTTCGTGTTCCTTTGTCCTATTGTTGTACTGGATTTAATAATTATACATTGATATGTGGAGTTAATAATTCAAACCTTTCAAAGTGCCTATACACACATCTGTATAAGCCCGGTGTTACGTCCCAACTGGTTCCCAATTTAACTGGTTCCCCAGCTATGCGTGCACCTATCAGTCTGCCTCTATCACCAGATTCGTCACAAATTCACAAACATATTACTGGCGATTTTCAAGTCGGATCTCATATTTGCTGCGGCAAATATGAAAGTAGGCCTATGGGCTAGGTGCGCACTACATTAGATTACCATTCGCAACAAAATAAATGAAGACAAAATAAAACATTTGCAGGCTTGCATCAAGTGGGGTTCGATCGCACTAGAACAAAAATACATACACACGAAAGTACGTTAATTTACACCGCAAGCTATACCAGCCAAGCCCCCACCCCTCGCCTCTCGGCTTGAGGCAACAGCCCCGGTGGGTGTAGGTGGTATTGCATTTCCGATTTTCTACCCGACTCGTCCGGTCGTTTTTATTCTATTAACTCCAGTCAACATATCTAAAACTATCTCCCCCAATAATTTTGGTTTGATTCTCGAACCTGGCTCATACTACTAGCTTTTTCATAGAATAATTTTTCCTGATTTTTGCTAAGTTTGAAACCAATCCGAAATGGGTAAGCTAGCAGCCCATTTATTTGCTTACGTCAAGAAAAGTTGCCTGGAAACGTGTTCGCGGATACGAACAGGGGACGCGCACAAAAGGGAACATCAGCAAATCGCTGATTTACCTGAGCTGAATGAGAACAAGGAGAAAGGGCTTGATAATCTACAGTTGCCTGTCTTTATTGTAGCACGTTTTACAAATGGTTGCACACATACATGACGGTTGTTTGTAGAGTTTATGTCCGTTATTTTAAAGCAGATTTAACCATTTCGTAATGAACAAATTATTATGCTCACGGCATGACAAACGTAATTATAGCATCATATAATTAGTTGTAATATCGTGGCATGTTACGGCGTCATTATTGATTGTTGACATGTTATTCTGGAGCAAAGACGAATATGAATAATATGTCTGATAGCCACAATTTGGTCGTTATATTGTTAAATTTGTCAAAACTACAACGATGGCATTAACAATAAGCTAGTAATAGTAAACAACACTCATCATCATTATAATAGTAACATAGGTAGGCTATACAGGCTTAATTTAGCTTGCTTTGCAAAGCTAGAACAACGACAGAGCCAGATATATAAGTTTACAGTTTATTTATCCAACACAATACAGCAGTCAAACTATAAACACGAAGCAAAAAGAACAACGTATAGGCCCTGCACGTATAATACTACAGTACTAATGGTATTGATCTTCGTAACGTTTACATGCATCTGCTTCTTGATCGGGCTTGTACCACATTCTGACAGTTTTCTGCTATGCCTTAGCTCCAGCTCACAAGCTCGCGAGTGGTTGTCGCAAAGTATGACGTATACAGCTAGTTGCAAGCATGCATGGGTTTCGGAACTAGGTTGGAAGCTATCAGTAACAGGGCAGTCATTTGGAAATCATTGGGAACCTATGAAATATGAAATTAGAAAATTAGCCATTGTAACTGGGAAAAAGTTGGCAGAAAATAAAAGGAAAAAATAATTTGAAATCATAAAAAATATTATGGATTATTCCCCAAAAACTAATCTATTACATCAGGAATCTGTGCACTTATCATCTTTACAAACTCAACTAAATGACATTTATGAAGACAAAGCTAAAGGAGCATTTATTAGATCCAGGCGAAAATGGATGGAGGCAGGTGAAAAAAATACCAGATACTTTTTCGATTTAGAAAAGAGAACTGGCGAGTTGGCGTCTACCTCTAAACTCATGATTGATGATACCCTCTGTGATGACCCAAAGAAAATCTCTGACTTTGTTGGGATTTTTTATGAAAAGTTGTATACATCTTCCCAACTCCTTTCAAATATGGATCCTTTTATTAGCAAAATAAAAAATGCCAGAAGGATAGATGATGGCTTTAAAAATATATGTGAAAAGGATATTACACTAAAAGAGGTACAAGACTGTATTAAGAATCTAAAAGAGAATAAATCTCCTGGTAATGATGGTCTAACTTGTGAATTCTATAAATCCTTTAGTGATCTTTTAGCACCCTTCATTCTGCAGGTGTTTAAAGAATCGATGATTAAAGGGGAACTTACTACCTCAATGAAGCAGAGTTTAATTGTATTAATTCCAAAACCAAATAAGGACAACTTGTATATCGATAATTGGAGACCAATTAGCCTTTTAAATAATGATGCTAAATTATTTGCTCATATATTTGCTAAGAGAATAAAAACAGGTTTAGATTCTATTATTGATGAGGAACAATCTGGGTTCATGCAGGGGCGACATATCTGTAATAATATCAGACTTATTCTAGATATTATAGATTATAGTGATCTAATACCGGATGATAGCTTTATCTTTTTTATTGATTTTTTTAAAGGTTTTGACATGATAGAACACCAATTTATTATGAAAAGCTTGTCTTTTTTTGGTTTTGGTACATACTTTCAGAATGCAATTCAAACCCTTTATAAAGATTGCTCTAGCTCGGTCAAACTCTCTAACGGAAAGTCACAGAGGTTTTCTATAAATCGTGGCATTAGACAAGGTTGTCCAATCTCTCCATGTTTGTTTTTGCTGGCGATGCAGATTATGGCTCTTCACGTTAAGAACTCCAACTTTGTCGGTATAAAATTTAGCGATAAGGAACTGAAACTGTGTCAATTGGCAGATGACACTGCGTTATTCATTAGTTGTGAGGAAGAGATTACTAAGGCTATTGAATGTGTTGAGGAATTCTCTGCTGCATCTGGTCTGGTTATGAATGTTAATAAATCGGCACTATTCCCAATTAAAGAATGCAATCATTTACAGATAGCAAACATTCCTGTCAAAACAGAGGTCACATATTTGGGGGTTAACATATGTAAGGATGAGAAACAAAGATGCCATTTAAATTTTGATTGTAAGATAGAAAAAATTAAGAAAAGATTTAATCTATGGTTGTTAAGAGACTTGTCATTGTATGGTAGAGTGTTATTGTCAAAAGCTGAAGGTATCTCAAGATCTGTCTACGTTTTACTTTCTCTAGATATGCCTCAAACAATCATTAAGGAAATTGACAAGTTACTGTATAACTTTGTATGGAGAAATAAAACACATTACCTCAGTAAAGCAGTTATAAGAAACACTATTGAACAAGGTGGCTTAGCTGTCTTAGATATGAATACGCTAAATAATACTTTTAAAATAAATTGGATCATTAGATATCTTAAGAATCAAAACAGCATATGGCACATCTTCCCAAAATGTATATTTAAAACAATTGGTGGTCTGAAATTCCTTTTGAAATGTAACTTTGATACTACTAAAATCCCCATTAAACTATCCAACTTTCATAAACAAGCACTGTTGGCTTGGTCTCTGGCCTACAAACATAACTTCTCACCTCACAAATATATGATTTGGAATAATAAGGATATTAAATACAAAAATAAATCATTATTTTTACCCAACTGGTTTGATAACAATATCATTTATGTTTTTCAACTGTTAGATGCCAATAACATATTACTTTCTTATAAAGATTTTCTGGACAAATTCAAATTACCTGTAACTCCTAAAGAATATGCTATTGGGTTTGATGCGATACCACTTGGTGTTTTAGCGCTTCTCAGAAATGTTTCACCTACACAATACTCCACGTATGCCACATCTGACATATTTTTAGGTAAGTTTAATATTATGAAAGAAAGGTGTTGTAATAGATATATTCGGAATTTAGTGTGTGCATCATCCCTTTTGAATTCAAGATTTTATTGGGCTTCTGTTTTTGAAGATGTAGACTGGTCGAAAGTTTGGAAGATTTCTAACAAATTTTGCATTACCAACAAAGTTAAAGAAGTGTCCTTTAAAATTGTACACAAGATATATCCAGTGACACACCTTTTGAATAAGAGATTTAAACTGAATATTGATCCTAAATGTGTTTTTTGTGCTACTGAGGATGAAACTATCATTCATTTGTTTTGCAATTGTATTTATACTACATCCTTTTGGTCTGCTTTGGTTCGTCATATTCATAACATAACAGGTCATGTAATAACAATTAATAGCTTTGATATTATTTTTTATTTTATGAATCCAGATGTTGATTCGGATTGTATTTATTTTAGCCAACTACTGATTTTGATGGGTCAATTTCATATTCATAAATGTAAGTGGTCATTGTCAAAGCCAAATTTCACACACTTTATTAATGACTTTAACATGTACACTATGTCTTTATGCAACATTTTAAATACAAAGGCAGGGAAAACATGTGCTATCCTGAAGAAATATAACTTACTTTGACTTAATTATGCATTATCTGGCATTTATTTTTATTTTTGTATCTTCTTTGTTATGAAAGTGGCTAATTATTTGTTGTATTTTTTCTTGCATAATAAAACAATTTAAAAAAAGAGTTTCGGAACTAGGAATAAGCTTCTGCGCAAGACTGGACGAGTCGGTCTGGAAAGATGGCGCGGTCCATTTAGCGCTCTCGCTTGCCTCACTGCGCCACTGAGCACTTTTCATAGAAATGAATGGGGTCGCCATCTTGGAAGACAGAAGTAGCTGTCTCTAGTTATATTAACTCTATGATACCAGCTCTGAAAAGTCAGAGAAATGGTTACGTATTTGTTAACTATGTTGGCCCTCAGGTAACGTTTTGATTTGGCTTCTTTTAAATCAACTGGTTCCCATAGACACTACTCAAATGTAGGCTACTAATCACTCAAAATGTGGTGTCATTAAGGGTCTGTGATATCGTGGTTAATATGGCTATTACCTAGAGACAACTCCAAATAGCCTCTGTGATGAGTAGCCTACATTCGGGTAGTGTCTACTACGGTAACTAGTTGATTCAGAAGAACCAAAACAACATGTTTCCTGAAGGCCAACGTTGTTATACACCTTGTGACTATAATTGTCTTGTGCCTCAGTAGCTCGCCGTGTAATGCAACGAATGTCAACTATGACTGGTTTTTGTTCGTGGAATCGAATCCCACTCGAAAACCCATTGGTGTTTCAAAACCCATTGACACTGTATGACTATGTTTAGCTTGTGTTCTGCTCCTCTCTCTTACCAACCGTCTCTGGAGGAGGGGATCCCTCTCTGAATTGCTCCTCCCAAGGTTTCTTCCATTTTTTCTCCCGGTGGGAGTTTTTCCTTGTCTTCCTTGAGGGTTTAGGTTGGTTGAGGGGCAGTTCTATGGGCGCATGTGAAGCCCTCTGTGACATGCTTGCGTGTAAAAAGGGCTATACAAATAAATTTGATTTGATTCGAATCTTTTATTTTCTTAGCTTCCATTTATTATGGTGTGAATGGCTGTAATGTAGTGCTCACTACATTTGTTCAGAATATACAAAAATGAAATGAATTGATTTGAAAAGATATAGTGAAGAAACGCTCAGCCATAGGCTACACAAATCGCATAGAAACGAATGTTTCCATGTTGGGTTAGCCTACTCGTATTTTGATTGTATTGTCTGGGTTAGCAGCGACGTTATGAATTTTTTAAATGTGGTGTCAGAAGGAGCTTTGATGTCGTGGTAAATACGGCTATTGCCTCCAAACATCCCCAAATACGTAATTAGTAGCCTACATTCGGGTAGTGTCTATGGGAACCAGTTGATTCAGAAAAAGCCAAATCAAAATGTTACCTGAGGGCCAACGTAGTTAACAAATACGTAACCATTTCGCTGACTTTTCAGAGCTGGTATAGCTCGCGGTGTAATTCAACGTCTACTTTCGTGTGTATATATTTATGCTCTAGTGCGATTGAATCCCACTTCATGCGAGCCTGCAAATGTTTTATTTTGTCTCCATTTATTTTGTCGCGAATGGTAGTCTAATGTAATGCGCACGTAGCCCATAGGCCTACTTTCATATTTGCCGCAGCAAATATGAGATCCGGCTTGAAAATCGCCAGTAATATGAGATCCGACTTGAAAATCGCCAGTAATATGTTTGTGAATTTGTGACGAATCTGGTGATAGAGGCAGACTGATAGGTGCATGCACAGCTGGGGAACCAGTTAAATTGGGAACCAGTTGGGACGTAACACCGGCATGAGGTGTGTAGCCAACCGGTACTTGCAGTCATAACCTAACCTGACGTTGTGATACTCATAATTCTAGTCAGAATATGAGTCTGAGAACTCTCCGTTGGGCTTTGACTACGGGGCGTGTTTCAAACGAGCCTGGAAAACAAATGCCTCTTCGCTCAATTGGATAGACCTACAACCAATCAGAGCAACGTAATATGTTGTTTGTTGAAAACAAATTCAACCCAAGCGCTCATAAGTGACATTGTTGATTACGTTACTGTTGATCATCTGTCCATCATCGTATAAAGCCCGCCCTGGCAATTTCATTGGTCCGCCCAGATTCAGTTTTTCTGTAGTTGGTCCCCAATACGAGACCCTCCAGACCCAACTTCCCGACCAAATTTTTTTGGGGGCGGGGAGAAGTTGGGCTGGCAGCCAGGCTAGTCATAACCGGGTTCATAGGAAGAGTAGATAGATACGTAGGCACTTCAGGCAGTGACAAGCCACATAAGTAAGGATAACAGTGTACTGCCTGTCTTGTCCTTCTGAAGTTGTTAAATTTAATAGGCTGAACATCAACATGTAACATCAAGCATAGCCTAGAAATTCCAAACGTATTAGCTTTCAATTTTACGTATGCTTAGGCTACTTTGACCGTGTCCTGGTAATAAATAAAGAACATTATGCTACATGTTTTGCCAGGATAACTGGCAAGACCATTGAATGATCATGATGTTCCTGTGTGTTTATTCCTTTGACAACAACGCGATCAGTCAACCGACTATAACAGTTTTTAACAGCTACGAATTTATAGAAGAACTTCTGTCTGATAGGTATGGCATCCTTAAGAAAAATAATTAGCCTACATTTTCCTGAGAGATTGAAGAGCTAGACAACAAATGTTCTAATTAATCACTGACTAAAGTAATCTTCTGACATTGCCTTTGCTCCATGTTAAAAGCTCCAAAATGTTTTATAACTATAAATCTACTCTAAAATGTATGGCGACGACGTTATCCACAAGTACATGCGACAACGTTGGCAACTTATCCAGTGGTAAATGTCAAACGACAATTATGTCAAAGTAGTTGAACCGCGATCCCAAGCTAGCATAGACATTGCTGTGTTTACACCGGAAGACGCTGTGCAAACCACCTTCGGCAGGAAATGAAGTGCATATGTGTAGAGTTATGGCGGCCCCCTGGTTTTGGAGCGTAAATCAGAATGTTTGTAAACAAAGGTTGCCAAGACACTTCCGGGTGGATAACTGTCATCCTGTCAACAGCAGTTAGTATGGTTGCATAGCATAGTAGTTCATAGTAGTTCATTTAAAAGATTAGATCGAAAAGATTAACGTCATGCCGAAATCTTGTTGTGTTTGGGGATGTAATGTCAAATGTACCCAGGCATGTAAAGGATAAGGCTTTTTCCGTTTTGCCAGGGTTAAATCGAAATCGAACCTACAGAACGTGAGGATGTAAGCACAGATCCAGCTATAGTAGCCTAGTCTACGTTTACCGGGCGGTCTCGCTGCATCTAACGGTAGGCTACCAATGGACAGGCTGGCAACCAACCACTCATGACCGGATTTAAGGAAGACATTTCCTATTTCCGATTTATTTATAAATCGTTTTTGTTGGGTTGCTGTTGGGTAGCATAACGTTGGGTAGCATATTGTGCAAGCTTGGTAGCGTGAGAGTACTAGTCCAGTTGATGTAAATAAACAAACCACACACAGTGGGGTGATCTGGCTGGAGTTTTTCATTTAGTGGCAATTAAATTTCAGGCCTAGGGCCTAGACCTCAGGTCAAACTACAAACATCATAACACACTCAAGGCTCTAATAGGTGTCAAGCCCTATGGCTCAATATAATTTGTTTCCAAAATGTGGGGAGGAAGAATATATCAGACAAGGAGATCAGACGTCTGACTTGTACACTAACATCAATTCAGATCAGGTTATGGCAGACAGGGTTTTTTTGATTGTTGAAGAACTGGCCAAATGTGGTGCCAAACTGGTCATGCCTTCATTCCTTAAGGGGAGAAGGCAGCTAAAATTTAGCTTGGCCAAACACTTATAAAATGGCCATGAAAGCAAAATACAAATATTTCATTGTTTACAGTAATTTGTACAGTACACACACAGTATACACAGTATTTACAGCAAGTACAGTACAGACAGTATTTACAGTAAACACAGTATTTACAGTCATTTGTATTGTATTATTTATAGATATATGTATATTTAGGAGGTTTACTTATTTAAGCCACCAGGTGGTGATCAGTTGACAGCTCCGCCAACTGAGCCAACTCCCACCTCCGGGAGAGCTTCGATCATGTCTCGGGGGGGGCCGGGGACATTGAGTCCGAATGGGCCATGTTCCGGGCCTCCATTGTTGAAGCGGCTGACCGGAGCTGCGGCCGCAGGGCGGTCGGTGCATGTCGCGGCGGTAACCCTCGGACCCGGTGCTGGACTCCGGAGGTGAGGGATGCCGTCAAGCTGAAGAAGGAGGCCTATCGAACTTTATTGGCTGGTAGGACTCCAGAGGCAGCTGATGTGTACCGGCAGGCCAAGCGGAACGCGGCTTTGGCGGTCGCGGAGGCAAAAACCCGGGCATGGGAGGAGTTCGGCGAGGCCATGGAGAATGACTTTCGAACGGCTTCAAAAAGGTTCTGGACCACCATCCGGCGGCTCAGGAGGGGGAAGCAGTGCTCTGTCAACACTGTTATACGGTGGGGATGGTGCGCTGCTGACCTCGACGGGGGACGTCCTGGATCGGTGGAAGGAATACTTCGAAGACCTCCTTAATTCCACCAACACGCTTTCCGACGTGGAGTCTGGGGACATCGGGGGGGGCCCTTCTATCTCTGGGGCTGAGGTCGCCGAGATGGTTGAAAAGCTCCGCGGTGGCAGGGCCCCTGGGGTGGATGAGGTCTGCCCGGAGTTCCTTAAGGCTCTGGATGTTGTAGGGCTGTCTTGGTTGACACGACTCTGCAACATCGCGTGGACATCTGGGACAGTGCCTCTGGACTGGCAGACCGGGGTGGTGGTTCCCCTCTTTAAAAAGGGGACCGGAGGGTGTGCTCCAACTTTAGGGGATCACACTCCTCAGCCTCCCTGGGAAAGTCTATTCAGGGGTCCTGGAGAGGAGGGTCCGTCGGATTGTCGAACCTCGGATTCAGGAGGAGCAATGTGGTTTTCGTCCTGGCCGTGGAACAGTGGACCAGCTTTATACCCTCCGCGGAGTCCTGGAGGGTACATGGGAGTTCGCCCAACCAGTCTACACATGTTTTGTGGATTTGGAAAAGGCGTTCGACCGTGTCCCTCGGGGGCTCATGTGGGGGGTGCTCCGAGAGTACGGGGTACCGGATTTCCTGATCGGGGCTGTCCGGTCCCTGTACGACCGGTGCCAGAGTTTGGTCCGCATTGCCGGTAGTAAGTCAAACTTGTTTCCGGTGAGGGTTGGACTCTGCCAGGGCTGCCCTATGTCACCGATTCTGTTCATTACCTATATGGACAGAATTTCTAGGCGCAGCCAGGGTGTTGAGGGGGTCCGGTTTGGTGACCTCAGGATCGGGTCGCTGCTTTTTGCGGATGATGTGGTCCTGTTGGCTTCATCGGGCCGTGACCTTCAGCTCTCACTGGAGCGGTTCGCAACTGAATGTGAAGCGGCTGGGATGCGAATCAGCACCTCCAAATCTGAGACCATGGTAATCGACCGGAAAAGGGTGGAGTGCCATCTCCGGGTCGGGGAGGAGATCCTGAACCAAGCGGAGGAGTTCAAGTATCTCGGGGTCTTGTTCACGAGTGAGGGAAGAATGGAGCGCGAGGTCGACAGGCGGATCGGTGCGGCGTCCGCAGTGATGCGGGCTCTGCATCGGTCCGTCGTGGTGAAGAAGGAGCTGAGTCGAAAGGCGAAGCTCTCTATTTACCAGTCGATCTACGTTCCTACCCTCACCTATGGTCACGAACTATGGGTAGTGACCGAAAGAACGAGATCGCGAATACAAGCGGCCGAAATGAGCTTTCTCCGCAGGGTGTCCGGGCTCTCCCTTAGAGATAGGGTGAGAAGCTCGGTCATCCGGGAGGGGCTCAGAGTAGAACCGCTGCTCCTCCGCGTCGAGAGGAGCCAGCTGAGGTGGCTCGGGCATCTGATTAGGATGCCTCCTGGACGCCTCCCTGGTGAGGTGTTCCGGGCACGTCCCACTGGGAAGAGGCCCCGGGGAAGACCCAGGACACGCTGGAGGGACTATGTCTCTCGGCTGGCCTGGGAACGCCTTGGGGTCCCCCAGGAAGAGCTGGCGGAAGTGGCCGGGGGGAGGGAAGTCTGGGCCTCCCTGCTTAGGTCGCTGCCCCCGCGACCCGATCCCCGGACAAGCGGCAGATGACGACGACGACGACGACTTATTTAAGCTTAGCAAAGATGTAATTTATGTTCTGTGTACTTATGTTAGGCCTATGTAAATGCTAGGTGCTTGCGTTGTCTTAAGAATGTGCATCGGACAATAAAAGACTTGAACTTAAACTATATGAAAACAATATACATATATGCTATATACAGACGTATACCTACTATATGAAACAATCATTATTTAACTGATAAGACATCTTAATGTTTGCTTTATCCAACATTTACCTTTCTACTGTCAACTCTGCTTGCTCATCGATCCACAAATATTCAAAACTGCTCATCATTACAATGATAAAGTTTCCATAGTCAATAAGATAGATAGGTAGGTACTTTATTAACCGCAGAAGGAAAATTATTGTGTCCAGACAGATAGCTAGAAAGCTCACGCAGTCCAGAAAATCTTCAATCGTTAACTTGGATATTGTAGCTACAGCAGTAGCTAGCGATCTCAGTCACTACGAGTTTGATACACCGTTACAATATTATTTTTATTCGCTAACAATATCAACAGCAACGACATCGGGAACGTCTCGTTTTTCAGTTCATAATCATGAAACGTGTTATAATCATAATAATCATAAAACGTGTTTGTGGTTAAATGACATGGAAAATCCTGTTGGCTTCAATGGCTTGTTAAGGTTGACTATCGCCAGCCGAGATCGACGTTATCCACCCGGAAGTAAGATTTTTGTTGTGACGTCAGGCTGAAATATTCTATACCAGAGCCTGTTTAAGGAGAGCCTGTTTAAGGAGAGCCTGCCCACTCCCTATTAAGCCCCATTGTACCGAATTTTGTTGCAGTTCCACCAGAGTTCCACTGGGAGTGATCGCGGTCAAGTGCAAAATGAATGGGACTCTATGGAGCTAAACGGCTAAAGTTGTCTCTTTCGCCTGATTGTCGTTGATAAATCTCAGATTTGATGGTAGTTTTTGCATGTTCAACATGGATTACAGGTCAAAAGTTGAATGAACAAGTACTTATGTCCTTTCGATTTCTTACTGGATAAGTTGTTGTTGCACATAACACGCTAGCATTCTGCTAACGAATGCTGATTGGTTAGTGAAGGACTGACTACGACCAGAGATCCCGCTTGATGGCATCCAAAGCAGAACCAGAATGTCAGTGCATTAGCAACATTAGCAACAACATTAGCAACCCAAAATTATTTTAGCATGTGTATTGACAGGGAGAGCCAAACCTGTCAGCTGTGTTGTCGATGCCTTGAGAGAAAAGTGGAAGTAACCAGAGCTTGCCGTCAAGCAGTAGCTCTGGTCGTACGATGTGTACGACGTCAATGACATTTTCAAAGGCTTTTTAGAACGGAAAGGCGACTTTAAAAAATCTAACACCCAGCGGTGTGTATATTTTTTGCCCCCCTTTCGAATTCAGAATTCAAATTACTAGACAAAAAATTATGTCCTGAGAAAAGTGGATTTTGAGGGGTATAGCTCCATAGACCTCCATTCATTCTGCACTCGACCGTTAGCGCCCTCATATGGAACTTGAGTGGAACTGCAACCAGAACCCGGAAGTTTCCCGAGAGTGGGAGTTCTCCCTTTATTAGACATTCTCTGGTCGCTACAGTAGTTTATCATACCCTTGTTCTCATAAATCGCAAAAGGAATGTCAAAACAAAGTTTTCTACTTAAAACTGATCACAAGTGGCTGAAATGAAGATTAGTAAAGGTAAAAACCTTTATCCAAATAATAAGAACCAATATCAGTGATAAGAACTTTGTTGATGCACAAGCGTCCTTGCAGCAGGCCTAACCTCTGTGATTGGCTGATAAGTGACTGGTCTGCACAGATGGGTGACAGGTGTAGGTTTTTCCATTATAGATTAGTAAAGGTAACAACCTTTTGCAAGATTGTTCTGCCCGTAATGTGTTCTTAAGTAACTTTAACCTTGAAGTGTTTGTATGCTCATCTGACGTGAGCACCTTGTCATTTAATGACAAGTTGCCAACAACCTCTAAGGAGCAACCCAGTCTAGTGAAACTGAAATGTCATAGTACTCGTTAGTTAACTAGGATCTGTAATGTTAGTTGTTAGGAAGTACAGCTGCGGCTGACACCTGCCAGATACATTGTTGACACGCACATTGTTACAAATTGTACATACATATTATCTATATAATAATTATAGGTTAAATAATATATGACATAGATGATAAGCAATGATACTTATAACACCGTTCGTCAACCGCCTATCACAATGCAATCTTGTCTTGTACTCGATTAGTCAGAGCTAGCTGGCTGAATGAATGAATAAAAGGACACAATCTGTCGCGCTGCATATTTAATAGCCAATCAAAATACTACAAAGACGGGCATTCTAGAACATCTTTGTGCTCTGAGCTCAATTGCCGCCTTGGCTGCTGGCTTGCTTGCTTGAGCCCGTGGCGTGTAGGCTACGCAATTAAACGTTTGGTCATTGTTTTCTTTCTCTCTTTTTTAAATTTGTGTTCTGGGTCTGTTGTTGGTCACAGTGAAAACCGTTGACATTTCCGGGGACATCTCCAGCCGGGGACAGGCCACCAAAAACGGGGAGTGTCTCCAGAAACCGGGGACGACTGTTTACCTTAACCTAATTTGACAATAAATGTTACATCGTTGTTATGGACTACTAGGCTAATGGTAGTTAGTTAGGCCAGCAGGCCTATAGTGGCAAAAAGCAACGATGACAGCCAACGGCGTTTGTTTCTGAAGTATTGTTTTATATATTTTAGTGAATTGCTATAATTCTACATTATTCTACATCTAAGGAGGAAAGTTTGCCTAGCTGAAAGCCATTGGTTGGAACAGGTTTGCTGGAACAGAATTGTCTGGAAAGTAGCGTGCTGCTCCAAAGATTTGAAATTGACATTACACTGGCACTGAGCTGTCTAAGTTACTAAACTCTATTGTGTATATACTCACTATACATTAGCTCTTTCTGTCTATCCCCATCTCTCTCCAGGTTCCCAATGTTGAACATGTCCACCCCCAGCGAGCTCAAGTCACCCTGCATGACTCGAAACGGCATGATCAAACTGCCCCCCCAACCTAACGGCCTGGGCAGCGCCAGCATCACCAAGGGTACACCTGCCGCCAAGAACCGCCTGTGCCAGTCCTCCTCGGTGCCCTCCATCCTGCCCCCATCCTCCTCCATACCCTATCATCACCTTGACCCCCTCAACCCCTTGCCCCCTACTGCTGTCTCGCTCCCGGGGGCCGACCTGGACGGCAGCAGCCCCCTGATGGGGCTCAAGCCCTCCCAGCTGCGCCAACTGCCCCTCACCTTAACCAAGCCCCTGCTCCTGGAGCGCCAGCTGGTCCTGGACGAGAAGCTTCTAAACCGGCTGCTGTGGTACTTCACCACGGCTGAAAAGTGCATACTGGCCCAGGTGTGTAAGACCTGGAGGAATGTGCTATACCAGCCAAAGTTCTGGGATGGTGTGACGCCCATCCTCCATGCCAAGGAGCTGTATGCCATGCTGCCCAGTGGGGAAAAGGAGTTTGTCAGCCTGCAAGCCTTTGCCCTTAGGGGCTTCCAGGCCTTCTGCCTGGTGGGAGTGTCGGATCTGGACATATGCGAGTTCATCGACAACTACCCACTGTCAAAGAAAGGCGTGAAGTCAGTCAGCCTGAAGAGGTCCACTATAACAGATGCAGGTCTCGAGGTGAGTTTAGTGGTGTTCCTGGAAGCCAACGAGGTTGGGTGGGGACTATGTGGAAGAGAACGAAAGAAATGCATTGAAAGTTTGTCCTGAGGTGCTCCTGTAACATTGTACAATATACTATCAATGTTTCGCACCACATCCCTGTGTTGTTCAAGTGTATTATAACCTCGTAACACAGCAGCACAACACTGCAAATAAGACTGTCAGGGTTCATTCAAGTCAGGCTTAAGAGGGGCAGTTGTCTTATACTCAGATGTTTAAGTAAATATGTATAGTCCTGTTTAGATACTTGGTAGGCACTATATTGATTATCTATATACACGTGATTGCTGTTCTGTACAAATTCATACCTAAACATTTAAAATAATTTAGTAACATATGCATACATTTGTATGCCACACATTTTGTCAGCTGGCCACTGACAAATGGGCATGATTAAATTAAACTAAATGTAACCTTTTTACTTGGTGGTAAAACTTAACTTTAAAAAGTTAGGAGAACCTATCTAAAGGAGCACCACAACTAAAATCTTTATGTTCCAGATTTATTTTGCGCGCTGGTTAGCTCTCTGTCACGTTACAACTGAGCGCAGTGACAAGGAGTGACTGATGGCTAATATTAATATTCGATTATAAATCTAAAATCTGCATTGAAGTTTAGAACGTAAAGATGAAGTACAATTGGTTGGATTAAATGATGGACCACTGTATCTGCTCATAGCAGGCAAATACTGTGCAGTAGGCTAATTAGCGAGTCTTTTGTAAAGATATTAAAACAGGTCGCACATAACTATTAATTGCACTCGCACAAATGCTCTCAAATATATTTTGAGGTCGCACACACAATTTTGGGAGAATATGCGCCCATTCTTGTTTATGTACGCAACATCTACATCCATGCACAAATGATAAACCAGAACTTGCCTGCTGTGACTATTTCTGTATAATAGGAATTCTGCTGGGTCACCACCTGTTATGTTAGCCCTTTGGAATGCCATGTCACATGATCCACCTGGTGGTCACTTGATTTAGAGCAAGGTTTTGTGAAAAACAATGGGTCTTTATTTTTTTGATCTACACTGCACCTGTCTACTTGAATGTTATACCTTGTTATGGACATAAACTTTACACTTACTTTCTCTTGAGTGCAGCCTGCTCAACAGTTTGTGTACTAGTGTCTTGTACTAGTGCACAGTGCCGGAGATTTAGTCAGTGATTAACATGCCAGTGAAACACACTAACACAGATTACTTGAATTATAGATTGTGCACAGTGCCTGTGATAAAATTGGTGGCGCACACACACAGATTTCTGGATTTATAGATTGCCTGTGATGCAGCTGGTGATGACAGTTCTTCTCAGTTGCTTTGGTAACTATGTTTCTCAGATCTTGAAATTCACTATCACTGAAGTACTTGTTCAACCTCCTTTATACTATGGTCTGAGTGAATACTCGATTCTGAGTGGCTGCAAGGGTGTTCATTAGGGTGCTAACGGACACCTACTGCGTCATTGCAGAAAAACTGAAAATGTTCACCGTTCGAAATTATTCCGCTGGCTACACAGGAGCCTGTACAAAGTATCTGAAATAAGTAACCATAACAACAGTGACGGAGTCAAAGCCTCCATTTACAATTTTGAAAGACTTTAACAAGCTAACTTGTATTTACAACAATGAGTAACTTCAATATTTATTTTAACCTATTTGAAAAAAAAAATATTTCTGAATGTAGTGTGTCAGTGTCACGTAACCGCTCATCTCACATCCCATTCGCTATTCACCTCGCTAGTCAATCTACTTCAGACAGTCTGCGGCCAACACGACAGTAGCAGCAACTCTACACATGGCCAATAATTTTCTTCTTAAAAATCTTGATTTTTGGGGGGGACAATGACATGGCTCGATAGCTGGTTAGTCTTGTTGTTAAACATACTGTCAAATTATAATCACTGTTTGGAGAAAATGTCAACTTTGATGCGATCATCTCACATCCATTCAAGTCGCTCCACAGGCTGCGGTCATACTGTAGTGTAAGGGGCCCCATTATCGTCCACTCTAAATCTCCATTTATTTTGTCGTGAATGGATGTAATGTGGTGCGCACGTAGCCTATACGTTCATACTTTCATATTCGCCGCAGCAAATATTAGATCCGACTTCAAAATCGCCAGTAACATGTTTGTGAATTTGTGACGAATCTGGTGATGGAGGAAGACTGATACGTGAACGCACAGCTGGGGAACCAGTTAGCGTGGTAACCAGTTGGGCGACAACACCGGTGTTGGTTCTATGAGCTGAGCGGACTATAAATATCAGAGTTGGCTTACGTTGAAAAACGTTAGATTTCTATTGCAAAACGCCTTAAAACATAAATTAATGTTTGTAAAACAAAATGGTTGGCAAGTGACCATGGTATAAGCAGGATAATGCCCTGCGCGTCGGACGGTTCACGCCTCCGCATCGTCCATTATCTATGGCGTGAAATTAGTGCCAGGAGAGCGAGCTCTGTAAAAACGATTTGTAACTTGCAAAAGAATTGTGTCTCTGTAGAAAATGATTTGTGTACTTGCCAAAAAAAGTTGTGTGTCTCCGTAGAAGAAAAAGATTTGTGTACTTGTAAAAAAATAAGTTTTGTGTCTCCGTTGAAGAAAAAGATTTGTGTACTTGTAAAAATAAGTTTTGTGTCTCCGTAGAAGACATTTTTTTTACGTTACTACGACCCTTATCCATTAGTTTATACTATTAAGAGTGTGTTAACTGAATAATCTTTAAATGTTGCATTAAAGCTGCATGCCCATGGATATTTTGAACTACTAAACGTTACCAAATGACTCGCCATTGAAATCATCAGCATTCTAGTTTTGTTCTTTTTTCGCTGACGTTCTTTGTGTGATAGACAGACGAAAAATTTCCAATGATATTAGACACAGAAATGGCTATATTTGATTGGCTTAGATGGTTTTGGGAGCAGTGTTCCCGCCTTCTTCTACGGAGACACAACTTTTTTTTGCAAGTACACTAATCATTTTCTACAGAGACACAACTTTTTTTTGCAAGTACACTAATCATTTTCTACAGAGACACAAATCTTTTTTGCAAGTTACAAATCGTTTTTACAGAGCTCGCTCTCCTGGCACTAATTTCTCGCAATAATTATCAGATGATATTGGACACCTCGTCGGACATTATCCCTTACTTAGCTCTTTGCAAGTTATTTTTATGACATTAACGAAATTACATGCCATATGTGCAAGCGCACAAGACAATATGTATGGTTAGTCCTTTATCAAATGCTTTCCAAAACATAATTAGTTTGCTTGCTGTTTGAACGTTATTTTCCTGATAATTTACAGTATTTATAGATAAACATAATTAAGTGCTGTGGTCTTAACATTTGTCTCCATTTATTGGAGAGAGTAGAAGGAAAAGAGATGGATACATGTGAAAGAGGGGACAAAAAGTTGGACCCCCCACATCATTCAGATGAAAGTGTGTAAATGTACAGTAGCTGTCTTTAGCGTTAGTCTGTGTCCTTAGCTGGGTCTGTAGAAGGTGCACCTGAAATAATTTACGAAACCATAACAAATTGAATGTGTGTGCATCCTATGTATGTTTTCTTTTCTCTGCAGGTGATGTTGGAGCAGATGCAGGGCCTAATGCACTTGGAGCTGTCTGGGTGTAACGACTTTACAGAGGCAGGCCTTTGGTCCAGTCTTAATGCCCGGCTAACTTCCCTTAGTGTTAGCGACTGCATCAACGTAGCAGATGACGCCATTGCTGCCATCTCCCAGCTACTGCCCAACTTATCAGAGCTCAGCTTGCAAGCCTATCATGTCACCGACACAGCTATGGCCTACTTCACAGCTAAACAGGTAAGCTCATTTTTGCATCAACTGCATGCTGATCGCTCACTAAATCAGATATTATGTGACAATCAGGAGTATAAGCTTACACCACCAATAAGCAACGCCAAATCCCATTATATACAAGTTTTAAGTGCTTATTTGCACCAGGCAGAAGATACATTAATGTTAGAACCTTAATGAGGCTTATACCCCAGACAAATTTCTCCATTTAGCAAATCTGGGTAATTTAGGGAAGGTTAAAATGAAATAATGTATCATAAACTGAAAAAGGTTTTACAGCAAAACTGTTAATTGTATAATTATTTGTTTTAGGATGTCCACGGATGAGAACACACACAGGATTTTCCTTGAAATAGAAAAAACATGAGAAAACACGAGTTAGGGTTAGTTAAGGGCTAGTTAAACATTTTTGGGGAAAAAGCTACTCTATCTTCCGAATAAAAGTACCCCCCGGAATAAAAGTACCCCCCGGACAAATCCTCAAAATCTAATAAAAGTACCCCCCGGACAAATCCTCAAAATCTAATAAAAGTACCCCCCGGAATAAAAGTACCCACCAGAAAATTGCCAAATCACCACGCAAACTGTGTCCATATGCGATCAAAATATGTTCCTATCAGTGTAAGTGCGCATCTTTTACTGTCACTTGCAATCAGGAGTAGAAATGGACAGCAAATATACCATTGCTAGGAAAAACTTAAACACTTGTAGTTTGGAAATACATAATCATTATTAGGAATTTTCAAAAAAGAGGCTGTTACAAATATATGGTAGTTTTCCTCAAAAACTTAGTCAACATGACTGCAACATAACATGAAAACCACTGGACATACTTAGTTATTACAAAGTAAAAAAAGAGGGTGTCTAGTTACAAACATACATGTACTATCACTTTTCCTTAAACAGCTTACAGTCAACATGACAACCACTACCAAATAAAGCATTAGGAAAATAATTCAATGCCTGTAGCTTGGAAATACATAGTTACTAATCTGTCAAATAACAAACATGCCATGACAACTGGTATACGGTACCTTAACAAACTTGTAGTAGACATGACTGCCGCGCAGCACAATTGCAGGTGCTGTGATATTTCTAATGACATCATCTCGCAGCACCTCATATTCCGCGTCTTGTGCGGCATACAATCCTGAACTTGCACCAATACTAGTTACACCTTCAAAGTATCTACTGTACTTGAGTAAAATATAAAAAAGTAAATGCCCTGGGATTTCTAATTAACGATGAGAGGGTCGTTGTCTATAGGTTGTGACTGTCATGCTGGTGTGCTGAATGGGAACCGTTAGGTGAGTGTACAGTAGCTAGAGCTAACATCCGAGCCATAATGAGGGTCTGGCTAACATTTAGCTTGCACTGACAACCAGTTGGTAGCTAATGTCGTTGGCTAATGTAAGCTACTTGCCAGTAGCTAGCTAGCTAAGGTAGCTAACTTTTTTACATCAGAGAGTTCAAATTCCGAAAAAAAATAATGGAATTTTCTAAAATTATGTCTCGATTTCCCCCCCCCCAAAATAAACGTACGGTCCAAAATAAGAATGTACCGGGTGGATTTTTCGGGTAAAAAAAATAAACGTACCGGTACGTTTATTCGGAAGATGAGAGTATCAGTAGAGAGATTGGTACTGTAGGGCCCAAAACACTGGCCATAGGCAAGCTTGGTTGGAGCAGATTGGTCTTTAATAATGGCTTAAATTAGCAGGCTGACATATCCTCAAACTAGCTAACAACAATTTGTCAAAATGTCTTTAGATGAGACATAGCATGATGCAATTTATCTCAGTTGTAATGCTGCTCTCAATACCAACTCAAAACAATTACAGGGTAAAATAATATCAAAAGTGTCCAGATAATCATCAACTCGGTTTCTCACTCCCCATCAAGGGCTACACCACTCACACTCTGCGGCTCCACTCGTGCTGGGAGATCACTAACCATGGCGTGGTCAACATGGTGCACAGCCTGCCCAACCTGACTGCGCTCAGCCTCTCTGGCTGCTCCAAGATCACGGACGATGGCGTGGAACTAGTGGCTGAGAACCTACGTAAACTCCGCAGTCTGGACTTGTCTTGGTGCCCTCGCATCACAGACATGGCTCTGGAGTATATTGCCTGCGACCTGCATAAGCTTGAGGAACTGGTGCTTGACAGGTGAGTGCTATGGTAAAGATTTGGTGTGTGGACTAGCACTGGATATAATGAACAAGATGGAGGATGTCTGGGGAAAAGTTTGTATAGACAGGATCCTTGAAAATCTCTCACACAAGAATAATAATAATCTTTGTAAGTTATTAGCTGCTTGAAATATTATATACAGATCTTACCCAGAGGTGAAAGAACATGACTAGTGTAGCTGTACAAGGTTGTGCTGGTGGCATTTAATGAAGAGGTCGTGGGGTTTCTAATTTTTTGTTTGAGACCTGTATGCATGTGTGTATAAGGGAGTCAGATGGCTGAGCGGTGAGGGAGTCGGGCTAGTAATCGGAAGGTTGCCGGATCTATTCCCCGCCCCGCCAAATGACGTTGTGTCCTTGGGCAAGGCACTTCACCCTACTTGCCTCGGGGGGAATGTCCCTGTACTTACTGTAAGTCGCTCTGGATAAGAGCGTCTGCTAAATGACTAAATGTAAATGTATGCTTTTGCTTCGATTATTGTTGTGTCCCCTTTGTTGTTGATCTTAATGTTTTGGATATATCCTTCCACTGCGCATTTTGCAGTCCATTTTGCATTGATCTGTTCTGGAGGATATCGCGGAGATATTACTCCAAAAAAGAATCACTGACACAGACAGTGTTGTGCATGAACGAGTTCAAAAGACGTAGCAACAGTAACTAAGGGGGCGGGGTGCATTAACGTGCGCTAGGACCACTGATTCGCCAAACCTGCTTGCAGTCAGTGTTCTACCACAGTCCCCGACATTAGACTCATCATTCTCTTGATTATAATTTTTTCTAAAGATGATTTGATTTTGTAATGAGTAACAAAGGTTTTAGGGGAAATGTATCGGAGTAAAAGTTTTTTTTGCAAAATGTAGCGAAGTAAAAGTAAACAGAAATATAAGTAGTAAAGTAAAGTACAGATATCCAAAAAAACAAAGTATTCCTACTTCGTTACTATACAACACTGCTCACACTACATTACATTTTATTAATTTAGCGGATGCTTTTATCCAAAGTGACCCACAAAATTGTGCATACAGAGAGTACATCAGAAGATCAAGCATCATTTTTGGTGCTGGGCCTGGTGGCTCTCCGGGTAAAGCGTGTTCCACTTACGGTGCGTTCACACTGCAGCCTTTTTTACTGCTCTGCACCGCCGGCCTTCCCACAGTGCACCACGCTCGGGGGCGTGTCAGACAGATTCATTCAGAGCTGTAGTTCTCTTAAATCACAGTTGTAGTTCGTATAATGTCATGGCAAATATGCAGACAAAATACAACTTTTACACACATTAAGCAACAATCCGACACGCTTTCTAGATCTGACATGATCTTATCTACAGCACACAATAGTTTATCTTTTTCCACACTTTTTTTTGGCAGAGTGAAAGATTAAATGCCACTCGCACTCTATGTAACGGGTCTTCTTCCGATGCAAAAAGATGCATCAGACATAAACGTTGACATGTGTAATCTTTAATTATATTACTCGAAATCTCTGCAAATCAATCGCTAGATTATGACTTGCCACTACACATTCACTGTATGTATAGCGAGTGGCTGCCAGCCAGCATTTCAGCGTTGAATGTCAATCGTTGGCCGGGTGAGCTAGCTAGACTATGCAGCTAGCACAGAAAAAAGTTACGTAATGTGAAGAAACTGAATTCAAGTACAAAATACAAAACACTAGGGACACAAACAACCTCAGCAACCCTGCGCCAGGCATTATTCTTTTTTGTTTACGTCTCTGTAATCGTACATAGACGTATCATACAATACTGGGTATGAAGACACATACGATGAGTTGCTCTTCCATCTTGAAATTGTCAAACCTAGAAATTTTTACCATGACCAACAGTTGCTACGTTACAAGAAACAAGAAACCAACCCGATTGGCCATCGCTGGCGTTTTCACGCTCCTCATTTACATAAAGTTGAGAAAATCCAACTTTCGCCGCCCCGCTCGCCTTCCCACAATGCCCTACCTGCATATATACAGGTAGCAACGCTAGTGCTAAATAACTATTTAGCCGGATCGGCTCCATGACAACGGTTAAGAAGGGCTCGTGAGACTGCTCACCAAAAGAACGAAGGGGAACCCACTTGTCTAGCAGATTAAGACATGTTCGTAGGAACCTAGCAAAAAGTAACCTAAACTTTCCTAGACTTAGCTACGGTACTAATGCTGAAGGCTCGCTGATATCGCGAGACCAAACAATGGTCTCCCGGTCAACTATAATTCAATGACTTAACGATGTTGCTGTTTACCCGGTCAACTACAAATCGATGTTTAATCAATTCATCAGGACAACTATAAATCAATGTACCCTATTTTTCATCGATATTGCAATAGTGATTTAACGTTTATTTAGCATTGAGATTTCAATCTCAACCATCGGTTGATTTAGATGGAAAATCAATATTAATTCAATGTCGTCTTGCTATCTGGGTTGACATCACCTTCATGCGAAGCCATTGTTGTTTTGCATGCTTTGACATGGGCAACGACACGTGACGCTAAGAGAACGTGGACTTCACTATGGGTGGGTAAATGCATTAAAAAAAATATATATTTTTGTTGTGTTTTGTTTTTATCTCCCGTGCCGGGCCCCCCTAGTGGCCGGGGCCCGGGGCAGCAGCCCCTCCTGCCCATTGCACAAACGCGGCCCTGGAAAGACACACTGTGTTAAGTAATTTTTTTCCGTAAGTAGCCGTGTAATAAGCGGGATAATGTATAGAACGCCGGTCATTACCGTGAAAATAAGCCCCTTCATAACGAAGCTACACCCCTCCACTTTACGACGGGGTGCTGTTCGCCCTGTCGGGGCTTATTTTCCCGAAAATGACCGGCGTCCTATACATTATCCCTTACTAATTTGATATCTTAGGATGTAGCCTACCACCTGAAAAACATAAGTTGGCCTAGCCCTACTTCGCTCATGCTAACACGCTAGGTTGAAAAATGAATATGCCTATTTTAAGAATCACATCCAAATCGAATGACATTATCTTCTCCGGCCAAGACTACAAAATCTTTCTCTGTTGCACCGTTCCCCACTCAGCTTCTACGTAAGTTCGCATGCTGCAAGTTCAGGCAATGATAAGCGCGCTTTGATGATTTGCATGTTAAAGAAACAATATTTTTTTATTTGTAGTACATTGTAAGAGATACTAAATACCATCAGAATCCGGTTACAACAGGACTGTTAATACGAGTCTTATTATTAGTAGGCTATTAGTGGCTGAATCTGCAATGTCCAGCAGCCATTGAGTCAGATCGCGAAAATGTTTGTACGTTTTTTCTTTTTCGGGAAAAAAAGCGTTTCAAATTTTGATTCGTCGATTTTCAGACGTTTTAGTCAAGTCTTGGTCGACCAAAGAAAATCTTAGTCGGGGACAGCCCTACAAAATATGACTGATATACAGCTGTTTGAACTTGGACCAAATCTGACAAAGCTCGCCATTGGAGAATTGGCTTATTTTATTATCCAGTTACTGAACATTGCGTAAGCCATGTCTGGGAATGGCTCAATTGGCTGAGATGTTGTGCTGGTAAGCAAAGGGTTGTATGTTCAAAACCAGTCAGGCATAGTCTTTTATTTTTTATTCTGATAAAATGGTTTCTAGGCTTCCGATCAATCCTCCGGTTGTATAACAAAGCAATGCGTGTTTATTTGAGCCCATCACAACACTCCGATCATCTGTTTAGCGAGACTGTAAACCACTGCAAAACAAGCCAGGTTCACCACAGTAGCTAGCTACTTGTAGTCTAGGCATGGTAGTGTCAGGTTCACAACCGAGTTATCTCTAATGAAGTAAATTGATTGTTCAGGTGGACCTGTTGCGCAAAATTCATTTCAGTAGCCTAAGCCAGGACACATCGCCACTGATGCTAGGCATGATTTGAAATTCCTTTCCATGACAAGTTATGGCACCCCACAACCATTTTTTTTTTTACTACGAGTAAGCTATTCTTTACAGCAGCAACCCAGTCATCCCGTTGTCTCTGGTTTTTATAGGAAATGTATAAGCAGTTTCAACTCTGGCTAAATCTAACAACGCTTACCACAGAAGAAACAGCTTTCTTTTTCATACAGTAACTGAACATGACAATATTCAACACTGAGAATAGCTCAATGGGCTGGGATGGTGACCTGAAAAGTATAAGGTCGTGGGTTGGAATCCAGCCATAGTCTTTTGGCCTGTCATAATTTTGATTGTCTGTTTAGTTAAACAGGATGAAATCATTCTGAAATACCATGCACAATTTCATGCCATTTCACCTTGAAATGTAGACCGTTTCTTAAACTTTGTCCCAAAGCTGACCAAAGCTAATATACTGCTCTTTCTATTCATACAATCTCAACAGTTGGTGTGTAGCAGAGAGGATGGAGAGACTGACCAGTAACCTCATGCTCATGAGTTCAAATCCCCATTCAGCCTGTTGTTGGCCAAACATTGAGTAGTTTTGCTCTCTTGTTGTCCAACTCTCGATCTTCTACAGTGTACATGTATATTTTGCCATTTTGCCGAGGAACCCGCATCGCTGCTTGCAGCTATATTTTAAATCTTATCTTTGGCACAATTTTAGGTCAGTCAATTCTGTCTCCCTCTTTGCTAGGAAGAAGTAGATTCACCACAAATTTCCCTTTACCAGCCATATTTGCATAATTTCCTATGCTTGTCCACTTACTTTTTTTTAGGCTATTTACTTCTACCACTTTTTATTTTTGTTTGCATTATTTGTTATTGTACTCCTCCTCA
This sequence comes from Hypomesus transpacificus, assembly GCF_021917145.1. Taxonomy (NCBI): domain Eukaryota; kingdom Metazoa; phylum Chordata; class Actinopteri; order Osmeriformes; family Osmeridae; genus Hypomesus; species Hypomesus transpacificus. The sequence continues at coordinate 523,259 of NW_025813701.1, read as the reverse complement.
ATATATGATGAAGTAACAGTCTACCTTTTTAATTATGAGAATAAAGTCATTTTAACAATTAAGTTATATTAGTGATAGGGCTGTGAAAAATAACGCGTTAACGCGTTATGATTAAATTACAGGATTAATTCATTATTTTTGTCCGTGTTCCAAAAAAACTAAGATGTAACATCCAATAAAACCAAAGTGATATGCACACTCTGCGGCAGGGCTCCAGACTGCGACCAAATGGTCTGGCAGAAGCTGATATCGCTGATTTAGGCCTACCAGTTTTTTAGACGGTCCGAGCATTTTTTACAAGCACTCGCGCATGTGCGACCTACAAATTTTGAATTCATTGGGTGTGCATAATGTCAGCACACGTTAGCAACAACGCATAGATACGACGTTCTAGTAAGACAGCGATATCAGCTTTTCTTCTGCATTAGTACCGTAGCTTAAAGTCTAGGAAAGTTGAGGCTATTTTTCGCTAGGTACCTATAAACCTAGCTAAAAGTTTAGGATATTTTTCGCTAGGTTCCTACGAACATGTCTTAATCTGCCAGATAAGTGGGTGCCCCTTCGTTCTTTTGGTGAGCAGTTTCACGAGCCCTTCTTACCCGGCGTCATGGAGCCTAGCAGCTAAATACTTATTTAGCACTAGCGTTGCTACTGTATCCCTGCCTGTGTTTGAGCTGTTGCGCTCTTATACTTGGCAAGTATCGTGTTGTGGTGTCGGAGTACTGATCGAAAAGTGCATCATACATTTAAGTCATTTAGCTAAGACTTGCATGTACAGTACGTAATGTCACATTAAATAATGTATTTAAACTCAAGCTTATATGGTGCGTCGCAGGGGCGATTCTAGGATCAGACCTTTAGGGGTGCTCAGCCCCCAATGAGAATGTGACATGAATACAGTGCCTTGCAAAAGTGCTAAACGTAAACCCCCTTGCTAATATAAATCCCTAATTTCACTGGATAACAATTAATACATTTATGTATTATTATGCAAAATATTGAATGAAAAAACTAAGGATGTCCCTTTCTTCATGAACTACCAGCATCAAATGATAATAAACAATATATTTAAGAAAATATTGAAAAAATATTAGGAGTGCTTGAGCACACGCAAAGTCAAAGACGCACACTAATGACAAAAATTCGGAAAATCGGTAATATGTAATTAATCATGATTAATCCACAGAAACCTGTGATTAATTTGATTAACATTTTTTATCATTTCACAGCCCTAATTAGTGACCTTTGTTTTACAATGCATCAATACCCTAACCATATAGATACAGTACATTTGGTTTCCATCTCTTTGATACAAATGGGCTGCCTGCTATCTGTGTTTTGTAAAAGTATGGCTGACTGTACTCTTACTAACTGATCTGCTTGTCTCTCCTCTCTCACTTGCTTTACAGGTGTGTACGGATCACAGACACAGGTCTAGGGTACCTCTCCACTATGTCCTCACTAAGGAGCCTCTACTTGCGCTGGTGCTGTCAGGTACTGTACACACACACACTAGTGTTGTCACTGTACCAACATTTCAGTAGTCGGTACCAATACCAGTGAAATTTCACGGTACTCAATACCATCGTTACCAAAGCAAAAAAAGGTTACTGAACAACTCTCATTTGATTACAGTAACAGTCAACTACAATATTTAAGGCTGTAGCCTACTTATGAGAACAACAGAACATAAAAAAACATAACGCCAACTTTTAGTGGAGCCCCTGCTTTCTTTGTTTCTGTTCATGTACAGGTGCAGGACTTCGGTCTGCAGCATTTGTTTGGCATGAGGAGTCTGCGCCTACTTTCTCTTGCAGGTATCCTCTCGATCTCTTTTTTCTCCCTTTCTCCTCAGCAGTCTTTTTTTCCAGTAACTCTACTTGATTAAAGATCTAAAAGATCAGAAATCTAAATTATTCAGAAGCGCAGCACCACTTTTAATCTTAAGTGAAATCTGACATGCTGCTAGGCCAGGGATTCCCAAAGTGTGGTGCACGCGAGCTGCCTCTAGGGGGTGCGCGAGAGGAAACATGTAATGGTGGTCTATTGGTGTAATATGAATTATTATATGGCAACGACAGTACAAGCTTTCTGATTGGCTAATGGGTCCTGCTAGCCGCGTATTGCCCTCCTCGCCCGTCTGACACGGATCCGGACCAATTATCTGTTTGTAAACATTCGGGATGCGCGCGGCATGGTGGCAGAAAACGGGGAAAATATAGCCTTTATAACGGCTAGTTATACGGATTATTCCAATAGTTAGATTTTAAAAGACCAAAAAGGTTGAGGAGGACAACCTTTTTGGGAGAAAGCAATGCCGAAAATGAGCTTCCCTTCTTTGAAAGACCAGCAGCTGCCACTGATTACAATGTATCACATACTGATATTTTTGTCTGTCATAATTTAATTACCAATCCCTCTCTCTCTAATATATATTGATAAAAATCATAGTAATAATAATATATATATGTGTATATATATATATAAATATTTTGCGTGGTGGGGGTGGGGGGGGCCTCGGGGAGGCTTCTGCCCCGGGCCCCAGATTACCTTAACCTGGCCCTGGATGGGTGTAGCTAACCATCTCTCTTGTTATCTCTTCCTCTCTTCATTACCCTCCCCCATAGGCTGTCCCCTCCTGACCACCACTGGCTTATCCGGTCTAATCCAGCTCCAGGACTTGGAGGAATTGGAGCTGACCAACTGTCCTGGGGCAACGGCTGAGCTCTTCAAGTACTACTCCCAGCACCTGCCTCGCTGCATGGTTATCGAGTAGGCCCACCAGCCTCTCCTGCTCCTTTTCCTCCTCCACCTAATGACAACCACACAGACAGCCAAACGACCACCCTTCCTTGTGCGCCTGTGGCTTGTCATCCCCCCTCACCTCTCCCCCCCAACTCAAAAAGACCTATCCACGGACCGCCAGACAGATCATTTTATTGGACACAATTGAATGATATTTTAGAATATCACTCGATTGTGAATGTTTTATCCCTCACCCCAGTAAGTGATGATGGATGATTCTTGAATGGATGGAGCTCTGTCTCCTGTTATGAAACCAGTAGGGAAATGTGGGTATGCCATTCAACGTCAGTGTCTGTAAAACACTGTTTAAATGACATTTACAGAAGAAGAAAAAAAAGGGGATGGAATTGGAACATCCTGTGGATTTACGAGGGATGACAATACGTGAGCATTTATGTTCAGTACAAATACGGATTTCATCATGACACCACCCCACGGATGGGAGAAAAAAGGGAAAAGTGTGATTTGTGGATCACTGTGAACACACCCACATGCATCCATGGGAAATTAAACAGGTAATTCAACAATATGAAATCTAGGTTTGGGGTTCCCATTGTCCTGTGTAAACATTATTTTTCATAAAAGTCTGAAAGGCAAGTAGAGCTCTCTCGGTTTAAGGCAAGATTAAAGCAAGACTGATGGACACAAGAAAGAGAAAGAAAAAAGGAAAGAGAAAGAAAGATTGAATGAATGAAGAAAGAGTGAATGAATGATTGAATGAATGAGGGATTTCGCAAATGTGTCTGACATTTTGGGGCTGTAAGGCTGGGTGTCAACCATGTTTGGACCCGCACACCTCTCTTTCAGGACTACACCTCTTTTCAATTTTCTGTCTGATCCAAAAATATAAAATGTTCAAGTCAAGACATTTTTTATTTTAAGCATTGAAGCTGCACGCTTAACTCGCTTCTTGTCATGCAATTTCTTTTTTGATCTCTGTTTAATGTTATTGTCATTACAATTTTTTTGTAAAGACATATTTGGGGGGGGGGGGGATTTTATTAACTTTTTTGTTGGGGGGGGGGGGGGTCCATATTCGATTTGAGGCTCCGGGCATATCAAGGGAAGACAGACCAGGAAGTTGTTGAAGCTACTGTACCTAGCAAACACTGGGAGTTTGTTTTCTCTGTTCCAACGGCCACCTTCCAGGTTTACAATAGATTATAAAATTGTGATCATCTGATCAGATTCTGTGTTGAAAGCAAAAGGTCAGGAGAGAGGGGGAAATTATCGACTTTGTGGACATAAAAGACTTGGCCACAAACTGTACATACAATAGATTATCTTATTTCAAGCTTGGCCTTTTTCATTCTTCCAAAAGCAACTTTTAGTCCATCTTTGTGTCAAGTTAATATTTAGTGGCTTTTGGCCAGACTTCAATATTTATGAATAATGTTAATTCTCAAATGATGACATGGCAACTAAACCTTTGTTTCCTACGTGTTGTTGTGTGGCTATGATGCTGTTCTCACCAGTTGGACACCATTTTACTTGGATGCACAGGAATGTTTTTTTAGAAGGATGGTTTTACTGGCACCTGGATGGATGGTTTAGTTGGTTTTATTGTCACATGCTTTACAGCTGTAAAGTGTCACAGTACAGTTCATTACAGTGTGCAAACATGCACGCACACACGTGCGCAACGTCTTTCACTTAGTGACGGAAAAAGGTTTTTGATCCCCTGCTGATTTTGTACGTTTGCCCACTGACAAAGAAATGATTAGTCTATAATTTTAATCGTAGCTTTACTTGAACAGTGAGAGACAGAATAACAACAACAAAATCCAGAAAACGAATGTCAAAATATTTATACATTTAATTAGCATTTTAATGAGTGAAATAAGTATTTGTCCCCCTCTCAATCAGAAAGACTTCTGGCTCCCAGGTGTCTTTTATCCAGATAACAAAATGAGTTAATAGCACACTCTTAAAGGGAGTGCTCTTAATCTCAGTTTGTTACCTGTATAAAAGACACCTATCTACAGAAGCAATCAATCAGATTCCAAACTCTCCACCATGGCCAAGACCAAAGAGCTGTCCAAGGATGTCAGTGACAAGATTGTAGACCTACACAAGGCTGGAATGGGATACAAGACCATCGCCAAGCAGATTGGTGAGAAGGTGACAACAGTTGGTGCGATTATTCGCAAATGGAAGAAACACAAAAGAAATGTCAATCTCCCTCGGTCTGGTGCTACATGCAAGATCTCACCTCATGGAGTTGCAATGATCATGAGAATTGTGAGGAATCAGCCCAGAAACATTATGCTTTGAGGGTGTTTTTCTGCTAAGGGGAAAGGACAACTTCACAGCATCAAAGGGACGATGAACGAGGCCATGTTCCTACAAATCTTGGGTGAGAACCTCCTTCACTCTAGCCCGGCTCTGCCCTCCTATGTGCTTCCGCTCAATTTAGACCTAGTACTTCTGTACTAGGCCTAGTACTTCTGTACTAGGTCTGGCCATGAGGTACGTGAGTCAGATGTCTCCGGTTAATTTTCTACCGGTCAATCAGCGAACAGAGGGAGTGGCGCTTGTGTTGTAGTTCCGTAATGGCCGCGGAGAAAGATGCAAGCGAAGCCATTCGATACGTTGTAGCAACGCTGCCGAATATCCAAAAGCTAAAGCCGGAGCAAGAACAAGTTTTACTGAGTTTTGTTGGTGGCCATGATGTTGTGGCCCTCCTCCCCACGGGGTTCGGGAACAGTTTGATTTTCCAGCTACGGCAGTTATCTCTTACAGTGGTGGTGAAGGAATTGGCCAAGGCGAACGCTAGCGATTGGTTATGGCAGATCAGAGTGGCTCTGGGCAGATCCAATAGTTTTAAACTTCAACAGAGTACCCGCCTACAAGGAAGTCAACGCTTGTCAATGGAGCGAGGCCAGACTTCAAATGAAATGTACGAGAGACAGGTTAGGACCAGGCTACCATCCCTCAGCCAGGGCATTGAAAATGGGTCGTGGATGGGTATTCCAGCATGACAATTACCCAAAACACACAGCCAAGGCAACAAAGGTGTGGCTCAAGAAGAACCACATCAAGGTCCTGTAGTGGCCTAGCCAGTCACCAGACCTTAATCCCATATGGCCCGATGGTGTTTTGAGCCGTCACCATCGCGGCTGTTGCCTGGAAGTCGCGTCCCGCCTCCTACCGGCTGAGCCAATCATAGAACAGCTTCTGCTCCAAACTTGTCAGTTTAGAGAAGATGTTAATTTGAGATTTGATTGGGAGGTGGTTTGAATTTGTGATTTGAGCAAAGCAGAGCCAAGCAGCTAACTGACAAAGGTAAGTTGCCTACATTATCTCAAAAAAATACTTTGATAGTAGGCTTAGTGTTTTATTTTAGCAGTGTGTGTGGGCACCTATATATCCTGTGTGATGGTTAGCACTACATATCACTACTGATGTTAGCTGGCTATTAGCTGTTTTAAACCACTTAATGTAGCTAGCTTTTAGCTGTTTCAAACCAAGACACTTTACTTAAAAAACATTGTTTTCAACCTGCTTACAAAGTTTTATGTTAACACCACTAATTTATTTAGTACTATCTTATTTAGCACAATGCTAACATGAGCTTTGGATAGCTCTGAGGCATCTTGTTGACTGCTAGGCTGCCTAGTAGTCGGTATACAGGTTAACTCACAGGCATTTAGCTGGTTTTTAGATACCTGTAAGGCATCTAGACAGACAGATTAAGAGGGCTGATTCCCAGGCTGCTTACGAACACTAGATTACTGTCAGGCAGCCAATTGTCTTAGTAAAGTTCCTTGGTTTAAAAGAGTTTATAGCTAGCTAACATCAGTAGTGCTATGTAGTGCTAACCATCACACATAGGATGTATAGGTACACACACACTACTTAAATAAAACACTAAGCCTACTATCAAAGTATTTTTTTTAAGATAATGCAGGCAACTTACCTTTGTCAGCTAGCTGCTTGGCTCTGCTTTGCTCAAATTGCAAATTCAAACCACCGCCCGCTCAAATCTCAAATTAATGTATTCTCTAAACTGACAAGCTTTGGAGCAGAAGCCTCTGTTCTATGATTGGCTCAGCCGGTAGGAGGCGGAACATGACTTCCAGGCAGCTGCTGCCAGGAATTCGATGGTGAGGGTTCAAAACACCATCGGGCGAAAATCTGTGGAGGGAGCTGAAGGTTAGATTTGCCAAACATCAGCCTCAAAACCTTAAAGACTTGGAGAAGATCTCCAATGAGGAGTGGGACAAAATTCCTCCTGAGATGTGTGTGAACCTGGTGGCGAACTACAAGAAACGTCTGACCTCTGTGATTGCCAACAAGGGTTTTGCCACAAAGTACTAAGTCATATTTTGCAGAGGGGTCAAATACTTATTTCAGTCATTAAAATGAAAATCCATTTATTACAATTTTGACATTCCTTTTTCTGGATTTTGTTTGTTATTCTGTCTCTCTATTCAAATAAACCTACCATTAAAATGATAAACTGATCATTTCTTTGTCAGTGGGCAAACTTACAAAATCAGCAAGGGATCAAATCATATTTTCCCTCACTGTATACACACTGTATCAGTCACTTATACACACTGTACACATGTCTGCTGCACCTGTGTGTATGCCAAATGCAAACTGACCATTAAGCATTGCTTTGAAATGAAACTTAGAATGAGCTTTTGACAAATGGGATATATACTTATGTTTTTTTTATACCCCAGTACACTGTATTTTTTTTATTATTCGATTAGATAAAGTATGTTCTATAGAGTAAAGCATATAATGTTTTGGTCATCATTAGAATATTTAAGCGGAACATTTGAAATCAAGCAAACATTTTCCCAGAGAACTTTGTGAATTGGCAAATATCAAATGAATAGTCTTGTTTGAAGAAGCAGACTTTAATTCAAAGTTGTTGAATAACAGACATTTTAATGTTTTTCTTTGTTTCTTCGTTTGTTTTTAATTATTTGAGATGTTTATTAATAATGTGAATATTTATTACAAGAAATATTGTCAAGCTAAATACAGTCTGTTAATGTAGCTTGGTGTTCATCACATTTAATTATTTTTTTGCAGTGTATCAGAGGAAAGGTGCCTTGAGAGTGAGATAGGAATAGTAAGGGAAAAATACTTTGTAACTAGACTCTTTTATTTGTTTTCGATTTTGATTGTGTGAATCTCAAGTCCAGTCACCATCCCTTTTCCTACCAAAGGGTTGTCTGCCCAAGATGATAGTAGAACCTAATAAGTTACTTAATTGTCCCTGTTTACATTGTCCTATTGCTATTGCTCTCTTAGTGTAGGGACAACACAGGGGGCCCTTTCCCCTCCCAAACGAGGAGTCCAGGGACAGTTACGGTGAAACTCCCTAAACAGTTAATTTATCCTCAACATTTACTTAGAAGTGAATTTGTTGAGGTAGCAAGTCTTAGGAACTGGATATGTGGATTTAAGTACTCTGTTGGCATCCACTATTAGTCTGAAGGAAAGGGGCTAAGAGAGTAAATCTGTATTGAGGCATACAATCATCAAGAAGTACATTTCATAGAAAACTGCTATGTTTAGGAAAGAGTTCTAAATGAAACTAAAGGTAGTACATCCCAATGTTAATCCCAATTTAACTATGTTGCATATTACACACCTCTGATGCTTGGCTTGGCTCTAGGCTTGGTGTCTGAAATTACCTGAAATCCATTTGCAAGGTTATTTTTGTGAAGAAAATGTCCTGTTTTGTTTACTCATTCATCAGGGATGATTTGTTTGTGCATATTTGTCTTAAACTATTTATTTATTAATTTATTAAATCAATTGTTTATGTGATGTATGTATTGCTTTAAATCAGGATTGTCATGGGTTTGGAATGTTCTGGAGTGATCTCAAGGTTGCTGTGTTGTAAGGCAAAAAGTGCTGGTGCTAGCCACGGAAACAATCTCTTACCCATTCTTACTCCAACATTTGGCACAAAAGGCATCACATTCAGTGTGGAGCTGGAGTTGAAGCTGCAGCAGTTAATTGAGGCATAAATGTTACACGTGTTTTTCATAGACCAAGGATATTTAAGGTCTGACATACTTTTTGACATCAGTATCTAGCGACTCTGGGCTAGTGGTACAATGAATCGATGGGTGTGTACCGGTTACAGAATAATCGTGTGTGCATAGTTTTTTACCTTGTCAATGCTAAGTTATGTTGTGTTTGGTAGTTTATTTGAATGATCAGCCATCACTGATAGGCTTGACAAGAGGTACATAGGACTCAACAGCAACTGACACTTAGTATTTGTACTGCTTGTTGACCATAGCTGTTCTTGTTATGTTGCTAAGTGTAATGTCTTGCGGACGGTGTATGCCGATTTAAGAGATTCAAACCAGTACATTTCCAATGGGGAAGCTAGTTTTCCCAGGCTGGCAGTGGGGTTTGTCTTCTAAAATATATACAGGTCTGAATGGTTGCTTATTTTTTAGACATGGTTGAAGTACCAATTGCAAAGCAGGGTAAACTATACAGAGAACACCAACATCTGCAATAACAGTTCCAAATATGCTAACTCTTTAAGTAAATCATATGGGTACTTGACTCTAACTGGTACTTGACCAAGGATTAATTCAACTCTTCTGTTGCCACCATTTTGAGCTGATGACAGTGAACCATTTCCAAAAAGAATACTTGGTAATAAATTAATAGTACATTGGTAATATATGTACAGTATACCGTATACACCAGGGGTGCACAATTACAATTCAAAGAGGTCTATTGACTAACATTTTCTCCCCCCAAAGGTCCAAACCATTACCAAAAATGTGGTGCTGGTGTTTCTGATTGACTCTGTATAACTCGAGACCACTATAACTCGAGACCACTATCAACTCGATAGAAAACGTTCCTCTGTATGCCTGCGCCTCGTCCATACATTTTATGTAGCGGTACAAGTTATCCCAGAGCCGGCCCTATGGTTTTGGGGGCCCGAAACTAAAATAGTGTAGGGGGCCCTTGGATTGGCAATTTTTTTATGTTTTTTGGGGGGTGCCCTGAACCAATCGCTAAACAAATGTTTAGTTTGTTTATTGGGTCGGGCCGGCCCTGAGTTATCCCTTACTTAAATACAAGATATGGCGAGTGAGATCTGAGCTGGTTGAAAGGCACGAGTCTCACGGTGAATGTGTGAGACTTGAGTCCTGCGTCTAACGTGCGATGTGATTTGGGGCGTCATTCTTGAATATGTAGGCCCTATAGCTGATAAACAAAGTATTGACACTCGCTGCGGTAAGGGTAAAGGCATATTTGTCTGTCCACTTCTTTGAAAGTTTGATTTTCTGTATTGACTTTACTGACCTTTGTACGGAGCCCCTAAAGGGACATGGAAAAAGAGAACGTTTCTGGTGCGTACGAGAACGTTTCTGGTGCGCACGAGATACTTTCTGGTGCATACGAGAAAGATTCTGGTGAGCACAAGATACTTTCTGGTGCGCACGAGAAAGTATCTTATTAGACACTTAATTGTAGGCGAAGTGGAGGCTCAAAAACCACATTTGGTGGCCGGTGGATCACCAATATAAACTGTGCAAGTTGCAGCATATTGCTGCTGCCATCAACTGTGCCAGCAATACCCCGAGTCGAGATACAATTTGAAAACAAAAGCGTTTTGTGATGCACAGTATTAAAGTTTGAAATGATAACGAGGACGTAAAGTGTAGCGATTGCGCCTGGGCTTATAACCGTATTTCCAGTTAAAGACATGATGATATACTCATTTTATTATAAAATACATATATTTAGTTATACACAGTGTTCTGCAGTTATCTAAAGGTAGGATGTATGATGTTATCCTGTACTCCATGCAGTCAGGGCATCTCCTCCTCCTGCACCCATAGTGGACCATGTGATGTTGAGACAGCCACGTTTATAAATGAGACCCCTGGTCAAGACGGGTGTATCCCTTGCGCCAAAACAGACAACACAACTTCAAAATTCGTTTTTAATGTCTTTCTAGATAATATAGTGGTGACGACTCGCAAGCAAACTTTTAATGTCCTTAAAAGGCATTTCCACGCATGAAAACAGCAGATCTAATGCACGCTTCTGTGCATGCGGTATCCACCACATACTTAAGCATGGTAACGAGAACCTTTCTGGGGCGCACGTTTTTTTCACGTCCCTTTAGGGGCTCCGTACCTTTGCGCTTGCAATTCTACAACTTTTCTCGCTTCAGCTTTTGCTTCTCTCACTGTCTCTCTCCTAACATGCACTGTAAACTTTTGTTTTGATTGTCTTGAGATTCATGATGTGATTTAAATAATGCACGTAATCACATCGTAGTATGGAGCGCTGTCTGGGACTTTCCCTGCTGCGCTGAGTCAGCGCAGTATGTGTTCATTGAAAGTAACGGTTGCTTCATCAGTATTTAATTCAACAATTATTTATGAGAAATGTGTCGAGGTCCAGATACAACCTTCACTCAACCGACCGAGGTCCGCCAATTGTGCACCCCTGGTATCAATCTTACGTAATGGTAAATAAAAAAAATAAAAAAACGTAATTGTCAGGAGGAGGCTTTTCAGTCAAAAGATCTGAGTATTAAATTAATGTTGTGTACATCAAATCCTTACATCGGTCCCTAAACTATAGGCTGTCATCTTCTGTGAAGTTGATGTAATTGGGAAGTATTGTGGTGGGATTGTATTTTGGCATGATATTCATTTTCCCTTTCATCAGAGTTAATTACATGAACTGTAACATTTTATATTTATTGTTACAAAATGCAAAAGGTAATGGGATGGGGAGAAAAGGGTAGTGAATTATCCTTTGTAAGCATCAATGTGGGAAGAAAAAAAATAATTCAGATACTGAAGTGGTTTTAAAGAGCACTGGATATGGGCAAACAAAATCTGAAAGTCAGAGCTTATCACAAAGTAATGTGTGAGTGTTAGTGTGTATCTGTGCTGCAAGTTAAAGAAACAAAACTGAAGCGCATATTGAGATTGTCTCAATGCACCAATCTCCGGATACTCAAATTAACTTAATAGAATTGTGGTTCTGAATTTTTGGCAAGGTTGTGTTAAAAATCTGCTACATATGTCTGCCTTGCAAATCGTCAGCAAAAACGTTCAAATCAAGGGTTCAAATCCATCGTCACCATTTTGACACTGGATATTTCTGTATAGCCTGTATATAATCTTGACATAACCCGTGTTAAGGCCACTAAGCTGAAACGGATGCCCTCTTTCTTTCACTACCTTAACATCGTTAAACAACTTATGTTTCTGGTGTACATTGTTAAACCTTTTTTTCAAGGGCATTTTCTGTATTTTTCACGTTACAGGAGACTAACTCATAAAATGTAAAATTGTATTAATGACTGATAACAAAAAAACCATGTTGGTAAATTTATGGAAGAGGGTTTCATGGTGGTAAAGTTTAGGGGTAACAAAGTAATACATTCGAACCTGATAAAAAGAGGGCTTTTTCAAAATGAAGTGAATCTGGATTTAAAGGACCAGTTAATAAAAACCGCCTATTGTCTACTTAGCAGCCAATCGAGAAGGATTTATCCCTACTCTATGGGAGAGTGACAATAACCATGAGCACGTATATTTGTAATTTAGAAGAAAGATTTCTTTAAGATAACAAATGTACTTTTAAGCAGAAGCAAGACTATGGGCGTTATTGCAAGTGTAACACTTGAATTGGTTTCTTAATTGTGGGAAATCTCAAAGACTAATATCAACTGAATAACCACTTTATGTTGGCAACTTAAGTTTAAACCATGCCAGTAATTTGATAAATTCTACCCTCCTTGATTGTCCATTAAATGAATGATGGTTTACATTTGGCTGTGGAGTGCATGTCGTTTTGAGTAACATCTCTGCCAACAACTAACAACTATCAGTTTGCTGTATTTATTTATTATTTGAAACATCATGGTTGTAAAAGATTAGTTTGACAGGACTCTGGGAATGGGGTTAATTATTTTCTGTAAATAATACGTATTTTTTTTCTTCTTAATTACAAGAAATTTGGTTAACTCTGATTTATGGCTGCAGTGCCTTGTTAGACGAGCATTGTTGTTTTTGAGATGTTTTGGTTCCAGTCTGCACCGTTTTAGTAAAAGTTGTAAAAAAATGACCGCTGTGTCCTGCATTTTTTTCTTTCTATTGTTCCTTCCTGACCTGCAATTTAAGTCAGAAAAGAGTGACACAACATTTGAACACCAGGACATCAGTTAACCGTGATGGCAATGGAGTAGGCCATGTTCAGATTCTCTGAGAACAATTCCTTCTTTCCTCTTTTCCTTGCAAGAAATCCCTCATCTTACATAACTACTGATGTAAAATTTGTCTTTGCCCACCCAATTATTGTAATGGCCTCAAATATGTTAGGGGACGATGAAGAGGCCAGAACTGTGCAACGCACAGCGGCACTGATAGTACGTAGCCAGCACAATGTTTTAGAACAGTGAACAGACAGTTTCACTTTAACTACTTAGTAGGAATGCCATCAATACCCAGACCCAGGGGCGGACTGGCCATCGGGGATACCGGGGGAGTCCCCGGAGGGCCGACGGGGTGGGGATGGTCCAAAATATCGGCCCACTTCCATCACCAACCGACCTTACCTCTGACATCGCTAGCATCTCATACTATTCCATATTACACACGTTGATAACGTATAAATTGCTTTAAGACCTTCAGTAGGCTTCAATCACTGACTGAGATTTATACTCCTCCTCGCGATCTGTATTCACACTCATGGTGCCTATTTTTCGAAAATGTTCTGTCTGTGTCTGACGGACTTCGGAATTTCAACGCAAGAAATGAAACATGATGTCATTTCTTTGTAATCATCCAAAATAATGTTAAGTGTATGGGTATTTTTCCAAGTAGGCCAATGACTGGTCTATACGTGGGATGCATTGAGTGGGCAACGCACCGTGTATTGAGTGGGCTGCGTACCGATTACTGGGTGGGCCGGTCTGACAGTATAACTCCCGGGCTACTTTTTTTCTCCAGTCCGCCCCTGCCCAGACCATGGTATAAACAAAGACGAGGTACTTATTACTTTATGAAAGTGAGGAGACACATTACTAAAGGAAGTGTGTGTAGGTTATGAACTTTTACTGTTCGCTCTCCCATAGAGTGTTTACCTAAACACATCACTGTAACATGCTATTTTCCTCTCCAAGCACAGGTCACCCAAGGCAGAAATGCGGTGGCCGCATTTCGAAAGTTTCCCAATTTACTAAGAAAACCGCAAATGTGGCAACCTTGCCTGAGTAGATCTCATCTGGAATCTCATTCAATACAAATGACAACAGCCATGAGTAAAACTGTGCTAGGACAGTGCAAATCATCTGCTGGCACTGAGGCTTGACTGCTCTACCTATATAATTTCACCCTTCTAATTTGCAGCTTGAATTTTCTTTTATTGAATTTTGGGGATCTAAATGTTACTGTTTGTATATGAGCAACCTGAATTTCCGAGCCTTACATTTTTGGATCAGAATCTTTTTTTTTTTTTTACATTGAAATGAATTATGTGAATTCGGTGTTGATTGGTTAGATTGGTCACTTGCTAACAAATTTGTTTTACAAACATTAATTTATGTTTTCATGCGTTTTGCAATAAAAATAAAAATGTTTTTCAACGTTAACCACTCTAATATCTCTAGTCCGCTTGGAACTCATACCGGCTTTCCTTTGGCTGAGATATTACATTTACATTTATTCATTTAGCAGACGCTTTTATCCAAAGCGACTTCCAAGAGAGAGCTTTACAAAGTGCATAGGTCACTGATAATAACAATAAGACAGCCCCAAAGCATTGCGGGTAGCCAAAACAAGCAAACATTGTGAACAACCCAAAAATAAGTGCCAAGGGAAAAACCATAAGAGCACGTAGTTAAGCAAGTTACAGTTAAACATGTAGTTAAACGTTAGCCAGAATGCTAACGTTATGCTACAAAGATTTAAAGGCAATAACATTGTGTACGGTTGACAAACTGTAAATATAATGTGATATGGGTGTGGCTCCAGAGGGTGTGACGGTAAGGCCACACCTAAGGCTTGTGCCAATATAACTGGGTGTGAGCTTGTAGGGTCACATCCGTACTTGAGGTGCATGCCGGCAGCATTGTTTGTCATGTGCGTGTGGCGGTGCAGTTGAGACCCTCCACTGAGAGACCCTCAGTCGAGAATACTGTAACTTAAGGCTAGGTTCCCTACTCATGTCCTGTCCAATCAAATGAACTGGTACAGAGGCGGTGGTATCAAAAATATATACAAAGTTTATTACATCCAGTGTTATCAGACAGTAGG
Organism: Hypomesus transpacificus; assembly: GCF_021917145.1. Lineage (NCBI taxonomy): Eukaryota > Metazoa > Chordata > Actinopteri > Osmeriformes > Osmeridae > Hypomesus > Hypomesus transpacificus. The sequence goes on along the minus strand of NW_025813701.1, from coordinate 508,170 downwards.
CTCTATGAAAATAACAAACACTTAAGGGCAGGGGCATAATTGTGGGCCTACTAATCTTGGGCCTAGAATGGCTAGTTGGTTGACATCCCAAATTGAGGACTACTAAAACACACAAGATCAAGGGATGTAAATATAGCCACATCTAAATATCACAGCAACCAGTAGACATTACATAAATAACACCCACAACAAGCGTATCTGCCAGGTTAGCAAGCCCAACACAAAACCAAGGCTCACAAGAAGTAAAACCCCAAAACAATAAGCACAGAACAGCCCCTTAAACAAAGACAAAACTGAGAACACAAAGAAACATAACATGGGAAAAACAGTGGCAGTCGCTCCACACTACCGACGCTTGTCCACCATCAATGTTCAGCAGAGGAGACCGCTCAACCACCCATAGCAAATGCCTAAAGCATTAGGTAAACCGCCCAGCCACTAATTGCCTCCGGTACACTCAATTGAAACCTTCGCGGGCCTCATTAAGGAAGCAGCACGTCAGCTGTGAGCTGCCTAAAAGCTCCTGGGTCCTAAAGCTACCCGGTTACAAACGTTTGAGTCTTTTTAACGTGTCTTAAAAATGTTGTATGTTAGTCATCAAATGCATGCAAGACTGCGCCAGTAAATGTTGTATACCGGTGCGTGGGTTTGTTTGTAGCCGGGGCTGATTGCAGCAAGTGTCGGGAAGCTGATTGTGTCATCTTATCGGCTTTCTGTGTTTTGAGTGTGTTTTGCCTATAATGATCTTAATTATGTATGGTTGGTATATATGTTGTATTGTTGCCTTGTCTTATTTCAAATTGTTTATGTTTCCTAGATGTGGTCTATGTCACTGTTTCCTGGAGCGATTAAATGCTGTTGTTAAATACATGATCTACTACTGAGCCTTATAATAAAATCTATATTTTTATACAAATTCTCAGTGCCTCTTTAGTGAAGGAAACCTGGGTGTACTGGGCATTACAATAATTTGACAATATGTTTGACAAGAAGACTCTTGCTGGCCAGCTATGTCATTGTCCCCAAATCAATATCAAGATTTTCACAAACAAAGTATCTGCCATATACAAGTACTGTACTGGGCTACAGTAGATGTGAGATGATCGAGATGATCAAAGTTGACATTCTCCTAACGGTAATTATGATTTGACAGTAGGCTATGTTCGACAACAAGAGTAGCCAGCTATCCAGCCATGTTATTGTCCCCAAATAAAGGTTTTTAAGGACAAAGGAATTGGCATAAAGTGTTGGCCGCAGCCTGTCTGAAGTAGATTGACTAAACTACAGTAGCGAGGTGAATAGTGAATGTGATGTGAGATGAGCGGTTACGTGACACACACAGTCGATTCAGAAAAGTAACATTTTCCAAATAGGCAAAAAGAAATATTGAAGTCACTGATTGTTGTAATTACATGTTACCTTGTTAAACTCTGTAAACGGAGGCTTTGACTGCGTCCCTGTTGTTATGGTTACTTATTTCAGACACTTTGTACAGGTTCATACTATGTAGCCTGCACAATCATTTAGAATGGGGAACAGACCATTTTACTGGAACTACTTAGTAGGTGTACATTATCACCTGACAACGGACACCCCTGTAACCCCCAGACCATGGTACATGTAAAGATAACATGCAAGCTGGCAATCTTGCCAAATCTGACTGCAGTTTTGTAAACCATATGTACTGTTATGGTTGTTTGAGTTAAAGAACTTGCTAAATAAATTAAATGTCTGTTAAGTGTGGGGGGTTTATACCCAACAAATTACACCCCTGAACTTTTAACAGATCTATTGGCCTACTACAATTGTAAATATCCTATGGCTTATTCTCCGTTTGGGCATTGATACAATGTCATATAATATTTTCTGCCCATTCTGCACAGTTTTTGGGGACTTTCCACACCAGCACCTTTTGGCCAGTTCCTCTATTCTGCCCTACTACATGTGTTTTCCAACAGTCTGTTTCCAACAGTTACAATCGACCCTGGGTTATAGCCCTTCTCCATGAAATGGTGCCATTCATTCTACACAGATCACACCCATCATGACAATGTGAATAGTAACTGGTCCAACTCCATGTCGCAACCCATGGTATCTGTGAAGGAATACAGTCATCACACTTGTCAAACCCTCCCCACACAAGTCCAATAACTTTATAACTTTGGTTGTCGGCCCCCAACATAGCAATTTGCAGACATACAACATACATGAGACTCAGGAGAGGGAATTAGAGATAATGATAGTGGGAGGGTGTTGCACTTTACTGCTTCTCTTTTTCGTCAATCCTATGAAACATTTTTGGGGCGCCACTGCTTTAGCCTGTAAATGCCTGCAATGCTGAGAAGAAAACTGTATGACAACCATAATGTTTAATATAAATGGCCCGTCTAACAGTACAACTGGCCCCAGCTTGCCCCCCCCCCCCCTGCCCCATGGTCTAGAACCTCCCCTAGCTGCATTGCAAATCAAGGCAAGAGCCTTTTCATAAGGCCCAGTAGCAGACTCATGCTGTCGGAGGCCGTCAAATGTCAGGACTCATGGAATGCCTCTTGTCCTCTTGAAAGTAGACCTACTTGGTTGAAACTAACTATTGTGTACACAGATGGAACAGAGATGCGTTAAACAGGGCTGTGGGGTAGGCCTATGTAGGGCTGTATAGGCAGAGACCTGAATGATACAGCCCCTTTTTCACCAGTCACTCAGACACTCATCTGGGAAAGTCGTTCATTTGCACAAAAGGGACTGTAATGTTGAAATGACAACCACACTTTAATGACAAACCTCTGGAGAGGTGATCTCAGCAGTTGAAGACGAAAATTGCTGTTTGAAATCTTCTTGATGATTATCCTTAAATAATTACACGTACATTTATATAATTAGAAAAGCCCTTCTGTTCAATATGATTTAACAGTTCAAGTGTACGATTTAATACGAACATTAATGAAAATATGATGATGTATGCATGCCAGTCATTGTAGCCTTTTTACTATGGAAGCAAATCGTGACCAAAATTCAAATGAAAATGGATTTCCAGAAATGCATTTTCATTTTAAGAATGTGGCTGCATTATTTGACTCATAAATGAAATTAGTAATCGATCATCCTATTTGCATTTTAATTTTCTTCTGTAAGACTGGTCCGTGTACCTTGTGGCCATTGGTTTTTCTATTTTGCAACCCGTGTTGACAAACGCAAAATAGGGCCGTAATATCGTTTTGTCATTTTAGTAACTCAAACACACATTTAAGTATTACGGCTTGTTTTTGGTTGTTTTGTTTTTTTGGGAATAATGAAATAACAATATAACACAAATGGTATAACGAGCCATTAATCGTTGTTTTGATTATTCCATATCCTTTATGCTAATATCTGCAAAAAATTAAAAATAGCCTCGTAATATCGTTTTGTCCATTTTGGATGTCAGAACCAGATTACGGGGAAAGGCTTGGTTTCCGTTGTTTTGTTTCTTTTTGGAATTACGGAATATTCATATAACACAAACGGTATAACGAGCCATTCAGCCTACTCGTTTGTTTGATCGGCCGTATTGTGCATACTGGCACAAGTGAAAAAGAGAGGGAGAGATGCTAAACGTTTGGGGGTGTTATTACTTCCGAACACCAGAGGGCAGCAACGACCTGTGATCTGTAGGCCTACACTCTTGACGACATAGCAGCAGGTTCTTTAGTAGAAGACCCACACCAAACTGGAAGCACATGTTGACCGAGTTTGCTACTTGCTACTTAGTTAATAAATCTTTGATGAACCCAAGTTTCTTTAATATATATTAGAAACATTACAAGACGGGGCTCCAGTGTGTGTTCAAACAAGGCCAAAAGGGCCCGATGGTATCAGTTGAAAAAGACAATCACACCTGTGCAAGAAACCCTCCCCAACCATCCCTCCCCCCACCTAAATTACCTTTCAGCTCTGTTGTACGTTTTAATGAAGTGCATTGAGGCAATCAGTGAGGAAGTCTTCCCTTAAAAAAAACATAATATTTTTCCATCAATGTACAACACTACACTTGTTTAGCCAACATCAATGCATTCACGCTGTTACACACCATTTTAAAATGTCCTGAGAAAGGAAATTACTGTTCTGCTTGTGACGATTCGTATAGTAGCCTATACTTCTGTGCTTGAAGTTAGTATACTAGCTTGAGACCACTGTAGCCACAGGAATGAGAATGAATGCAATTAGAGGGGCGGCTGTGTCTACATACAATTTTTCTTGTTGTTTGTTCATAATTTAAATATTAAGTTAGTTCCAACCAAGTAGGCCTACTTTAATTGTACAGGAGGCATTCCATGAGTGCTGATATTTGACAGCCTCAGACAGCATGTCTGCCACTGGGCTCTTGTCTTGATTTGCAATGTAGCTAGGCGAGGTTCTAGACCATGAGGGGGGGGGGGGCAGTTACATTGGGGCCAGTGGTGCTGTTAGAGGGGCCAGTTACATTAAACATTATTGTTGTCATATCGTTTTCTTCATTGCAGTGCAAGCATAAACAGGCAAAAGCAGTGGCACCCCCAGAAATGTTTTATAGGAGTGGCCAGATGGGGCCACTGAAATCTTTGGGTGGCACTCCAAAATCAAAAGCCATATCTGAATTTCAGGGATTGTGTTATGCTGTTGTAGTATATAAGTTAGTTGAAAACAGCAGTGGGCTGGGGAAGGGTGATGGGATCTCAGTGTGGAGAGATATATGGATTGATATGCCGGATTGTTTTGATATACAGTACACAGTCTTCTTTTATGCAGGATACAGAGAGAATAGAGTATAGAGACTTAAACAATTGGAAAGCGTGAGAAGGTAAAGTGAGTGGGGAAAAAGAGAAGCAGAAAAGTGCAACACCCTCCCATTACCATTATCTCTAATTCACTCTCCTCAGTCTCATCTGTGTTGTATGTCTGCAAACTGATATAGTATGGGCCTACACACAAGTTATTAAAGTCATTGGACTTGTGTGGGAAGGATTTGACAAGTGTGATGACTGTATTCCTCCACAGATACCATGGGCTTGGATATGGAGTTGGACCAGTTACTATTCACTTTGACTTGATGCCTGTGACCTGTGAAGAATGAATGGCACCATACAATGGTGAAGGGCTATAACCCAGGGTTGATTGCAACTGGTGTTGGAAAACACACACACAATAGTTTTCGATGGACTCGAACGGAATGTGGATGGTTGGTCGTCCCCGTCCCATTTGAGGCTCCACAGCATCCAGCCGTTCCAGGACTGAAGAGAGGTTTATGGCAACCTCATTAATGTGTACGTCTGTGACGGCAGAGTATGCAGCCAAGCTCTCTGTGACTTGTTCTACTTGGTCACGGGCATCAGACTCAGATATATTATTAGTTTCTACCAGCTCAGCTAATTCTATCAGTGTCTGCACAATTTGAGGGAGCGCCATGATCTGTGATGCGTCCTCTAAAGACCCGGCAATTCAATCAATTTCCCGGCACATTTGCCATGTAATGCAATGCGTACGTTCACACCGCCCCCTACCGAACAAGATGGGTAGCTCGGTCAGCAGGGAGCTGAAGAAGAGCGGCTACTGACGTCACTCTGCTGCGCCGCTCGGAATGCATTTTCGTTTTCGAATTATGTTCTGTTCTTTGCGGGCAGAACACGAAAATGAAAATGCAATGTCCGCTCTGTTTTCTTTTTGATTATGGCATAACATGTGCAGTCTTGAGGAAGAAAATGCAAATAGGATGATTGATTATAAATGTTATTTAAGAGTCAAATAATGCAGCCACATTCTTAAAAGGAAAATGCAGTTCTGGAAATGCATTTGAATTGGAATTGTGGTCACGATTTTGCAGCCACATTCTTAAAATGAAAATGCATTTCTGGAAATGCATTTGAATTTGAATTGTGGTCACGATTTTGCAGCCACGTTCCTTAAAATGAAAATGCATTTCTGGAAATGCAATTTCATTTTCAAATTTTACATTTCAAATTGAATTTTGGTATCTATTAAATGGGGCATATCTTGAAAATTAAATTTCAAATGTCTTTTTCGTTTTCATTTTAATTAAGGGAAAGAATGAGCAGTCTTAAAGAAGAAAATTAAAATGCAAATAGGATGATTGATTACTAATTTCATTTATGAGTCAAATAATGCAGCCACATTCTTAAAATGAAAATGCATTTCTGGAAATGCATTTTCATTTGAATTTTGGTCACTATTTGCTTCCATATTTTACCGTTCTGGTGCCACCTGGTGTTTAAAATGTGCAACTGCATTGAGTGTTTGTATCCTTGACTTTTTACAGTCATTAGTTTTTATCCACGGTTATGTGAGCTCTGAATCAATGTCGTTTATCATACCTTAAGTGAAGTGTCCCTACGTTTGAACGTTTATTTTGAGACCTAATGTATTTAAAGATCAAAGCTCTGTTGCAGTTCTAACAACTATGAAGGTAAGTGCTAGCATTAGCTCTATATGCGTGGCTTTTGACGTTGTATCCAGGATTTGCGACTTTGCTTGGTTTTCAACTCATTTACGTGCTAGCTAGCTAACTTTACTTCCATTGCGACGTTAGCTCAATTCAATGTTTGTCTTTATTCATCGGGATATGTTAGTACGTTGTGAAAAGTGTGTGTAATATTATTTTATGTTGTTTACATGCAGACAGTGGTGTGAGTCTCAAGGTACGTACTCCAGTTTTGTGAACCTTAATTTGTGGGGGTAAGATGGCTGAGCGGTTTGGGAGTCGGGCTATTAATCAGAAGGTTGTTGGTTCGATTCCCGGCCGTGACAAATGACGTTGTGTCCTTGAGCAGGGCACTTCACCCTACGTGCCTCGGGGAGAATGTCCCAGTACTTACTGTAAGTCGCTCTGGATAAGAGCGTCTGCTAAGTGACTAAATGTGAATGTGATATCTCAGAGTTACTGAGATTTGAACCAACTTCCTGCTGCAACCTTCCGGTTGCTGTGTTGCCAATTTTGATTGGCTGTACCGGACAAACGGTTTTGAAAATCAAATAGTCTAATGACCCAGAAAACATTTTAGACATCCTCAGAAGAGGGTAACGAGTACACACAGCAAGTTTGGTGTGAATCCATCAAAGATTTGCTGAGATATGACCCAACTTCCAGTTTGCTGGCTTAACGGCACATTTTGATTGCCTGTAGCGGGCAAACAATTTTGAAAATCAAAAAACCATGTGATAGCTTTTGTGAGGCTTGGTCTTAAGATAATCTCTGCCAAATGTGGTGACAACCCCCACAATTGGCCCCAATTGGACAACATGTGTAGGAGAAGTAAAAAAAAAACGTTTTTCAATTAATTCAAAATGGCGGCCGCATCAATTTGGCTATTATCACAAATTATTATGACACGGGATGTCCCAACATATCATGAGACAAAGGAATCACTTATTAAAGGCGAACAAATCAATAGTAATTGCCCAAAACCAATTTTTGCTTCCTGCAACCACACCCAGTGATCATATTACACCAAATTGTGTGGACATCCTCAAAAGAGGGTTCCGAGTCATCATACCAAGTTTGGTGTGGAGATTTGATCCAATTTACTGTTTGGTTACTTTGTTGCCGATTTTGATTGGCTGTACCGGACAAACGGTTTTGAAAATCAAAAATAGTTCTGTGAGGATTGCTCCGATGATGATGTGTGCCAAATCTTTCCCAGATTTGACAAGAATTGAAGGAGGAGACTGACTTTGTTTTTACCATTGCATACAAAATCGGAAATGCAATACCATCAAGATCCACATGGGCCTTTATTTCAAGCCAAGAAGTGAAGGGAGGGGGCTTGGTGAGCCTATCCATTCCAGAAAGCCTTGTATCTTTGTGCTTTAGGGCGTGGCCTGTAGCGCCACCTATGGGTAATGTTGGGCCATTTGTGGTGTGGTAGTTACTCTCGGTCTATACTATCAATGTTTCAGGATTTATATAACTTTTTACCATTGCATACAAAATCGGAAATGCAATACCAAGAAGATCCACATGGGCTTTTGTTAAAGTGTTTCTCGGCCTTCACTATCAATGTTTTAGGATTTGAGACCTTTTTACCATTGCATCCAAATTTGGAAATGCCAAACCATCAAGATCCACATGGGCCTTTGCTAAAGACCAAGGAATGAGTGGGGGCTTGGTCAGCCCACACTCTCCTGAAATGTTGCGTGTGCGTCTTTGCCGCGCGTGTGTCAAGGGAAGGCTGAGTGTGTGAGGATTTGGAGCATGCGCAGGCAGGAGGAGGGGAGAGAGGATTTAGCCCCAAAAACTCTGAAATTAGCCAAGCATGCATGTTTCAAATATTCACCAAAAATCGACTTTTCATCTTACATTCAACTTTTTTTCAGATTTGAATACTAAACATTCTCAAGAGTCTTCATATGAACTAGTGATAGTATCAGAGTATTCGCTTTAGACCGGTGGATGTGTAAAGCATTATTTTAGCGTTAGCGATAATTTTGACTTGCTTTATATCAGTCATTTTTTAAGATATTAAGTCAATTTTTCACATGGGAACATGTTGTAGTGTCTTCCACCGATATACCAAGTTTGGTGTTGATATCTCAAAGATTCTTTGAGATTTGACCCAACTTCCTGTTTTGATCCTTTGTTGATGATTTTGATTGGCTGTACCGGACAAACGATTTTGAAAATAAAAATTCCAGTGATAACTTTTGTGAGGCTCAATCTGGAGATCCTGTCTGGCAATTGTGAAAAAGATTTGACCAAAAATGTAGGAGGAGTAGCGAAAAAACGTGTTTCCTTAATCTTTATTGTACAGAAAAATCCAATATGGCGGCCGTTATAGGTTCTAGAGGCTTTTTTGTTCCTCATCAGAAATAAGGCATATGTAATGAATTTCAGAGTTTTGGGACTTATGGCCTGCAAATGGCATCACTTTGAAAATTGACATATTGGGGCGTGGTCTGTAGCGCCACCTATTGTCTCACATGGCCCATGTTTGGTATGGTAGTTACTAACTGTCTGCAGTTTCAACATGCCAAATTTCACAACTTTTTACCATTGTGCTCTAGGGGCTGCCATTGACTCCCATGGGTAAAACATAATAATAATAATAAATATAGCTGCAAGCAGCAATGAGGTGGCCAAGCAGTCAAATGACCCATAAAACACTTTAGAAATCCTCAGAACAGGGTTCCGAGTGCATGCAGCAAGTTTGGTGTGAATCCATCAAAGATTTGCTGAGATACGACCCAACTTCCTGTTTGCTGGCTTTATGGCACATTTTGATTGTCCGTACCGGGCAAACGGTTCTGAAAATCTAAAAATCATGTGAAGACCTTTGTGAGGCTTGGTCTGAAGATAATATCTGCCAAATTTGGTGAAGATTGGACAACATGTGTAGGAGGAGTAAAGAAAAAACGTTTTTCAATTAATTCAAAATGGCGGCCGCATTAATTCGGCTATTATCACAAATGATGATGGGTCACACACGGGACGTCCCAAAATACCATGAGACAAAGGAATCACTTAATAAAGGCAAACAAATCAACAGTTATTGGCCTAAACACATTTCTGCTTCCTGCGGCCACGCCCAGTAATGAAATGACACCAAATTCATTGGACAGCATCAAAAGAGGGTTCCGAGTCATCATACCAAGTTTGGTGTTGATTTCTCAAAGATTAGCTGAGATATAATTCAACTTCCTGTTTGGTTGCTTTGTTGCCGATTTTGATTGGCTGTACCGGACAAACGGTTTTGAAAATCAAATATCCTTTGATAATTTCTGTGAGGGTTGGTCTGATGATGATGTTTGCCAATTTTGGGGAAGATCCGACAAAAATTGAGGGAAGAGAAGCAAAAAAACGTTTTTTCACAAAATTCAAAATGGCAGAAAATCTGTATAACCGGAAATTGACGCCATGGTGTGCGTTGAACTCGTCTCGATCCAGGGAATCCAACGGTACCTCATTTTTGAAAATCGGTCATACGGTACAAAAGTTATGTGTGGAAAAACAAGACCAACTTTGACCAGTTGGTGGCTCTAGAGTACTCCAATGGGAGACATGAAACTTGGTGAATATAAAGAAGGGACTGTGCTTAATGAGTGTGCCAAATTTCACAACTTTTTACCATACGGTTCTAGGGGCTGCCATAGATTCCAATGACAGAAGAAACGTAATAATAAATAATAATAATAAGAAAAGGTAGAATCACTTATGTGGCTTCGCCGCTTCGCGGCTTGGCCACCAAATATAGCTGCAGGCAGCAATGGCGGGTTCCTCCATAACATTTCAAACCATTACCAAATTGACATGACACAGACATGTATTTCATACATGTACACAACATTTCAAGACAACTGGCTCAATGGCTGATTTTAAGTCATTTTCTGATATTCTTCACAAATTGTCACTCTAGAGAAATATCCATGCTGCCGACATTATGGGTTCTTGACACTCTTTTGTTCCCCATGAGCAATATAAGGCATGCGTACCAACTTTTAGACATTTTGGACAAACAGGGTTAAAATGCCACCCTTTTGAAAGTGACAACTTTGAAGCGTGTTCTGTCAGGCCACCCGTGCTCTGGTCAGGCCCACCATGCAGAGATCCATTCTTTAAAAGCTTTGATTACAACAATAACTTTATGAAAGGGAAGATACACTTTAGTAAAGGACGAGTATGTAATGGTAGGAGGACAACTACATTAAGGCCTATAAGTATAGTTATATATCTATTATATGTAAAGCAGCCCAATATTTGTTGGGTGTACAACAAAGGAATTACCACTAGTTCCAATAGATGCCTCCATATTTGAAATGTAAAAATGACTGGTGGATTAATATTTTCCTTGTTTTCTGCTGTTTTTGGGGACTTTCCACATCAGCACCCATTTCCCAGTGTCATGTAACTGGATCTAGTTAATGGCGTAATGTTATGGGCATGGAGATGAAGCTACTACAAGGGGCCGGGGAGCAGGGCGGTAGGATAAGGCAGGGCGAGACGTTCTATACTGGACACACAACACGAATAAAGGGAGTCTTCTCAAGTTTTGTAAAACATGTCACGGAGCATTCATTCCGCAAGCGGAAGCTTGTACACCCAGTTCCTCTATTCTACGCTACTACACTTTGACTTTGAAACATTCATGTTGTCCCATACTATACCAGTTACAGATATACAACACAGATGAGAGTGAATAAGAGATAATGGTAGTGGGATGGTGTTCCACTGTTCTGCTTCTCTTTTTCGCCACTCCTACGAAACATTTCTGGACACCAATAAGCGCAGCTAGTTCTGGCAGGGCAATCGGGCAGCGCGCGTCAGTCAGTGATCGGGGACGTAAGGCGTCTTACTCCACCTTCCTTACTCCTCCCACTACCACACCCATGTAGCAGCGCATATCCATTGGGCCACGTCCGATAAGGCGTCTTTAAAAGACGCGCGGATATGCACACACTCACCCCGGTCGTTGTATGATCAGTGCTGCTGCCAATGTGTTTGTATTCCTGCGTTGTCGGTTGATGCTTTCGCCTGTGTTGCTGTGTCCGGCTCTTGCGATCCGGGGGTGACCTGTTGTTGTTGGGGGTGTTTGCGGGAGGTTTCGGGCATTCGCCTGGATTCGCAGCCTCTGAGAACCACGCCGACGGCGGTAGCGACGATGCAGGTAGCCAGGCCCGGCGTAACTCGCGTCAGCTCAAAGATCGCTTACTACCAGGATTGGCGATTCAACGCATCCTGGACTCTACTATGTCTTGGTCGTGTCTCTTTCCTTGAGTGTAATCATGTTGAACTGCACGTTCGTGGAGTGCTGCAAGGCCGCTCCTTTCTCCTTCCTTCTCTTCCCCAACGGTGCCCGCTGAGAATGCTCTAGTCCAGGGAGGAAGACCCGGTGCTGTTGGCCCCTCTGGACGTCGAGGTCTCTGGCGGAAACGAGTGCTCGGGTCGTCGCGCTGGAGGAGGGGTCGACGACAGCGGTGGATCCGCCGATCCCCGGTACTGCTTCGGAGGCGCTCCCGTGGCCTTCGACTTCGCATTGACTTCAGGGGAGGAATGACGTGGTACCGTGTCTTAGGACACCACCGGCTGGTAATCAGGAATGGCGTACCCGAATGAGAGGATTGTGTATCTGCGGCTCTTTAAATGGATTGTATTGCTTGATTGCCATGGCATTCAGTAGTATACGCTGTGCAACGGAATACTCGGATTTCGGGAATGTATTAGCCGGTGCTTACGTAACAGCTTGCCAATATTGTTCATTGTAATTTTCTTTATTTCAGGGGTGCGCACTGATCAATAGAAAGTGTAATTGAGCAGTTAGCCAGAGACGCTAAATTTGTCTGCTGTCTCCGGGCAGATGTTAAGGCAGCCAAATTACTTCAAACGTCAAATACATACTAAGGTGAAATATGGTATCCCTATATTATCGGTTAACCAGTTGAGTAGCGTCACAGTATCTGTCTGTCGTCGTGTGTGGGCCCACAGCGTAGACTACCATCTCGGATGCGTGACTTCGGCCATTTCAAATGAACGTCCGGTTATCTAGCTCTATGCATTACGCTGGTGTGGCAAAACATGTAGGCCTTCTGGCAAGAGGGTACCGTAACGGTAAACACCAGCGTCTAGCGTTGCTAGCTACGAGTGTCATGCTAGGTACTTGCCGGAAGGAACAAGCTAGCAAGCTGTGGGCCCCACCGTACTCATGCTGGGGGAGCGTGGGGATAATTGGACTCACGCATCTAATGTGTCGAGTGTGGCTATGCAAATCGTTGCGGGTGTATTTGACGTGTAATGGGCCGTCAGAGTGCCCCTACGCTGTAGCTAAAGTCTAGTGGGTCGATGGGTACTGTTGCACCATCGCATGAAAGTACGTCTATCTGCATACATGCTTTGAAATTGTCAAGACATACATTCCACGTCTCCCGGGAGTTCCGGGCGGGAGAAGCCAATATTTAGATTCACCGCGTGTACAAATGCACCACTTTATTGAATCGTATTTGATATAAAAACTGAATGAGATTAACCCCGCCTTTCTGAGGTAGTTTGGGAAGAACCCTTGGACCAAGTGTTGATTTAGTGTTACTACATTACATTTACATTTATGCATTTAGCAGACGCTTTATCCAAAGCGACTTCCAAGAGAGAGCTTTACAAAAGAGCATCGGTCACTGATCATAACAACGAGGTAGTCCCAAACATTGCAAGCAGCCAAAACATGAAGCATACATTGTGGAAATGTAATTATGTAATTAATTAATGTATGTAATTAAATTTACATCTGCAGTCGAACCATCATTTTAGGTGTCTGAATCCAATAGTAGGCTACTCAATATACTCCGATACAGACATTCCACGTCTTCCGGGAGTTCCCGGTGGGAGAAGCCCCACCCGGGAACTAAATGGGTCTCTGCAGGTTGGGATGACTGACATCATCAGTGTTAATGTGACTGCGATACATTGGTCATTTAGCAGACGCTTTATTCCGAGTGCCAATATTTAGATTCACCGCGAGTACATAGGTTATCAGTTACGAGAAACCAAACGATTGCAACGGTCCCTCCTGTCGTCTGTTCTGAAGGACTGGATTTAACTCTGGCATTCACATCTCAAGTAGACAGCTATTTCTCAGGCTGCCTGCAGGTCAACAACCGGTGGTCCGCGCATTCTGCTGCATGCCTCTCAGTGGCACCTAATTGGCGTCGGTGGGCGGCAGCTGTAGGCTACTCTCGGTGGTATCGTCCGCCGCAGCGGCCCGCACATATCGACACGCTGTCTTGTTCAATTCAGGAGTTCCGATAGGCAAGCATGCCGCCATTTCTTGGACGGTGCTAGACCTTAGGCCGGGGTGAGTGCGCGGTGCACATGTAGGCCTATGTTGTCTGCCGGCGAATACATGAGGACGTTTTTCAATCCACACTGATGGATGAAGGATGCAACTTTGTGGTCTAAGCAGGGGCAATGAGCGCACAGCGCAGACGTGTTACACACTGGTATCGGGGTGTTCAATTAAGGTGTTGGAGCCCTCAGCAAGCTGCTGAACGGACCAAGAGAGAAGAATTCGGATCAAGATTACGTCTACTATCATCTACCCATCTTGCACATAGGCCACTGAGGGTTATGTTGGTCGAGGGCCACTCATGTGAGCCTTCCGTGACATTGCTTGTCATAGGGCTATGCTCTTCAAATTACTGGTGTCCGACTGAACAAGGGTACTAGGGCCCTATACGGCGATAACACTCGAGTCAGTGTTTTCACAACCTTTTAATGTTTCACGGTGTGGGGAATTCACCACTATTGTGCAGTGAACGTTTAGTGTCCTGAACATTCCAACCTGATACTTTGCAAGGTGCCTCTATTGTGATTTCTCGATCTAACTGCGTTTTGTCCACTCTCCTATGTCACGCCGTGTCGCCTGGGGTGACGCCTTCCGAGTCCCGCCTTCCGAGTCCCTGTTGTCACCGATGCCGGCAAGGCCATGACAAAATCCTGGTTCGCTCAACGATTTGCTGTGGGCTGTCCCAGGATTGGTATACATCGCAAAGCTTCCGGATTGGGGCTGCCACCTGGGCATCTTCAAGTGCCTAGCCACGCTGGAATGATGGGGACTGGTCGTCCTCGGCTCACGAGCGCCTTGTACGCCCCAATGCCCTGGACATCGTAGGAGTCCAGAGATCTATGAGCTTGACGTGAACGAGCTTGCGGCCATGTGGTCAAAGGACTAATCGCAGTGTGTCAATACACGAGCCTACATTGCAGACGGTGACTGGGTCGGCTTGTTAACCCATAACAGTAGAATATCTCTTTAGATCTCGGTTTAGGCGTGGTGATCCGCAGACGTGCTCTGATCTGGTAGCTATCAATCAGAATCCATAGTGTCTGAATCGAGATATCTCTAGAGATGCCCTGGACTCCAGGGAACGGCGGGTGCTCTGCCGACACATTTGTTTATCTCATTCTCACATAGGAACACTGATGGTACAACATGCGCCTCGCGTACATCTTTGGGGTTGCCGACGGGCGCTAGAGGAATGGGTCTCTAGAGACAGCTGTAACTCTGCCCTGTATGGATGAGAGGTTACCGGATCACAAGCATTGTAGAATGTCCCTGTAGATCTTGGCTCAGCACTGGTGATCCGCAGACGTGCTCTGATTCGGTAGCAATCGATCAGAATCCAGCGTCCGAGTCAAGATATCTGCGGAGACACCCTGGATACCGGCCAGGGAACAGCAGGTGCTCTGCTGACACTAGTCATTCTCACTAGATAAGCATATCTTCGTGTTCCGGCATACATGCTGCCTTTGTGTACATCCTGATGGGTTCGCTGACGGGCGCAAAGAGGGGCAGCTCTCTGGAGGTAGCTATCTGCCCGATGTCGGATGAGAAGGGTACCGGGGAGATGGTCGGTGTATTTGGCTTGTCGCAGGCTCACCTTCCGTCCAGCGCCGGGTCTGGACGGGATGTGCGCGTGGGACGGCTCGGTAAACCGCACATCAGATGGTATGTAACACAATGGATATGCACACATAGTCTTAGTCATCGTCAATGTAGCACGACCCCCGCATCCAGAAACGCTGTTTTTGCCACTAGTACGTACGTAGTGGGATGTCAGGGGGTCCTCCTGTGGCTCAGGAGCAGCGGCGCTCCGCTCTACACATAGTCTGCATGGCGGAGTGGTGGCGTGTGTTTGGGGGGTTAAATCTCTATTGCTCCCTGCCTCATATGTCATGTATGTATGTGTTGCATCGAGGAGGCAGGGAGTGCTTCCCTTAGATCATCCACTCCGCCAAAGTAAATCTACATGTCCATGTCATGTAACAATAAATGCTCAAATCTAATACGTGATTGTCTTGACTGAAATAAGCGCAGCTAGTTCTGGCAGGGCAATCGGGCAGCGCGCGTCAGTCAGTGATCGGGGACGTAAGGCGTCTTACTCCACCTTCCTTACTCCTCCCACTACCACACCCATGTAGCAGCGCATATCCATTGGGCCACGTCCGATAAGGCGTCTTTAAAAGACGCGCGGATATGCACACACTCACCCCGGTCGTTGTATGATCAGTGCTGCTGCCACCCTCCACCGTCCCCTTCTCCCCCATGCTGTCTGTGTATCTATCCTACAGGGGGGTTATATCTCTATTGCTCCCTGCCTCATATGTCATGTATGTATGTGTTGCATCGAGGAGGCAGGGAGTGCTTCCCTTAGATCATCCACTCCGCCAAAGTAAATCTACATGTCCATGTCATGTAACAATAAATGCTCAAATCTAATACGTGATTGTCTTGACTGAACTGCTTTTATTAGTGCCTGCAATGCTGGGAAGAAAACTATATGACAACAATAATATTTAATGTAACTGGCCTTTCTAACAGTACAACTGGGCCCAGCTTGGCACCCCATAGTTGCATTGCAAATCAAAACAAGAGCCTTTTCAATAGGCCCAGTGGCAGACTCATGCTGTTTGAGGTTGTCAAATATCACCAGACATGGACTTCTGCCTAAATTGACATGCACCAACTCAGAGCAATGAGTTTCAACAACCATTAGCACAGTTATTCAATTTGTTGACTATACTCTTAATGCAAGACTATGTTTAAGTTATTGTCTGAAATTCTTTGTCAGTAACTGTTTATGTAGGAACCCGCCCTCACCAAATTGCTTTGGTCATGCTTTCTTAAAAGTCTAGTCCTTAGTTTAGATGTGCCAAAGAAGGTGATAACATGACCAAGCTGTGTTTGGTTAATTCAACTGTATAGTTCTGAAGAAGAACACCTTCTGTTTCTTTTAACAGTAGAATTAGCTGTGGCCAAACTAACCACACAATGCCTACTAGTCTAAAATGGCTACTAGAATAAGGAGTGAAGGTGGGAGCTTGGTACTGTTGGGGCCATGTACTGTTATGGTTTTTGAGTCAAACAACTTGCTAAATGATTAAATGTCTGTTAAATGTCAAATCCAACTTTAAATGTATAAAAGAGAGAATTAAACCTAGAGGTTTAAAAAGCTACGTTCGTTTAAACAAATTACAGATAGGATTTGGGGAAAAAGTATTAGAAATTAGCCAAGCATACATATTTTAAATATTCACAATGAATCCACTTTTCATCTTACATTGAACAATTTTTCAGATTTGTGTGGGTGCCGTTATAGGTTCTAGAGGCTTTTTTGTTCCTCATGAGAAATAAGGCACATGTAATGAATTTCAGAATTTTGGGACAAATGGGATGCAAATGGCAGTACTTTGAAAATGGACAATTGGGGGGTGGCCGTAGCGCTACCTATGGATAATGGTGGGTCATTTGTGGTGTGGTAGTTACTCATGGCCTATACTATCAATGTTTCAGGATTTGGAGAACTTTTTACCATTGCATACAAAATCGGAAATGCAATACCAACAAGATCCACATGGGCTTTTGTTAACGTGTTTCTTGGCCTATACTATCTACGTTTCAGGATTTTTAGACCTTTTTACCATTGCATACAAAATCGGAAATGCAATACCATCAAGATCCACATGGGACTTTATTTCAAGCCAAGAAGTGAAGGGAGGGGGCTTGGTGAGCCTATCCATTCCAGAAAGCCTTGTGTCTTGTGCTTTAGGGCGTGGCCTGTAGCGCCACCTATGGGTAATGGTGGGCCATTTGTGGTGTGGTAGTTACTCTTGGTCTATACTATCAATGTTTCAGGATTTTTATAACTTTTTACCATTGCATACAAAATCGGAAATGCAATACCAACAAGATCCACATGGGCTTTTGTTAAAGTGTTTCTTGGCCTATACTATCTATGTTTCAGGATTTTTAGACCTTTTTACCATTGCATACAAAATCGGAAATAGAATACCATCAAGATCCACATGGGCCTTTATTTCAAGCCAAGAAGTGAAGGGAGGGGGCTTGGTGAGCCTATCCATTCCAGAAAGCCTTGTTTCTTTGTGCTTTAGGGCGTGGCCTGTAGCGCCACCTATGGGTAATGTTGGGCCATTTGTTGTGTGGTAGTTACTCTTGGTCTATACTATCAATGTTTCAGGATTTGAGACCTTTTTACCATTGCATACAAAATCGGAAATGCCAAACCATCAAGATCCACATGGGCCTTTGCTAAAGACCAAGGAATGAGTGGGGGCTTGGTCAGCCCACACTCTCCTGAAATGTTGCGTGTGCGTCTTTGCCGCGCGTGTGTCAAGGGAAGGCTGAGTGTGTGAGGATTTGGAGCACGCGCGGGCAGGAGGAGGGGAGAGAGGATTTAGCCCCAAAAACTCTGAAATTAGCCAAGCATGCATGTTTTAAATATTCACCAAAAATCGACTTTTCATCATACATTCAACTTTTTTTCAGATTTGAATACTAAACATTCTCAAGAGTCTTCATATGAACTAGTGATAGTATCAGAGTATCCGCTTTAGACCGGTGGATGTGTAAAGCATTATTTTAGCGTTAGTGATAATTTTGATTTGCTTTATATCAGTCATTTTTTAAGATATTAAGTCAATTGTTCACATGGGAACATGTTGTAGTGTCTTCCACCGATATACCAAGTTTGGTGTTGATATCTCAAAGATTTTTTGAGATTTGACCCAACTTCCTGTTTTGATCCTTTGTTGATGATATTGATTGGCTGTACCGGACAAACGATTTCGAAAATAAAAATTCCAGTGATAACTTTTGTGAGGCTCAGTCTGGAGATCCTGTCTGGCAATTGTGAAAAAGATTTGACCAAAAATGTAGGAGGAGTAGCGAAAAAACGTGTTTCCTTAATCTTTATTGTACAGAAAAATCCAATATGGCGGCCGTTATAGGTTCTAGAGGCTTTTTTGTTCCTCATTAGAAATAAGGCATATGTAATGAATTTCAGAGTTTTGGGACTTATGGCCTGCAAATGGCATCACTTTGAAAATTGACATATTGGGGCGTGGCCTGTAGCGCCACCTATTGTCTCACATGGCCCATGTTTGGTATGGTAGTTACTAATGGTCTGCAGTTTCAACATGCCAAATTTCACAACTTTTTACCTTTGTGCTCTAGGGGCTGCCATTGACTCCCATGGGTAAAACATAATAATAAATATAACTGCAAGCAGTAATGGCGGATTCCTCCAAACATTGCGAACCATTGAAAAATGTATATTCTTGACAAATTGGAACTGTATAGAAAAATCTATGCTGCAGAATCACCAATGGGATACCAAATCTGAAACATGATACCATCAAGATCCACAAGGGCCTTTATTTCAACCCAAGGAGTGAAGGGAGGGGGCTTGGTTAGCCTATCCATTCCAGAAAGCCTTTGTGCTTTAGGGCGTGGAATGTAGCGCCACCTATGGGTAATGGTGGGACAGTGGTGGTGTGGTAATTACCCTTGGTCTATACTTTCAAAAAAGCTCGAGCAGAGCATACCCCCCCGCTCTCAGGGTACCGAGCTTCAGCTCAGTCATGATGCTGGGATGAATGTAGGCCTATATGTAGAGACCAGGGAGACAGACACACCGGCCAGCTGCCCTGATGGGTCCGTGGTAGATCATTAATGTGGGTTGTATCCTACAACGCTCGTGGCCTCCGAGTAGGACATACTGCTGCTGATAGATCAAGACGTTTGGTGGTGGACACATTGCTGGACGAGAGTGACATTGTCTGCCTTCAAGAAACCTGGATGGCCAAGCAAGATCTGGACAAATTGAACTCCCTACACAAGAACTTTCATGGTGCTGGAGAGTCCACTACCGATCTCAGCATGAGAATGGTTTGTGGGAGGATAGCTGGTGGTGTAGCTATACTGTGGAACATAAAATATGACCCAACGGTAAAGGTGGTGTGGCTTAACGTTGACTGGGCTATTGGGTTGGAGTTTAATCACAATGAAAATAAATGTACTATTGTAAATGTGTACACACCATATGAATCCTATGACCATGAGGATGAATTTCAGAACAGGTTAGCTTTTATTCAGTCCTTCATAGAGGACAATAGTTCATGTTGTGTCTATGTCATGGGTGATTTTAATGCTGACATGTCAGATAACCGTTTATTCGCACAACATCTGCAGCAGTTCTGTAATGAAACTAAATTAATTATATCAAGCGTTATTGCCTGATACAAGTTTTACCTATATAAGTGAAACGTGGCACACAACTTCCTGGCTAGACCATATTGTAACCACAGCCGATGCTCATGACTCACTGGAAAGTATAGAGATGTGTTATGGGCTGGCCACCACTGATCACATACCAGTTGCTAGGCTGCTAAATGTTGAGAGTGTACCCTTGTTGCTGGCCCCCCAAGAAAACTGGACTGGTCAAAATTGACCAAAGAGGTTATGCACAGATATTCTCTATTAACTGACAGCTTACATAGTGATGTTGCATTTTCTAGGGATGCCCTAATGTGCACGGATATGAACTGCAAGGATAAACATCATGCTGAAAAGCTCTGTGCCATGTATGATGATATTGTCAAATGTCTTTATGCTTCCAGTGAACCTTTTATTAATCACAAGAGTAAGGTCCCTAACGCACGGCCTGTCTGGAATGAGTTTGTGTTTGAGCAACATGCTGCTGCTAGAGAAGCCTTTAGAGTCTGGTCAGAGGCAGGCAGACCCAGACAGGGAGTGCTGCTTGATAACAAAAACCTCACAAATGCTAGATTTAAATATGCACTCGTTTCATTAAGAGAAATGAAAACACAATGAGAGCAGACTCGCTGGCCAGAAAGATGCAGAATAACAATCTTACTGACTTCTGGAAGGAGGTCAAGATCATAAATAATAACAGAACTCCCCTCCCTTCTGATATCAAAGGGGTTAATTGTCCAGAGAAGATTGCTGATCTATGGCATGAGCACTACAGTAAACTATTTAATTGTGTTAAAAGTAACACAGTGAGAATTGATAATGAATATAAAGGTATCGCTGCAGACTTGATAGTTAGATCAGTAGATATTTATGATGCCATCCACATGCTAGACAACAACAAAGCTTGTGGTATGGATTGCATTTCTGCAGAGCATCTAAAAAATGCCAGTTATAGACTCAGTCCATTTCTAGCCATGTGTCTCACTGGAATTATGGTTCATGGTGTTCTACCGAACTCTATTATGTCAGTACTGTTAGTGCCTGTTGTTAAAGATAAGGCTGGTAAACTGAACAGCATAGACAACTATTGACCCATTGCATTGGCCAGTATCTTGTCTAAAGTGTTTGAGAGAATGATTTGATTGAAATTGGAAATGTATATTCTGACTGCAGAAAATCAGTTTGGTTTTAAAAGAAAACATGGTACTGATCTCTGTATCTATGCTCTGAAGGAGATTGTCTCAGGTACACAAGTCTTAATTCATCTGTATTTTTATGCTTTATTGATGCTTACAAAGCTTTCGATCGAATTTGTCATGAAAAACTGTTTATGAAGCTAATAGCGAGAGGTGTCCCTAAACCTCTTGTGAGGATTTTGGTGTTCTGGTATGCCAATCAAACTTTTCATGTTAAATGGGACAATGTTGTATCAGCTGCTTTCCATGTTGGTAACGGAGTTCGACAAGGAGGAATTTGATTTCCCTTTTTGTTTAATATGGATATGGACGACTTATCAAGCCAGCTGAATAAGACAAATACAGGCTGTCTTGTTGGTGAATCTATTGTCAATCATCTGATGTACGCAGATTATCTGGTTCCACTCAGCCTGTTGCAACAGATGCTATGGGTGTGCTCTCAGTATGGCTTAGATCATGATATAAAATATAATGCAAAGAAAAGCCACATAATGATAGTCAGAAGTAATCAGGACAGGAAATTAACCTTCTCTACCTTTTATTTATCTGGCAGTCCCCTTGGTGTTTGTGAGGAAATAAAATATCTGGGCCATGTCATTTCTGATGATTGGACAGATGACAACGATGTGTATCAACAGCGCTGTAAAATATATTCTCAGGCCAGTATGTTTTTAAGGACGTTTTCTATGTGCTCAGATTCAGTTAAATGTTCCCTGTTTAGAACCTACATAACACCATTGTACACTGTTCATTTGTGATCTATGTACAGGAAAAGGAGTATACAGATACTGAAAGTAGCCTACAATGATGCTTTTAGATTGCTACTTAATGTGCCAAGGTGGCAGAGTTCTAGTCAGTTGTTTGTGTCTAAGCACGTACCAACCTGTAAGGCAATCCTGAGACAACTGATGTATGGTTTCAATGATGCTTTTAGATTGCTACTTAATGTGCCTAGGTGGCATAGTGCTGGTCAGTTGTTTCTGTCTAAGCACGTACCAACCTGTAAGGCACTCCTGAGACAACTGATGTATGGTTTCATGTGTCGACTGGACAAGTCTGAGAACTGAATAGTAGAGGCTCTGGTCAACCCTCTAAAGAGCTGCTATCGATTACTTGGAACTTAAGACTACATTGGCACAAAAGTCTTCATACTTTTTATGCACTGTATTATCTATGTTTTATGTTTTTGTTTTACTCTCTTTTTTATAGCTCTATGTCTGTTATTTTATGTGGAACTTGGCGTCTGAAATAAAGATTTATATATATATAAATACATATATATATATATATATATATATATATATCAATGTTTCAGGATTTGTATAACTTTTTACCATTGCATACAAAATCGGAAATGCAATACCAAAAAGATCAGCTTTTGTTAAGAGATCCAAGATTACAAGATCCACAAGGCCTTTGCTAGAGACTAAGGAATGAGTGGGGGCTTGGTCAGCCCACACTCTCCTGAAATGTTGCGTGTGCGTCTTGCCAAGCCCGCGCGTGTGTAAGTTAAGGCTGAGTGTGTGAGGATGTGGAGCACGCGCGGGCAGGAGGAGGGGAGACATTCATTGGAAATTTGGCTAGAAATTAGCCAAGCAAGCATGTTTCAAATATTCACCAAAAATCGACCTTTGATCTTACAGTCAACTTTTTCACAGATTTGTGTTATAAACATTCTCAAGAGTCTTCATATGAACTTGTGATTGAATCAGAGTATCAGTTTTTGACTGGCTGATGTGTAAAGCATTATTTTAGCGTTAGCGATAAGTTCAATTTGCTTTATATCAATCATTTTTGGAGATATGAAGTTGCCTTTGCACACGGTAACATGTTGTAGTGTCTTCCATCGATATACCAAGTTTCGTGTTGATATCTCAAAGATTTGCTGAGACATGACTTCACATCCTGTTTGGCGGCTTTTCTGATGAATTTGATTGGCTGTACCGGACAAACGGTTGTGAGGATCAAAATTATTTTCGATAACTTTTGTGACGCTTGGTCTGAAGATTATCTCTGGTAACTTTGAAGAAGATATGACAAAAATTGTAGGAGGAGTAGGCTTTCAAAGGTTTTTGATAAAATCGGAAATAGCGGAAAATCCATATAACCGGAAATTGACGCCATGGGGTGCGTTGAACTCGGCTTGATCCAGGGAATCCAATGGTGCCTCATTTTTGAAAATGGGTCATACGGTTCAAAAGTTGCGTGTGTAAACACAAGTCCAACTTTGACCCGTTGGTGGCGCTGGAGTGGTCTAATGGGAGACATGAAACTTGGTGTAGGTATAGAATCAACTGTCTTAATGAGTGTGCCAAATTTCACAAAAAGTTGTCGAAGGGTTCTAGGGACTGCCATTGACTTCCATGGAACAAGGAACAATATATATTGTTATATATTCCATGGAATTATATACAATAATAATAATAATAATAAAACTAACAATAACAATAGGTTTCCTCCTAACGGAGGAATCCTAATAAACGTAACTGCAAGCAGTAATGGCGGATTCCTCCAAACATTGCGAACCATTGAAAAATGTATATTCTTGACAAATTGGAACTGTATAGAAAAATCTATGCTGCAGAATTACCAATGGGATACCAAATCTGAAATATAATACCATCAAGATCCACAAGGGCCTTTATTTCAACCCAAGGAGTGAAGGGAGGGGGCTTGGTTAGCCTATCCATTCCAGAAAGCCTTTGTGCTTTAGGGCGTGAAATGTAGCGCCACCTATGGGTAATGGTGGGACAGTTGTGGTGTGGTAATTACCCTTGGTCTATACTTTAAAAAAAGCTCGACCAGAGCATACCCCCCGCTCTCAGGGTACCGAGCTTCAGCTCAGTCATGATGCTGGGATGAATGTAGGCCTATATGTAGAGACCAGGGAGACAGACACACCGGCCAGCTGCCCTGATGGGTCCGTGGTAGATCATTAATGCGGGTTGTATCCTACAACGCTCGTGGCCTCCGAGTAGGACATACTGCTGCTGATAGATCAAGACGTTTGGTGGTGGACACATTGCTGGACGAGAGTGACATTGTCTGCCTTCAAGAAACCTGGATGGCCAAGCAAGATCTGGACAAATTGAACTCCCTACACAAGAACTTTCATGGTGCTGGAGAGTCCACTACCGATCTCAGCATGAGAATGGTTTGTGGGAGGATAGCTGGTGGTGTAGCTATACTGTGGAACATAAAATATGACCCAACGGTAAAGGTGGTGTGGCTTAATGTTGACTGGGCTATTGGGTTGGAGTTTAATCACAATGAAAATAAATTTACTATTGTAAATCTGTACACACCATATGAATCCTATGACCATGAAGATGAATTTCAGAACAGGTTAGCTTTTATTCAGTCCTTCATAGAGGACAATAGTTCATGTTGTGTCTATGTCATGGGTAATTTTAATGCTGACATGTCAGATAAGTGTTTATTCGCACAACATCTGCAGCAGTTCTGTAATGAAACTAAATTAATTATATCAAGCATTATTGCCTGATACAAGTTTTACCTATATAAGTGAAACGTGGCACACAACTTCCTGGCTAGACCATATTGTAACCACAGCCGATGCTCATGACTCACTGGAAAGTATAGAGATGTGTTATGGGCTGGCCACCACTGATCACATACCAGTTGCTATGCTGCTAAATGTTGAGAGTGTACCCTTGTTGCTGGCCCCCCAAGAAGACTGGACTGGTCAAAATTGACCAAAGAGGTATGCACAGATATTCTCTATTAACTGACAGCTTACATAGTGATGTTGCATTTTCTAGGGATGCCCTAATGTGCACGGATATGAACTGCATGGATAAACATCATGCTGAAAAGCTTTGTGCCATGTATGATGATATTGTCAAATGTCTTTATGCTTCCAGTGAACCTTTTATTAATCACAAGAGTAAGGTCCCTAAGGCACGGCCTGTCTGGAATGAGTTTGTGTCTGAGCAACATGCTGCTGCTAGAGAAGCCTTTAGAGTCTGGTCAGAGGCAGGCAGACCCAGACAGGGAGTGCTGCTTGATAACAAAAACCTCACAAATGCTAGATTTAAATATGCACTCGTTTCATTAAGAGAAATGAAAACACAATGAGAGCAGACTCGCTGGCCAGAAAGATGCAGAATAACAATCTTACTGACTTCTGGAAGGAGGTCAAGATCATAAATAATAACAGAACTCCCCTCCCTTCTGATATCAAAGGGGTTAGTTGTCCAGAGAAGATTGCTGATCTATGGCATGAGCACTACAGTAAACTATTTAATTGTGTTAAAAGTAACACAGTGAGAATTGATAATGAATATAAAGGTATCTCTGCAGACTTGATAGTTAGATCAGTAACTATTTATGATGCCATCCACATGCGAGACAACAACAAAGCTTGTGGTATGGATTGTATTTCTGCAGAGCATCTAAAAAATGCCAGTTATAGACTCAGTCCATTTCTAGCCATGTGTCTCACTGGAATTATGGTTCATGGTGTTCTACCGAACTCTATTATGTCAGTACTGTTAGTGCCTGTTGTTAAAGATGAGGCTGGTAAACTGAACAGCATAGACAACTATCGACCCATTGCATTGGCCAGTATCTTGTCTAAAGTGTTTGAGAGAATTATTTGATTGAAATTGGAAATGTATATTCTGACTGCAGAAAATCCTGCAATGCTGGGAAGAAAACTATATGACAACAATAACGTTTAATGTAACTGGCCTTTCTAACAGTACAACTAGGCCCAGCTTGGCACCCCATAGTTGCATTGCAAATCAAAACAAGAGCCTTTTCATTAGGCCCCGTGGCAGACTCATGCTGTTTGAGGTTGTCAAATATCACCAAACATGGACTTCTGCCTAAATTGACATGCACCAATGCAGAGCAATGAGTTTCAACAACCATTAGCACGGTTATTCAATTTGTTGACTCTACTCTTAATGCAAGACTATGTTTAAGTTATTGTCTGAAATTCTTTGTCACCAACTGTTCATGGAGGAACCCTCCCTCACCAAATTGCTTTGGTCATGCTTTCTTTAAAGTATAGTCCTTAGTTTATACGTGCCAAAGAAGATGATAACATGACCAAGCTGTGTTTGGTTGATTCAACTGTATAGTTCTGAAGAAGAAGACCTTCTGTTTCTTTTAAAAGTAGAATTAGCTGTGGCCAAAATAACCACAGAATGCCTACTAGTCTAAAATGGCTACTAGACTAAGGAGTGAAGGTGGGAGCCTGGTACTGTTGGGGCCATGTACTGTTATGGTTTTTGAGTCAAACAACCTGCTAAATGATTAAATGTCTGTTAAATGTCAAATCCAACTTTAAATGTGTAAAAGAGAGAATTAAACCTAGAGGTTTAAAAGTCTACGTTTGTTTAAACAAATTACAGACAGCATTTGGGGAAAAAGCTCTAGAAATTCTAGAAGCTAAATATACATATTTTAAATATTCACAATTAATCTACTTTTCATCTTACATTGAACTATTGTTCAGATTTGTAGGGGGGCCGTTATAGGTTCTAGAGTTTTTTTAATTCCTCATGAGAAATAAGGCATATGTAATGAACAGTGTTAGTCCCCCAGGATTATTTTTAGCAGTGGGGGCAGGTCAGGTCTAACCCCCCCCCCCCTCCCCCCCCCCCGGCCAAAACAAAGTGCTAACCCTATATTTTGGAGCATCTTAATCTGAAAGTCTAATAGCTAATGTAATATTGCACATATTTTCGTCCTATCTCCCCTAAATAAATAAAATTAGCATACTTAAAGACACCTTACAGTATGTTCTAAATGGCATAAATGCTGCCAATTAATAATTGACGTAACAATTTATTGAAAATGCAGTGGCCTAGCCTACAGATTAAGGTAGAACACTCGGAACCATGTACACTGTCTGCTTCATTTGATCTTGATAGGCTAAGCATTCTGTAGCAAATAATAACAATATACCCACTATTTATTCATTAAAACTAGGCTACTTAAGCATAATAATGCACCTAAAATACAAACGTGAGCAAGGGCAGCAATCTTTATCGAATCAACAGACGTGCAATTTTGCTAGCAGGGGAAGAATACAAACAACGAAAATCACCAGTTAACTTAATTTAAATTTGCAAGAACTATAGACTAATACATTAACAGGCTTAAATGAACTGACAACATAAATTATACGACTTTCAGTTCTCAAGGATGCACACGTGCAATCTCAACTGCGCTGTGAAGCGCGTCTGTGCTATTCTCCGACATGCGCTCTAACAATCACGGCTGATAGACGGCCTAAAATTTTGTACAGCTATAATTCTGATACCGTGGCGGCAGAAATTTAACCGTGGCGGGCCGCCACGTTAAAATCAACATAGGGGAAACACTGATGAATTTTAAGAATTTTGGGACAAATCGGATGCAAATGACATCACTTTGAAAATGGCCCACACCTGGTCAGCCCACACTCTCCTGAAATGTTGAGTGTGCGTCTTGCCAAATCCGCGCGTGTCTCAAGGGAAGAATGAGTGTGTGAGAATTTGGAGCACGCACGGGAAGGAGCAGGGGACACATTTCATTGGAAATTTGCCTAGAAATTAGCTAAGCATGCATGTTTCAAATATTCGCCAAAAATCAACCTTTCATCTTACCGTCAACTTTTTCTCCGATTTGTGTACTAAACATTCTCAAAAGTCTTCATATGAACTTGTTTGACTGGCTGATGTGTACAGCATCGCGAACCATTGAAAAACGTATATTCTTGACAAATTGTAACTGTTTAGAAAAATCAATGCTGCAAAATTACCAATAGGATACCAAATCTGAAATGCAATACCATCAAGATCCACAAGGCTCTTTATTTCAAGCCAAGAAGTGAAGGGAGCAAGCTTGGTGGGCCTATCCATTCCCGAAAGCCTTGTATCTTTGTGCTTTAGGGCGTGGCCTGTAGCGCCACCTATGGGTAATGGTTGGCCAGTTGTGGTGTGGTAATTACTCTTGGCCTATACTATCAATGTTTCAGGATTTTTAGAATTTTCTACCATTGCATACAAAATCGAAAATGCAATACCAACAAGATCCACATGGGCTTTTTTTTGTGTGGTTGATACTCTTGGCCTTTACCATCAAGGTTTCAGGATTTGGAGAACTTTTTCCCATTGCATGCAAAGTCGGAAATGTAATACCATCAAGATCCACAAGGCCTTTGCTAAAGACCAAGGAATTAGTGGGGGCTTGGTCAGCCCACACTCTCCTGAAATGTTGCGTGTGCGTCTTGCCAAGCCCGCGCGTGTGTGAAGGGAAGGCTGAGTGTGTGTGAATGTGGAGCGCGCGCGCTGAGGAGGAGAGGGAGAGAGGATTTGGCAAATAAGCTATAGAAATTAGCCAAGCATGTATATTTAAAATATTCACTAAAAATCTACTTTTCATCTTACATTCAACTGAAAATTGACTATGTGGGCAGAGCCGTAGCGCCACCTATGGGTAATGGTGGGCTATTTGTGGTGTGGTCATTACTCTTGGCCTATACTATAAATGTTTCAGGATTTTTAGAACTTTTTACCATTATATACAACATTGGAAATGCAATACCAACAAGATCCACATGGGCTTTTGTTTAAGTGTGCTCTAAAAAATGCTGGGTTATTTTTTCTACCCAAACGCTGGGTTGAGCCTGTTGGGTCATTTTGTTGGGTTATTTCAATGGTGTTGGGTAGTTTTTGTGCAGCCCAGCCGCTGGGTTAGAGGCTGGGTCATTCTCGCTGACAGTTTTAACAATGCAGATTGTCCTCCTCTCTTTCACCAATACGTCACCTGGTACCTTACCCAGCGGCTGCCTCACTTTAACCCAGCTGCTGGTTTATCTGCGCCAACAGACTAACTTTGTCAACAGTCTTTTTAACTGCAGGTTTCTATCCAACCGAAATTATCGACAACAGAAATAGCCTAACATTTTGCAGCAACTGTGAGTTGTTGAGGCTACCTTTTAGCTGTCAACTCACTTTGGGCAGCTAGCCACCATTATACAGTAAAATCCCAGTTTGTGTAAGAAATAAATGTACTGCTGCAAACGATTTGCGTTTATTTGGTGTTTAATGTGTTCATTTGTCAAACTGATGCAGATTGTTGTCCTTTTTTACACATATCCACGCCACCTAGTACGAACCCAGGTGCTGGGTAAAATGGTTCACCTTAACCCAGCCGCTGGGTTGTTTAATAATACATCTTTTTGTACAGCAGAATCGACGTTCACCAGCAGAGAGAAAATTAAAAAAGGTTAGTATACACTTTTGTACCTACAAATTCACTGTTGTATACAGCTGTCAATAGCCTACCAGTCCGCACCCTAGTTAGCGACAGAATGATACGCCGCTCCATTAGTTTAGGAAGTTTGTCTAGCTAGCACTAGCTGTTACCTCACCGAGCCACCTGAGTAAACTAGCTCAAGCTCGTTTAAATAAAATTAGATAAATTCATACTGCATATTGAGCAATAATTGTGTGTTTAATAAATACATTTACGGCAAACAACTTATTTTAATAAGCGTTTATTTGCGTCCGACTGAGAAAAACCCTACAACGGCTATTTGGCAATTTACCAGTCCCTCAGGCCCCGTTAAGATAAATTGAGAGCTAACGTGCCTCATAGCATTGAAGCTGAAGCCGGCGGCAAAAGCCGGCGGCAAAAGCCACGGGATACAGTGTATATGTGAAACAATTAGCCTATACAAATACGACTCTTAAGAGGTCAACTCGGCTACTTCAAACAGAAATATACAATTTCCAACAACGTTTTGATCTGCATTTGTACTGAAATACTGTAGTCATATGTGCTTGGTTCGATAAGCGCAGCTAGTTCAGCTATGCTAGTTAGCCAAGTTGTCCGCTATCTACCAAGCTTAATTTAGCAGTAAGCATCACTAGCTAGCTAACCAGCAATGATAAAATGAATTCTTTAATTTGGCTCGATCTAACTGGCGTTAAGGTTAGCTATCGATATGTGTCATGCGGAGTCAGATGGCAGAGCGGTGAGGGAGTCGGGCTAGTAATCGGAAGGTTGCTGGATCGATTCCCCGCCGTGCAAAATGACATTGTGTCCTTCACCCTACTTGCCTCGGGGGGAATGTCCCTGTACTTACTGTAAGTCGCTCTGGATAAGAGCGTCTGCTAAAATGACTAAATGTAAATGTAAAATGTGCAGCCATACCGTGTTATAAACCACCTTGTTGTAAACCAGGGGCCTGTACTACGAAACCAGTTCAACGGAGTATATTTTTGTTACAGTAGTAGAGCTAGCTAGCTAGCTAGCTAGCATCAATAAGTTAGACATGCCAAAATATTTGCAACCGCACTCTGTCACCACGGTGGTTTTCAACTTCCAGTACCGCATAATTGACACAAGACAAGCTCATTATAAAATACATTATAACATTAAACAAATAAATTACATAAATATGATAGAGTAAAAGCAACACAATCGCTTGTTAGAACAAAAAGCGACTTTAAAAAAACTAACACCCAGCAGTGTGTATTTTCTTTGCCTCTTTCGAATGCAACAGTCCTAGACGAAAAATTATATCCATACCAACATTCATTCTGCACTCACTGGTGAGCGCCCTCATATGGAACCAGAGTGGAACTGCCATTGATATGCCTATCTATCTATCTATCTATCTATCTATCTATCTATCTATCTATCTATCTATCTATCTATCTATCTATGGGAACTGCAACCAGTTCAGAAGCCGGAAGTTTCGGAGAGTGGCAGTTCTCCCCATATTAGACGTTCTCTGATCTGACTTTGATCTGTTATAATGAGCATGTTAGGCGTGCAGCATAAATTGGCATTGCGGTGTACCCTGGAATAAAGGTAACACTTGACACAGAAATTAAAGAAATAAAAAAACACCACTGTGACACTGAAAATGTAGGATTAAACCGGAAGTTACCTCTCAAACTCACATATTGGTTTTCACAGTAAAGGCCTCTGACATTACCATTGCAGTAGGATATGCATTTGTAATAATATTAGTGTTATTTTTATTGTTCAGCCTATATGATGCTCTCCTCGTTTTAATGTTTCAGGTTAATCCACTAGGCTATGGACAGCTTTGTTAGGGATATACTTGAGAAATGGCAGCTTCCAGACCTTCTTGATAGTTTCCTAGGTAAGTAAATCAGGTTTGAAAGCCTTATATGTCTTTTTATGCAAGGAACAGGCCTGTGTATGGGTGTGTCTGTGTCTTTCTGTTGTGATTTTGTAAAAAAAAAAAAAATCTTTTGTGTCTTTGTCTTTCAGAAAATGCTATAGATGAGGACAGTTTTAAACTTCTTGATGAGGGAACCATTCACAACCTAATCCCCAAAATCGGCCTCAGGCTTAAGTTTCTAAAACATTACAGAGAACTTGTAAGTAGTTAGAATAGATAGGACCAGTTGTAAAGAAATTACTTTTATTTATTTATTTATATTTATTTATATTTTAGGACTAATGGCATACGTTTGCTTTCGATGCAAAAGGCAAATTCCTGGTGATGCAAAGTGTCTCTTTACACATTTACGTGCATTACACAATGTAAATAGTTCCTCAACATATTTCCAATGCAGCGAAAATGGCTGCGGCAGAACATTCACATACATTAGGTCTTACAGAAGACATCTACTGCAGCATGTAAACCAAGTTGAGCCTGTTCTTTGTGAAGGTCCTCCCCGGCCTGTTAAGTTCCTGAATGCTGAAGAGGTTCCAGCACAGGAAGCTGTAGATGAATGGGATGAATTGGAACAAGAGGGCATTACCAATCGGGTAGCTCTTTTTTTAGCAAATCTGAGGTCCAAGTCTTCCCAAACTTTTTCCACCATAAACTTTGTGGTTCAGCAGACCTCTAGTTTAATTAGTGACATTGTGGGTAGACTACAATAGAAGACCATGTCTCTATTCAGTCAATTTGGTCATAGAGCAGAGGTAGAGGAACTCAGAGAGGAATTTAAACACTCTGCTGAACCCCTTCAGAGGCCTGGAGACAGATTACAAACAGATGCAGTATTTTGCTCAATCAGGAAACTTTATTCAGCCAGTTGAAGAGGTTTTGCCAGGGGTTTCCTATGTACAGCAAAGGGACTCTGCCACCGGCATGGTCAAACAGGTTGCTATCCCTGTTACATATCAGCGGATTCCACTGAAGCGCCTTCTGGTCCAGGTTCTTAAAATTCCTGGTATTTTACAGACAATGCTAGCATGGCAGCAGAGAGAGGGTGATGTGCTTCAGGACGTCTTTGATGGGGACTTTTGTAAAACACATCCACTATTCTTGAAAGAAGTTTCCATTCCACTCCTCATCTACACTGATGACTGTGAAACTGTAAATCCTCTTGGATCGAAGACTTCAATACATAAGCTAGGGTTTGTGTATTTTATAATTAAGAGCTTGCCACCAGACTTGCTATCCAGTTTACGGTCACACTTCCTTTTAGCAGTGTACAAAACGGATGATGCGAAGACCTATGGGCTTGATTCTGTGCTGCAACCTGTGGTTGAAGAGCTCAAGTTTCTTGAAAGTGATGGCATCACCGTTGACACTCCTGGCTTTAAAGGTGTAGTTAAGTTCACGGTTGTCCAGGTAGTAGGGGACAACTTGGGCATGAATGGCATTCTTGGTTACTCTGAAAGCTTCTCGGGTAATTATGTGTGTCGGTGGTGCAAAGCACATCGAAATGTCTTGAGGGTGCAAACAACGGAAGATCCAGCACTGTTGAGAGATATCCACAGTCATGAGGCAGATTTGCATACAGCCAACCCCTCTGAGACAGGGTTGAAAAGAGACAGTGTGCTCAACAACTTGTCTTTTTATCATGTTACTGACAATGTGGCAGCAGCCATCATGCATGACATCTTAGAAGGGGTAGGGCCATATGAGGTGAAGCTTGTGTTGAATTCTCTGATCGAGCAAAAACATCTTACACTCGAAAAGATCAACTACAGAATCACAAGCTGTGATTATGGCTTCAGTGAGAATGGCAACAAACCCTCTCTGATCAGCAAACATGATCTAAGAAACCTTGATGGTGCCATGCGGCAGTCAGCATCTCAAATGTGGTGCCTACTTAGGTTACTTCCAGCCATGATTGGTGACCTGATCCCCATAGAAAACAAGGAGTGGCAACTTCTCCTCCTCTTGCTGTTATGCATGGAGTTCATCTTCTCTCCTTCTCTAACTGTTGCATCAACCCTATACCTAACCAAGATCATTGAGGAGCATCATTCCCTCTTCCTAGAGCTCTATCCTCATCGGCATTTGCGGCCAAAACACCATTTCATGCTACACTATCCAAAAGCAATCACAAAGTTGGGCCCCTTGATGCAATTCTGGGCAATGCGGTTTGAGGCAAAACATGGTTTCTTCAAACGGGTTAGTCATGTCACATGCAACTTTCGTAACATCTGCAAAACAATGGCATTTCGACATCAGATGATGCAGTGCTACAGTTTCTTGTCTGGTTCAGTGCTAAGCCACAATACTGAAGTTGGTCCGGGGCACTGTACCTTCTTGGCCACCTTAGACAGATTTCAAGAAATCCAAAGTGGTCTAACTGGTATCCCCCTCGTCAGCGAAGTTTTTGTGCCGGCCTGGGTAACCTTCAAGGGTATGGAATACAGAGCAGGCATGTCAGTATTCCTTTCCTATGAAACAGATGGAGAGCCTCAGTTTGGGCTTATAAAAAGCATAATTGTTCTGGAACAAACCACAAACACACCAACAATGAAGTTGGTTGTACAGAAATGGGAAACTAAAGGTTTTGAGAGGCATTTCTTTGCATACAGCGTGACCCCCACTCACAGTTTGGCAGCTGTTGATGTGGAAGAGCTGCTTGATCATCATCCATTACAAGCTGTTAAGTCATACAGAGAGCATGATGACAGTTTCTACATCTCCCTGCGCTATAGAATCTTTTAGACTTCATCAGCTGAACTGATGAAGAAAAGTTAACAATATTTTCAATACTTTACATTATTCATCAAGTCTTGCTTTACTTTTAAAAACTTTTTTTACCTGTTACGTAGTCATTTAAGGCTTCCAAAAAGCCCCTTGTCCACAATGAGCAAGGATTGTACAGCTCTGCGAACACATAATGAGTGGATAAGTTAAATCTCTTTGGCCTACCATCATAGATGGGAAATGCTGTGCCCCCTACTGCCCCACTTACAAGCCCAGATGTGCCACCTGCTACACTTCCTTTGGAAGAAACGACCATGGTCGTGGATCAGACGATGCCACTTGTACTGCACATCATTCCAGTATTTGTAAGTCCCAAATGTTCTGACTTTTTAATTATTACCTAAACAGTAAGAAACCATAAGACAAAGACGCTGCTTGGTCAGAATATCGGTATCACACCTAATTGAAAAATTTGAATAAGCCAGGCTGCATAGGTACCTTCCCAGACACAAGCATCGTTGTCAAATCAAATCAAATGTATTTGTATAGCCCTTTTTACACGCAAGCATGTCACAGAGGGCTTCACATACGCCCATAGAACTGCCCCTCAACCAACCTAAGTTTACTGTCCATAAACTTACTTTATGGAACAGCTCCCTATAATGTGACTGCAGGATAAACTGACCTCCTGAGCTGATAAATAAATGATCTGATGGTATATTCATTTCTGAATTCATACGTCTTCTTACTGAGGATTTGAGCCTTGTAACGTTAACCTACAGATGTTCGTTAATTTAGCTAGCTAGTGTAGCAATGCGTTACTTCTGATGAGCAATAGCGCTACATTGCTAACAACAGCTTAGGTAGTATGTAGCAATCGATTTTTAAAATTATCATATCCATTTCAGTTGTCAGGGGGATCAACTTTAGACATAAAACAGCAGATTTGTATCTTACCTGGTTGCTCTTTTGCTGACAACCGATGAATTGCCATGTGGCTGCAATAGACTTACCAAGCCAGCGCCTTTATGGTGAATTATGATGGCAAGTGGGCAGGCGCACGAGAAACACAAGACGCACGAAAAGTTTAAAGTGCTTATGCACGTGCAAAGTGGCAGACACTGAGGAAGACTTTGAGGAAAACAGGAAGTGATTTTCACATTTATCAGCAAGAGGCTACTTTCAAACCCTCACAGGCCTATCACTATGACATCACACACAACCATCGTCTCATATTCAGTCGCACTCTCATCAATATGCTGAAGAATATTCTTCTAAGTTGCATGGCGGGGCACGGAGTCACGCACTATGTTCCTAACTATCACATTCACACATCCCCACCAAAGCCAGCGCTACTATACGTAACACAACTCTGTAACACTCGCTACGTTACAGCTTGTGAGCAACAGACTGGAGTACAATTTAATTAGCTAGCGTACACTCTTATGGTAACTGATGACTTAATTTGTACCCAGGATAACAGCAAATAAGAATACAGACTCAATAAACGCTTTGGAAAACTCCTCAGACAGTCCATTTTAGTCTTGCCGCAAGGCATGCTGGGAACCAAGTTGGTCGTCCGTGCTCCATGCATGCATTGTCCCTTTTTAGAAAACATTAAAGAATCAGAAACTGTCTTGCATAGTCATGTTCACAATATATTATAATGTCTTGTCAGGAAATATGGTATGCCCAGGGCCAGAACCACCGTCCAGCCACTGGGTTCCTTGAGGAGAGACTGAGAAACATCAGAAAAAGACTCAGAAGCATGAGCAGACCACAGCGTGAAGCCATGCATGAGCCCAACAGGACCTTCATACCAGGTAATACTTGAACTTTTGTAATAATAAGTTACAAAACACCCATTAAAATTTTTGACAGTATTCTCAACTGTGTGCTTCACAGAATCAGCTATATCTGACACCAGAGCAGAACAATTAAAAGAGTGGCTGAGAAACAACACACAGCCCATCAGCCAGGTGGAGCAAATTATGCTCGACACAGCACCACACAGGGCAACATGGATCAGGGCAAATGGCTCCAAAACCATTGTCGAGGTCCTCCATGAATTCCCCAGACTGACCGCTCCAGGCATGGTACGTGCTAATATAATATGATGTTGTAATTAAAATGAATTATTTATAATGTGAGAAATGCTATATTAATATATAAATCTTTTCTGTGACTGTTTTCCATCTTCTAGATCGCGCAAGACTTTTTTTTCTGCACAGAGACGCTGCACCAAAGTTGTTCGAGACGTGGCTGCCGGTGTATGCAGAGAAGATCCTGCACCCGGCTAAATTCGAACAGAAACTGCCATTTCCTGTGGAGGAGATGACACTGGGTAAAAAATGTTTTCCCTTTAACTGTACACATAAGTTATGTTATAGGGTACTAAGTGCCCAGGTCACAGCTATGCCAATCCATATCATATTGCATGATACCCATAGAATTGTCTTTCTACAGATGCCAAGGGGGATATTGCCCTGAGGCTGCTGCCCAGCTTGCTCCCGCCGCCAGTTTTCAAAGTGGGCCGAAAAGTGTTCCGGCCCAGTGTCGATGAGGCCAGACAAGCCTTCATTGACCTTCGGCCTGTAAGTAAGATTTAGTTTATTTGAAAGGGAATGTCATTGATTTTGTCATTCACATGGTATTCTTGCAGGGCCCAAGAGGACTACTCTCTCCTCAAGCTAGAACTCAGAAAGAAAGAAAAACATTACAAGGCATTATCCAGCTGATTTGTTGCTTGTGAAATGTATCCTTATATTTCTCCTGTCTGTTCTTTCTTTCTCTTGATCATAGGTTGGAACAAACATGGTGGAGTACCTCCAACAGGCAGAGGTGTCAAGGCCTTAAGGTGCCAGTATGGTACTCCGACTCTGTTACGGATGAGCGGACCGCCGGATAGGACGGATTAATTAGCATTTCTATTGCCTTTATGGTTCTCCGAAGGCTGGGGGTGCTGAAAACAATTCATTGCCAGAACAGTAGGTGGAGAAGCGTTTTTTTGTCGAAAACACGTTGCTTTGTTGCGTCTTTGTAAGTTAGAAACCGTCGTTGTTTATCTCCCACCTCTCATCACACGTGTGACACTTTTACCAGCTGTCACTAGTCAGACGATGAGTGCAGCAGGTGCAGTCACATAATATTATATCAAAGACTGTGTCTAATTCAATATAACCACCTGAAAGAGCAAACTTATCTCTATCATGGTAGGTATTATTTGTGGGGAAAATAGTAGCACTCTATAACAAAATGATGTGCTTATCTTATATACCCCGCCACGTCATATTATGTGGCCGGCGGAAGCTTAATGGGCTATTGAAATAAGTCTACGCTGCTTTACAGCGTGCATTGACCATAAACGACATCTCTCACCAGGCATTTCGATTCTATTACGGCAAAGTGACTACATCCCGCCTCTAGAAAGCAGTGTATGCACATCAGTGTTAAATGCAAAGTTTAACTGGGTGAAGGCGAGCATGGTTTGAATGACAGCACTCCAATGCAGCCGGTTCTGCGAACGTACCCCATGTGCATTTTCAGCCAAGGTCCTCGGGCATTCAACCCAAGTTGGTATCGCTCTCGAACTTGGTTAGAGTAGGCTACTCAGCCAAGCTAGCATGTTTCTGCTTTCCTTGTCGACAATTTGGAGCCAGAAATGATGAAGACATGACCTTCATTAGACAAGGTTTTACCAATTGGAAAACGGCAATGTTTATTTTAAATAAAGCTC
Organism: Hypomesus transpacificus; assembly: GCF_021917145.1. Classification (NCBI taxonomy): domain Eukaryota; kingdom Metazoa; phylum Chordata; class Actinopteri; order Osmeriformes; family Osmeridae; genus Hypomesus; species Hypomesus transpacificus. The sequence goes on along the minus strand of NW_025813701.1, from coordinate 470,313 downwards.
AAAAAGCTATTCTGCATTCAAATGAAGGGCAAAAAAAACTTTGCTCTTGCGCTATGCGTGCTTGCATTTTGTCACCAAACACATTTGCAAATTTATCCTCCAAGAAAAACTGCAGTTTGTCCAAGAATTAAAAGGCGGACTTCAATTGCAGCATAATAGGCCCTATGTTCACAAAAGCTACAACAAAAACACAATGTTTTTACATCGTTACTGACGTTACATCGTAGTTACAACTGGCCCTTTGACGGCAACCATAATGCTGATGTGGCCCTCGGTGAAAATGAGTTTGACACCCCTGCGATATAGACAAGGCTCTGGTTTTGTGAATTCATTTCTCCACCACCAAGTGTATAATCCAATGTGAAAAATGATACACAAAAAGGCTGATATAATTGGAAATAAAAAGATCCATACAAACTATGTACTGTCAAAACTACAATGTACTACTCTAGGTCACTAAACTGTGGCAGTCAGTGCACAGACAACAAACTCACGTTTCTGAATTCGCTAGAGTAGAGCATAAACTAGCTCACAATAAACTTTCTCTCCAAGAAGTTCTCATCACAGACGTCTTTCAAAAAGACGACCTTAGAGAAAACGCCTTTCTGTCGAAGTCGGAAATGATGTCGTTTGAAAATGATGTCGTAGCGGACCAATCACGGCCAAGGGGTATCCGTCGCGTACAGCACGGCACGACGGATCGACAGGAATTTAAACGGTGCACGGGAAAGGTCTCCGACGGCCCCGCAGACGACGGAGAGGGCATTTCAGGGCGTTCCAACTATGCGTAGGCCCTTCCTATGTGTCCGTAATCGTATAGTACGGAGTAGCATATAACGGCCTTAAGCCCTTCCCATGTGTCCGTAATCGTATAGTACAGAGTAGCATATAACGGCCTTTACCCCTACGTCCTCTCACTTGGGGATGAACACTTGTGCTCCCAGGCATTTTCCATCATAGCGGGACAGGCCTTAGAGCAAAGCACACTGCTTGGGGCAGTGGATGTGTGCTTCAAGGCTTTTTACACCTTTGACATCAACTACCCCAAGCAGTGTTCTCCTATATGGGAATTTTTTCAAGAAGGAGTGTTTGAATTGGAGGGTAGTGTCTAGCCTGGCTGCCAGCCCAACTTCTCCCCGCCCAAAATAAATTTGTTCGGGAAATTGGGTCTGGGGGGTCTCGTATTGGGGACCAACTACAGAAAACCAGAATCTGGGCGAACCAATGAAATTGCCAGGGCGGGCTTTATTCGATGATGGACAGATGATCAACAGTAACGTAATCACCCACGTCACAAAAGAGCGCTTAAGTTGAATTCGTTTTGAACAAACATGGCTACCGCTGGAGATCTGGGATGTTGTGATTCTGCCATCGAGTCTGTTTTAGAAGACATCGACAGCGCATTAATTTTGAAAGAGGAACAGAGAGACGCAATCAAGGCATTTGTCGATGGAAAATATGTTTTTGCCGTCCTTCCTACGGGATTCGGTAAAAGTTTAATTTATCAGCTTGCCCCGATGGAGTTTTAATCCTAAACGGAGAACTTCGTATATGCATTGCCCTTTATTGTTTCGCTCAAAAAGGTTGACCGTGTGAACAAGTACTCTCCCTACCCTTAAATTAATTTTACAACACCGGCAAAAATCGTTTGTATTCATTCTTCAAGCATACTTCAAGTCTGCTTGTAGTTTAGTTCTGTTGACAACAACTATGCGGTGCTTAACATACGTCACATACTCTGTTGCTCTGATTGGTTGTAGATCTATCCAATTGAGCGAAGAGGCATTTGTTTTCCAGGCTCGTTTGAAACACGCCCTGTAGTCAAAGCCCAACGGAGAGTTCTCAGACTCATATTCTGACTAGAATTATGAGTATGACAACGTCAGGCTAGGTAGTGTCACCCCTTCTGTAAAATTTTTGAAAACATCCATCCTTGCTTGTAAATAGGTGTCTTAATCATGTTTATATTGTTTCTTGATTGTGTTTTAATCCTGTTTTGATTGGCTTGTTGTTGTTGTTTTTGTTTTGATTAATTTAAACATATGATTACATAATGTGCATTTAATCTCGTCGTCGTCGTCGTCGTCGTCATCTGCCGCTTGTCCGGGGATCGGGTCGCGGGGGCAGCGACCTAAGCAGGGAGGCCCAGACTTCCCTCCCCCCGGCCACTTCCGCCAGCTCTTCCTGGGGGACCCCAAGGCGTTCCCAGGCCAGCTGAGAGACATAGTCCCTCCAGCGTGTCCTGGGTCTTCCCCGGGGCCTCTTCCCAGTGGGACGTGCCCGGAACACCTCACCAGGGAGGCGTCCAGGAGGCATCCTAATCAGATGCCCGAGCCACCTCAGCTGGCTCCTCTCGACGCGGAGGAGCAGCGGTTCTACTCTGAGCCCCTCCCGGATGACCGAGCTTCTCACCCTATCTCTAAGGGAGAGCCCGGACACCCTACGGAGAAAGCTCATTTCGGCCGCTTGTATTCGCGATCTCGTTCTTTCGGTCCCTACCCATAGTTCGTGACCATAGGTGAGGGTAGGAACGTAGATCGACTGGTAAATAGAGAGCTTCGCCTTTCGACTCAGCTCCTTCTTCACCACGACGGACCGATGCAGAGCCCGCATCACTGCGGACGCCGCACCGATCCGCCTGTCGACCTCGCGCTCCATTCTTCCCTCACTCGTGAACAAGACCCCGAGATACTTGAACTCCTCCGCTTGGTTCAGGATCTCCTCCCCGACCCGGAGATGGCACTCCACCCTTTTCCGGTCGATTACCATGGCCTCAGATTTGGAGGTGCTGATTCGCATCCCAGCCGCTTCACATTCGGTTGCGAACCGCTCCAGTGAGAGCTGAAGGTCACGGCCCGATGAAGCCAACAGGACCACATCATCCGCAAAAAGCAGCGACCCGATCCTGAGGTCACCAAACCGGACCCCCTCAACACCCTGGCTGCGCCTAGAAATTCTGTCCATATAGGTAATGAACAGAATCGGTGACATAGGGCAGCCCTGGCGGAGTCCAACCCTCACCGGAAACAAGTTCGACTTACTACCGGCAATGCGGACCAAACTCTGGCACCGGTCGTACAGGGACCGGACAGCCCCGATCAGGAAATCCGGTACCCCGTACTCTCGGAGCACCCCCCACATGAGCCCCCGAGGGACACGGTCGAACGCCTTTTCCAAATCCACAAAACATGTGTAGACTGGTTGGGCGAACTCCCATGTACCCTCCAGGACTCCGCGGAGGGTATAAAGCTGGTCCACTGTTCCACGGCCAGGACGAAAACCACATTGCTCCTCCTGAATCCGAGGTTCGACAATCCGACGGACCCTCCTCTCCAGGACCCCTGAATAGACTTTCCCAGGGAGGCTGAGGAGTGTGATCCCCCTAAAGTTGGAGCACACCCTCCGGTCCCCCTTTTTAAAGAGGGGAACCACCACCCCGGTCTGCCAGTCCAGAGGCACTGTCCCCGATGTCCACGCGATGTTGCAGAGTCGTGTCAACCAAGACAGCCCTACAACATCCAGAGCCTTAAGGAACTCCGGGCGGACCTCATCCACCCCAGGGGCCCTGCCACCGCGGAGCTTTTCAACCACCTCGGCGACCTCAGCCCCAGAGATAGAAGGGCCCCCCCCGATGTCCCCAGACTCTGCCTCCACGTCGGAAAGCGTGTTGGTGGAATTAAGGAGGTCTTCGAAGTATTCCTTCCACCGATCCAGGACGTCCCCCGTCGAGGTCAGCAGCGCACCATCCCCACCGTATACAGTGTTGACAGAGCACTGCTTCCCCCTCCTGAGCCGCCGGATGGTGGTCCAGAACCTTTTTGAAGCCGTTCGGAAGTCATTCTCCATGGCCTCGCCGAACTCCTCCCATGCCCGGGTTTTTGCCTCCGCGACCGCCAAAGCCGCGTTCCGCTTGGCCTGCCGGTACACATCAGCTGCCTCTGGAGTCCTACCAGCCAATAAAGTCCGATAGGCCTCCTTCTTCAGCTTGACGGCATCCCTCACCTCCGGAGTCCACCACCGGGTCCGAGGGTTACCGCCGCGACATGCACCGACCGCCCTGCGGCCGCAGCTCCGGTCAGCCGCTTCAACAATGGAGGCCCGGAACATGGCCCATTCGGACTCAATGTCCCCGGCCCCCCCCGAGACATGATCGAAGCTCTCCCGGAGGTGGGAGTTGAAGCTCCTTCTGACAGAGGGTTCCGCCAGACGTTCCCAGCAGACCCTCACATTACGTTTGGGCCTGCCAGGCCTGACCGGCGTCCTCCCCCACCATCGAAGCCAACTCACCACCAGGTGGTGATCAGTTGACAGCTCCGCCCCTCTCCTCACCCGAGTGTCCAAGACATGCGGCCCCAAGTCCGATGACACGACTACAAAGTCGATCATCGAACTGAGACCTCGGGTGTCCTGGTGCCAGGTGCACATATGGACACCCTTATGCTTGAACATGGTGTTCGTTATGGACAAACCGTGTCTAGCACAGAAGTCCAACAACAAAACACCACTCGGGTTCAGATCGGGGGGGCCGTTCCTCCCAATCACGCCCCTCCAGGTCTCACTGTCATTGCCCACATGAGCATTGAAGTCCCCCAGGAGGACGAGGGAATCCCCAGGAGGAGCGCTTTCCAGCACCCCCCCCAGAGACTCCAAAAAGGGTGGGTACTCTGAGCTGCCGTTTGGTGCATAAGCACAAACGACAGTGAGGACCCGTCCCCCCACCCGAAGGCGGAGGGAGGCTACCCTCTCGTCCACCGGGGTGAACCCCAATGTACAGGCGCCGAACCGAGGGGAAACCAGTATTCCCACCCCAGCTCGACGCCTCTCACCAAGGGCAACTCCAGAGTGGAAGAGAGTCCAGCCCCTCTCAAGGAGACTGGTTCCGGAGCCCACGCTGTGCGTCGAGGCGAGGCCGACTATATCTAGCCGGAAACTCTCTACCTCGCGCACCAGCTCAGGCTCCTTTCCCGCCAGCGAGGTGACGTTCCACGTCCCTAAAGCTAACTTTTGCAGCCGAGGATCGGACCGCCAAGGCCCCCGCCTTCGGCCGCCGCCCGTCTCACACTGCACCCGACCCCCATGACCCCTCCTGCGGATGGTGAGCCCACTGGAAGAGGGTCCCACGTTGTCTCTTCGGGCTGTGCCCGACCGGGCCCCATGGGAAAAGGCCCGGCCACCAGGCGCTCGCCATCGAGCCCCACCCCCGGGCCTGGCTCCAGGGGGGGGCCCCGGTGACCCGCTTCCGGGCAGGGGCAACTGAGAACCATTGTTGTATTTCTTCATGGTTGGTTTTTTGAGCCACTCTTTGTCTGGTCTTTCACCTGGAACCTGTTTGCCTTGGGTGACCCTACCAGGGGCATGAAGCCCCCGACAACATAGCTTCCAGGATCACTAGGACACGCAAACCCCTCCACCGCGGTAAGGTGGTGACTCAAGGAGGGGACATTTAATCTAATCAAATGTAATAACCAAATGTAGTTCTAAAACAAATGTTCTAAAACAATGTTCTGAGTCTGCTCTATTTCAAACGTCGCAGATACGTCGGCTCATGACTGACTGTTCCATTATTCTCATTCCGTGTTGTAGCAAGCATAATCTAGAGCCAAAGACTTGCGAGTCAGAGCCGTTCACTTTTAAAAAACCGTAATCTATCTTCACATAGAAGGAGCAGTCGTTACCCTTAATTGTACATCATGAGTAGCCTAAATTTCCTTGCGCATCGCTAAACTGAAAACTCAATAATTTCGCCTGACGATAGGTCGGTAAGGGGCCCGTTGGTGAGATCTGCACTCGGGCCCGCCAAGTCCTTGTTACGCCGCTGGTTGGAAACATGTTTGTTTTCAACCCAGCATTTTTTAGAGTGTGTGGTTGTATCTCTTGGCCTTTACTATCAAGATCGGAACTGGTTATCATTTCAAAGCATTCATAAATTCAAAACATTTGTTATCTTTTAATACCTGCCAGTGCTATCAACATTACGTGTGCCCATACATGTTAACCATAAGCGCTAGCTAAGCTAGGTAGCTAGCTAGGCTGTGCGATTTGATCCTGGACATCGCCTCACATCTGGTAGGCTTTCAACTCGTGAGAGCTGACACTGCACTCTCTGGCAAAACCAAAGGCGGTGGTATTTGTTTCTACATCAACAGTGGCTGGTGTGTAGATGTGACAGTGATTCTGCAACATTGTTCTCCGGATCTGGAATCATTTTTTATCATCTTTAAACCTTTTTACTCGCCACGAGAATTCGCGTCGCTCATTTTGGTAGGAGTTTACATGGCGCCGGGTCCACAGGTTAAAGAGGCCCAACGCACGCTCGCCGACCAGATTCTGAGTGTGGAGCGAGCAAACCCGGATTCCCTTGTTATTGTACTCGGCGACTTTAAAGGGGCAATAGACTGTTGTTTTTTGGGGGTATTTCACACTGTTCCTTAAGGTCTCCGAACAGGGTATGTAACATTGTTTGAGCTGAAAATGCCCCTAGCGCTGTTCTATGACCCCTGATACATCCTCTGAAATTTTCCCGGGAAAAAACGTAGGTTTTCTCCTTTTATGGTATGCTCCTTAATATTTATATGAGCTGCGCGCTGATTGGTTGGCTTACAACGAGCGAAGCTGCGAGCAAAGACGCGACATGCACTCACTAAAACCTCCAAGGTGAAAATACCATGGAGGCATTAGGTGTTCGACCTTATATGTTTGAGCCTGAATCAGAGGAAGAATCTGAAGTAGAGGAGCAACCATTCGCCCGAAGATTTGAAATGACTGTTTCAGATTGGTAAATTGTCATTTCGAATTGACTTGAATTTGCAACATCACCTGTTAGCTGCACAGTTATAGCTTAGCTCCTAGTGTAGGCTAATACTCGCACTTCAATGTCATAGCCTGAGCATTACTTTGTCTTAGGTTTGTTTTAGCATTGTAAGCTAAATGTTATTCATTTGCACTGTTTTATTACTTGTACCCTCTTGGTATTTTTTTGTCAAGACGCCCTGTTAGCTAAAAAGTTCGCAGCCAGTCTGCATTGGGCTGTTCATAGCCCTGATTGCAACGAAAGAATAAGTCAGTACAGTAATATTTTTACCGTATTCTCCTGCTGATTAGGCCACCTGATTATGAGAGTACTTTCTTTCCATGTAGTTATATATGATCTTACAATCATCTGCCCTCACCAGGTGTACTTGTGGAAACTGTGCACACATGCCCCTGGATAAAGAAAATATATGTTGTCGGAAAATACCTCAGGTAACTAAAACTGGAGATACATGTACAAGCTACATGCTGCTTTCTGCACATCCAAAATTGTGAAATAACTGCATGGTCATCATGTTTTTTTTACAGGTCATGAGAAGAATGGACCAGGTTTCTGAAGCAATAATCTGTATGATTGACCATCCTGGCCTCGATCCGGTGTGCCTCAATATGTATTCCTTGCAAAATGCAATGAATATTTAAGTTTACGTTTGAGAATAAGAGGGATGGAAAGGTGCGGCCAATCTGATACATAATTCAGCATTCATTATTAGTTGAGCATATTACAAAAAACTGTTTGATCAAGACAGAATGACAAACTTTATTTTGTGTCAACACAATCATCCAGTGTTATACTCTGAAATGTAAAATAAATACTAATGATAAAATAAATAGTAAAAAAATGTGTGTTCTTCCACCCTGTTCTGTTTGCAGGCAATGCAGACACTTGTCCTACAGGACTTTTGTGAGCTGGTGCTGGGGTTCCCTTGGAAGAAGTGTCCGTGTTGTCATCCCCTCTTGTGTGGTGCTGCGCATACGGAGGGAGTTTCCGGATGCTTCAGGGCAGTACGTTGGGTTCAGACCCCCCCTTGACTGAACCGTGACAAATGTTGAGCAACAGCATCCTCCATGGAAGGCCTGTCGAGCTGAACACACAGGGGCTGGGGCACAGGAATCAGCTGGACGGCAGCCACATAAGGAAGGGGGTCATGGATGATCTCTTCCAACACCAGTTGCATCATGTTGAAGACATAGCCTGTTGTGTGTGACTAGATGTGAATACAAGTTATTTTTTTGCGCCTTTGCCGTTGCACATTTTGATTTGTTGTTTATAATAAAAATTATATTTTTTAAACGTACACATTGTTGGCTCTGTCTTCATTGGTTTGACTGTGTAACCTTCCCTTTTGGCCTTTGGGAACACAAGTATATACATTAGTTTCCCCTTGGCTGTCTTCCGTTGTGCGCGCTCGGCATTCTCGATGAAGTGCATGGCAGCAAGGTACAACCTAAACAGAACAACAACAGAAATGTTGTAACACAATTGTGAATCATTTTATATAAACACACCAATCAAATTATTCCTGTAAACTCAAAGCAAAAGCTGTTGCTAAAACTGTAAACTAGACTCTAACCAGTGCCTTTCAGTTAGAGCAGCCTAAAACTGAAATAATTTGCATTTTGATGGCCGGCAATTAGGCCTGATGTCTCCAGACCATTGCTCATGTCACACCTTCACTGAACAAAACCAGTTTCTGCAGACAGTTGGTCCCCCATTCACATTTGCATTACTAAAGACTTGATTGTACATACATACCCGCATAGCATTCCAATGAAGGGGAAAACAACGTTTTTGGGAGCAAAACACTGGATGACACTGGAATGACTCCACAGTTGATGTCTGGAAATGATGGCTTAGCTTTTCAACATCAGTAAGGCACCTCTTGTTTGTTAGCACCTTTTCAATACTGTTCAGAGCTGTCGAACCTAAGAGAAAAGTAAGAGAATGTAAATTGTAATTTAGAATCATGTATATTGATGAAGATAAACAACATGTTTGCTCACATCATAGCTTTATAATACACTTTATAATACACTTTGTAATACACACCTGGTCGAAACCACTTGCTAGGGTCCTTTGAGGCATTGGGTTGATGTCCACACTTGGGGAAAGCTGGGTCAGAATGACTGTGGACATCTTGAATATGGTTCAACACAGACTTCCATTTTGCTACCTTCTCTGTTCCGGAGAGGGAGCTTGTGGCACACCAGTACAGGTGGTTGACTATGCTCCTATGCCACTTTTTCACCAAAGCACAGTCCTTGGCCGGGTTTCCCAGATTCGTTAAGAAGCTCTTAACGCCAAGAGCGTCTTAAGAACGTTCTAAGGGCACTCTAGAACGCTCTTAGAACGTTCTTAAGAAGATCTTAGCGTTAAGAGCTTCTTAACGAATCTGGGAAACCCGGCCCTTGTCTTTTGCAACTTAATTACATTTAAATAGAAAGACATAAAAATTGTTGAGTGATAATTCAATTTATGTAAAAGCTGATAGCCACCTCACAAATGTGTTTACTAAAAAACGTCTATATGTATTGAACAATATATAAATAAAGGGTCACATTACCTTTTGCTACATGCCATACATCATAGTAATGGGTGATTTTACGGTCCCTCAGGAACTTTGGGATCGGAGGGTGACGATCGGTGATAATGCAGTCCAACTTCACACCACTACCATGTAGGAGGTCCAAAGCTCTTATGAGACCCTCCTTCTCCATGTATGAGCTTCCCCCCACCTCGTTGCTCTGTGTAAAAAGAGGCAGACATAGAAAAGCGATCCATTAACCTTTTTCCATTCTGTGGAATAAAAAAAACTGGGGATTATGTACACACACGTTTCTGACCATTTTGACAACATATATGTATGCCAAAAGACAGTTAAGGCTTATTGGGGTTTGTAATGACACTATTGTCAATACTACTTGTGCATATGCATGTGATCAATTGCGTTAGTCCTAATGATTTCAAATACCTGCACCAGCTGTATGTCTACGATTTTGTTGGTCTGCACATCCATCATCGTGTAGCTCCCATACTTTGCAGAATGTCCTAAATTTAGTCAATAAACATGAGTGGAATTATTCACTGTAAGGCAACACCTCACCTAAAATTGTTGATATAATGCATACACATTTGAACAGAAAGAAAAAGGTGTACCTGGTGAGTCTGCTCGCATATCGCCTCCGAGAATGACAGTGGTTGCCTTACTGAGCGTTTGAAGCATAGGTGTTTGCCATTCAGTCCAGCTGTGGATTATGGCTGGTTCCAGGTAAGCATGTTTTCTGAAGGCAGCATAACTATGTGTTCGCAGCTGCATTGCCCGAAACACCTATAAAATAATCCAAAGTAAGTAAGTGTTGAAGTGAAGGTTTGACAAACACATTCTGCAGGGGACAATGATCACAGTACCTTTTTCATCTACGCAAATGAGGCTCCACAAAAGTAGATGGCAGCAAACAGCTGAAGGTTGCCCACAGGGGTGCAATCTGACAACAGTCACATTGTATGTAAATAACACTGCTGCATTGTGAGAGTTGAAACTTTGCTTACTCAAGCTGAGATGATTCTGTCTCCATCGTAACTGACTGTGCAGGATCAAATGTTAAATCTTGAGGATCAGAGCCTTCATAGGAAACATCCTCCACCTCCTCCTCAAATTCAAGACGAGGTCTCTTTTCTGGCCTCAGACCCTTCAAAGGAGTTGAAGACAATGGCCCAGAGACTGAAGGAGCTGTTGTGCCTACTGCCACACTTTGGCATAGCACTGATGCCTGTAGGCCTTCAAATGGGGAGGGGGAGAGTATTTTAGTGGTATTTCTTACGGATAGCTCAGTGCCTAAGGACAATGTATTGCTGTGATACAATAGCACAAGTAAATGAAAAGGCATCTTCAACACACAATTTACTATTCAGTCATATTGTTTGAATATAAACCCATTCATACCTATTGACCAAATAATTTTCACCAGCCTCCCCCACAAAAGGTAATGTAATTGTTTAAGATCAGACCAATAAATGATAATACAGATGAACACCAGTTCTATTCATACTATGAATGGTTCGTTAATTTGTTGTGAATGGCTCACATAATTGATAAAAGCACCCAATCATCATGGTAAACATACTTGGATAACCCTGCTCTGCTAAATGCTATCCAGGCATAATGCTACACGTGTTTGGAACACACAAACCCCATAAGGTTATGTAAGAGTAATTAGAAGGGTTACCTTTGCTTCGTAGGCGAGGTCCCAATGTCATATAAGACAGTTGTGTCCGTGAGATGCCACACATGGAGCATCGGTTTGGCATTCTGCGTCTGTCGCGTGTTGTTGTTCTTGTGATGTACTGGTAATCTGAAATAAAAACGTGCAAATAAATGTATTGTATCTACACAACACTGTTTCCAACAGATTGACTAGATATCATTTGAAATAATAACGGGATCGACTTGGGTGGGTAACTTTCCAGCTTAGCAAACAAACTATCGTGATTCTACTCAGCACCAGCCCCATTTACAATAAACTACATCACATATTGTACCTATAGTAGTAGATACAGGAGAAGTTAGCATTGGTAATAACTGTTAGCGACAAAATCATACTGTAGCCTAGGCTTACTTACAGCTTGCGGTTGCGATGAGCGTACTGTCGGAACAGCACCTCTTTTCAGGTACAGCTTCTTAACAAATCCTGCTTGAAATTGTCCAAGGTTGGCAAAACTGTCTCGAGTGAAATGTTCAGAGCAAATGTGTAATTGCGTGTCGAACTTCGCCGGGATCTTCTCATAGACAAACAGCAGCCATGCCTGTCGAATGTTTGGCTCCTTGGGAAGACTATAAGTGTTAGCCTTCCCTGTACAGCCTGGAATATAGCATTTACGACCGTGGTCCATTTTCAATATCCTTGTTATTGCTTAGAAGTAGCCTACAGAGCACCGCGCGCAGCTAAACTAGCATCGGAGATCTACGCTACCTCGGACCGGGCAGAAACACCAGTGTGTGGGCTGGTCTGGATGTAAATTCTGGGGCGTGACAAAGATACAGACCAGAGCCAAAAAGGTCAGTCCCCGGTCGTACGTCACACCAGTAGTTTTGTTGAAAAGCTAGCGTTTTACAGCAAAAAAAAAATCTGTTTTGAAATTTGAATAGGAAAGAGGTTCATTTTACCCACCGAACTGTCGTTATTCAACTATGACAAGGTAAAATCGGTTTTGCAATCAATTGCCCCTTGAACAAAGGTAATCTCAGCCACAAACTCCCTAAATACAGACAATTCATCAAATGCCCAACCAGAGAAGAGAACACTCTGGATCACTGCTACACTAACAGTCAGTAGAGCCTACCACGCTGTCCCTCGTGCAGCACTGGGCCACTCTGACCATACCATGGTCCATCTGATTCCTGTATACAGGCAGAAATTAAAGCTCTGTAAACCTGTTGTGAGGACATAAAAACAGTGGACCAGTAAATAATTTATAATACATTACAGTACAATTCTAGAACTATAATCATTAGCTGTATCCCGGGCATGGCACTATCTATAATTCCAGTTATTAATATTTGTGGCAACTTAATCACCAAATGCATCACGGGCACTGTGCACTATATAGCAATGGGAACAATGCTCGAAAGACTTTATAAAGGATGCATGTATTAAAGTTATGTATTGTGCTTATTAAATGTATGTCTTATGAACTTAGAACTGTGCTCAGGCTTAAAACATTGTGTCTCACACAGTGTGCGGGAAACAGGCTGTATTTTGTGTTGTTATCTCTCCATTTCAGAAGCAACCTTGAAACCGGGCTGAGAGAGCACCCGAGCAGGTGGGATGCGTGGGGAAGAACAAACTCCCTGATACACGAGAGAACAAGCTCAACCCTTTTTTTATATTTCTGTTTCAATTGCACTGTATAATATATGCTGGGGCAGGGACAGATAGCCAGTTGGACTTCGTGAACCAGCCCAAACTCTGTTGCGGGTAAGGAAACGTAGACAACCCCGGAGCTCTGTACTGTTGATTTCCAACTGCTGCATTAAAGCTGATATTATCGGACCTCTGCGACTCCAGACCACTCTTTCTAGAACACATATTTGTGTCATTCATTACCATCATTACATATTGGATTAGACACAGTAAATTTAAATCCTTCACCAGTGAGGCTATGGAGGATCTGCGGGCGTGCTTGGACTGTACTGACTGGGATATGTTCACGACTGCTACCAATAGTCTGGATGAACTCACTGAGGCTGTGACATCATACATTAGCTTCTGTGAGGACTGCTGTATACCAACACGCACCAGGGTGAGCTACAACAACGACAAGCCCTGGTTCTCAGCAGAGCTGAGAAGGTTGAGGTCAGAGAAGGAGGAAGCTTTTAGGAGTGGGGATAGAGACAGATTCAAGGAGTCGAAGAACAGGTTTAGCAAGGCGGTGAGAGTGGCTAAACGACTGTACTCTGAGAAGCTGAAGCATCAGTTCTCTGCTAACGACTCTGCTTCTGTCTGGAGAGGGCTAAGGCAAATCACCAACTACAAGCCCAGAGCCCCCCACTCCACCAACGACTCCCGCCTGGCCAATGACCTGAACAAGTTCTACTGCAGATTTGAAAGACAATTGGACAGTCCTGAACCATCCCTTCCCATCCATGAGGCCTCCCCCCCCCCCCCCCCCCCCCCCCACTACTGTGACGACTCTCTCCATTCAGGAGGGTGAAGTTAACAGACTTTTCATGTGGCAGAACCCCCGCAAAGCAGCTGGGCCGGACTCTGTCTCTCCTGCCACCCTCAAGCACTGCGCTGACCAGCTGTCTCCTGTGTTTACAAGCATCTTTAACACCTCCCTGGAGACATACCATGTGCCAGCCTGTCTCAAGTCCTCCACCATCATCCCTGTGCCCAAAAAGCCAAGACCAACAGGACTTAATGACTACAGACCCGTCGCCCTGACCTCTGTGGTAATGAAGTCTTTTGAGCGCCTTGTGCTGGCACACCTCAAATCCATCACAGACCCCTTCCTGGACCCACTGCAGTTTGCCTACAGAGCCAACAGGTCGGTGGATGATGCCGTTAACATGGCCCTCCACTTCACCCTACAGCATCGGGACTCCTCAGCATCCTACGCCAGGATCCTGTTTGTGGACTTCAGCTCTGCCTTCAACACCATCATCCCCGCCCTGCTCCAGGACAAGCTCTCCCAGCTGAACGTGCCTGACTCCACCTGCAGGTGGATCACAGACTTCCTGTCTGACAGGAAGCAGTGCGTTAAGCTGGGAACACAAGTCTCTGACTCCCGGTCCATCAGCACCGGATCTCCTCAGGGCTGCGTCCTTTCTCCTCTGCTCTTCTCCCTGTACACCAACAGCTGCACCTCGAGTCATCCGTCTGTCAAACTCTTGAAGTTTGCGGACGACACCACCTTTATTGGGCTCATCTCTGACGGGGATGAGTCTGACTACAGGTGGGAAGCTGACAACCTAGTGACCTGGTGTAGCCAGAACAACTTGCTCAATGCTCTTAAGACAGTGGAGATGGTTGTGGACTTCAGGAAGAACACAGCCCCACTCACCCCCATCACCCTGAGTGACTCCCCAGTCCACAATGTGGAGTCCTTCCGCTTCCTGGGCACCATCCTCTCCCAGGACCTAAAGTGGGAACTAAACATCAGCTCCCTCACCAAAAAAGCACAACAGAGGATGTACTTCCTACGGCAGCTGAAGAAATTCAATCTGCCAAAGACAATGATGGTGCACTTCTACACAGCCATCATTGAATCCATCCTCGCTTCTTCTATCACCATCTGGTACGCTGCTGCCACTGCCAAGGACAAGAGCAGACTGCAGCGTATCATCCGCACTGCTGAGAGGGTGATCGCCTGCAATCTGCCTTCCCTTGAGGATCTGCACACCTCGAGGTCCCTGAGGCGAGCGAGGAAGATTGTGGCCGACCCCTCCCACCCTGGACACTCCCTGTTCCAGCTACTCCCCTCCGGCAGAAGGCTGCGGTCCATCAAGACCAAAACCTCACGCCACAAGAACAGTTTCTTCCCATTCGCTGTTGGCCTCTTTAACAAGGCCAAGGACTCACACTGACTTTAAATCACAATCTGCACAATGACACCCTGCACATTGCAATTTGCACTATTGTATCGTTTGCACTATCTGTATTTTTAGGTTAGATTGTAAATTAGGGCTACTTATATTTTAATTTTTATTCCCCTTAGTATTAGCTAGACCCCCCTTAGTATTAGCTAGACTTTGCTCCTTTTGTATAGTTAGTCCACATATTTAAGTTTCAATATTCCTATATGTTTAATGTATGCACCTCCCTGCCAAAGTAAATTCCTTGTTTGTGCAAACATTTATGGCGAATAAAACCCCTTCTGATTCTGATAGTCAAGCCATCAGGTGAGCTAGAAAGCTTAGCTAAGCTAGCTAGTCAAGCCATCAGGTGAGCTAGAAAGCTTAGCTAGCTAGTCAAGCCATCAGGTGAGCTAGAAAGCTTAGCTAAGCTAGCTAGTCAAGCTAATAATGTGAGCTAGAGCTAGAATGCTTAGCTAGCTAGTCAAGCTAATCAGGTGAGCTAGAAAGCTTGTTAATGTACATTGCATTAAGCTTTACTGTACTCGTTTTCAAAAAAACAATGGCTATTTAGGGCAGTGTAGTATAATTTATATATTTGGCTTTTCTTCATGGCTGTTTAGTCTCATCTGGTCCCAAGGCAGAGACCATGGTTTCCCGCAATTTTGTCTGAGTGAATCTCTTGGTCTCAGGGCAGGTTGTCTGACGGCAGGTGAATCTCCTGGTCTCAGGGCAGGTTGTCTGAGGGCAGGTGAATCTCCTGGTCTCAGGGCAGGTTGTTTGAGAGCAGTTGAATCTCCTGGTCTCAGGGCAGGTTGTTTGGGGGCAGGTGAAT
This sequence comes from Hypomesus transpacificus, assembly GCF_021917145.1. Classification (NCBI taxonomy): domain Eukaryota; kingdom Metazoa; phylum Chordata; class Actinopteri; order Osmeriformes; family Osmeridae; genus Hypomesus; species Hypomesus transpacificus. Next base: position 454,593 of record NW_025813701.1, on the reverse strand, counting down.
CTCCTGGTCTCAGGGCAGGTTGTCTGAAGTTCGACTCCCTGCCCTGAGGACAGAAAAATACAACTTCTGCCAAAGTAATCAGCCATGAAGAAAAGCGAAATATATAAAATTAGACTACACTGCTAGCTAAGCATTCTAGCTCTAGCTCACCTTATTAGCTTGACTAGCTAGCTTAGCTTTGTAGCTCACCTGACTAGCTTGACTAGCTAGCTTAGCTAGCTACCTAGCTTAGCTAGCGCTGATGGTTAACATGTATGGGCACATGTAATGTTGATAGCACTAGCAGGTATTAAAAGATTACACATTATTTGAATTACACATTTTTTGAATTTATGAATGCTTTGAAATGATTCCGATCTTTGCTGTGCGCAACTGAAAATGCCGCCTGAAGATTGAAAATGGAGGCCCCGCCTCTGCAATTCTCTCCTCTCTCTCGATTGGTTGTCAGATTAAACCAATCACAAACGTTTCTGCCCTCAGGCCAACGTTGAGTAAAGAAAATTCCCACGAGCCTTTGAAACTAGCTATTCTACGAAGTTGTTACCAGCAGTATTTTTCAGAAGGAATCGCGATTCAAACAGTACCATCTGCTAACTGAAAATATGCCCCCAAACTAGTGTTGCCAACTTTCTCAACCCCAAATGCGGGACACTCCCCCCCCCCCCCCCCCCCCCCCCCCCCCCCCCCCCCCCCCCCCCCCCCAAAATAGTTTTGGAGCTTGAAACAAACAAACGTTTATCCAAATTGGTAAAACGTTGTCTAATGAAGGTAATTACGTTTACGTTTCTTAGCCTGGTTTTCCATCTTTATATCGTCTCAAATTAGCTTTCAATCTGTCAGTGTCACTGTTGTGTGTAAGCGGCATCAAGGGCTGCATACGTTCATTTGGAATTTTCCACCGGAGCTTTAGCTAGCTGGCTAAGGTTGCGTTCCCTCCTCCTGTGTTCAATGACTCAATTAATCAAGCTGTAGCTAACGTTAGCTAAGTCTATGTCAACAGAACTCCTGGTTAACTCCTGGGTAGCACAAATCGGATAGATGCCCCCCACCCAGACTCGGCGCCCTCTGCTGTGCAGCGTGTCCCATCGCAACATTTGCGTGATTTTTGGTGCGTTTACAGTAGCATATTATTGGCCGGCGAGGCTGTGATTGGAAAACGGGACTGAAGCTGTCCCGGACGGGACAAATCAAAATCACCAAAAATCGGGATGTCCCGGACAAATCGGGAAGGTTGGCAACCCTTCCCCAAACACGTAAATAAGCTTGATATTTAATGAGGGGGAAATGGCTAATTCAAAAGAAGTTTGCTGGAAGCGATCATTGTCAGTAAAAAAAAGCCAACCATTTGGTCTCAGTCTAGAGCCCTGCATGGAGAAGCTGCATGAAGAAGCTACGAGCCTGGAGCGGGTTGCACCAACAGGATTTAGGACCAGTCTTAAGCCAAGACTGGCGAAACTCAACGTTCTATGTCTAAAATGATGTTGCGCCTGTTGCACCACGCTGATTTAAGCTGCTTTTTCCCTAAGTCTAGTCCTAAATGTTACGCCCTGTGGAGAGGAGTCTTATGTTAAAACAGAACGTTTTCTGTGTTGGTTTCTATAGTAGGCTAATTTTCACAAAACCGTTGAGTGCAGCTAAAACAACAAGTAGCCTATAACAATGCGTCTAATTTATAGATTGTATAGTGAACGCGCTTTAAGACGTGAGAGAGTAGTGCGAGACAGAACTAACCCGCTGGATATGTACAATGATGAGGAGTTATTTCAGAGGTTTCGTTTCAGTAGGGTTGAGATTTTTTCTCTAGTGGACGAACTGTCCGACGATTTGTGCTTTCAGGCAGACCGAAATGCTGCCCTGACGCCAACGTTACAGCTTTTAATTGCACTGAGGTTTTATGCAAACGGTGCATTTCAAAACACCGTGGGGGACATGATCGGGGTGCATAAATCTACAGCTCGTAGAGTTATTCGTAGGGTCTCGCTGGCACTGAGTCGCCGCCTACCGCATTATGTCAACTTGCCTAAGGAGGCCGAGGCAATCGCTGTCAAGCAGTGTTTCCGCCAGGCGTCTGGCATCCCTGGTATCATCATGGTAAAAATGTATGGGTATCATGGCAACGCACGTTCCATTCTAGAATTCCACGGGCACTTGCATGAACGCGCATGTTACCACCAGTCTTAGTTAAGACTGGTCGTAAATTCAGTTGGTGCAACAGGCGTTAGATATGGGCCTAAGACCGTTCTTAACTAAGACTGACTTAGGACTTAAGACAGTCTTAGCAAAGACTAGTTGGTGCAACCCACTCCAGATGCCTAGCTGATGTTGCTAGTCAAACTTCATTGAATGTGCCGAATTAAAAACATTTCTTTTTACATAGTTTAGCCTGTGGCATTGAAGACAGCGACACAGAACACAAGCTTAAGATGTGACATTACTTACTGCACATGCAAGTCTTGAATTGCTTAAATTTATGATGCTGCCAGTAGGCCTACACCACAGCAGGATAGATAGTACTGAAGCTACTGCTGTGCAACAGTCTATCCCATATAGTGCTAGTTAGTTCTATACATCCTAGCACATATATGCACGTCATCTCAGTTACACTATCAGGGCTTGGAAATACTGCGACTTGCTAAACACACAACTGCAAGACCCAGTGAAATGTTATATACAGCTAGCAAACTTACGTTAGCTAGCATCGCTGACGACATTGGATAACTCAACTTCGGTAGGCAACAGTTGAGGCTGTGTGCTTAAAGATTCTGACACAAGTCCCATTGGCCAAGAGAAAAAGTGCTAAGATTCCGATTGGCCCAGAGAAATGTCAATTATAAAAATGATCCAATAATGTTTCGCAAGTCTAAGCCTGCATGGCATGCAGAATAAGGCCCCCCCCACCCCCCAAAACACTCTTCGGTTCTACACGATTCACGTAAATGATCCAATTGACCAACAAAACGGCGATTGTCGCCTAAAAGCGACAAGTTTGCAGGTCTGAAAGACCCATTTTGACCCAGGAAAACCCCTGTTACTGCTGTTGTGCTTGACTGAGGCTACATGGAAACACACTTTATTGAGAACAAATAATTAAAGGTGTACAATAGGCTATGCGTGTGAGTTGGTTGAGACTATTGTAGCAGCTTGACCTCCTCAATGTCCAAGTCTTTTGAAAATGTTGTAGCATAATTTCCTACACTCTTAAACCCGTCCCTCTGCTTGGGCTTGTAGGGACGAGAGGCCATCTCCTTCTGTATCCTCTGCCCTTTTTGCTTCATCAGTAAATCCAGAATTTCCCCTCTCTGATTGGCCATACCTAAGTATTTCTTTCTCTCCTCCTGACTTTGAGCTAGCGTTAGCTGCAGGCGCTGGCGACTCTTTTGCGGCGGCACTTTCAGCTCAGCGATTGATTTGGAGATGGCACTGGTGGTGTCCTTACGTGACCTCGCTACCGGTAGCCTCTGGTGTATATCGGACGACTCCAAGCGCGACTCCTGCGGTGGTAAGAGGGACAGAGAATTCCACAGCAACTTGGCGTGAGAGACATCATCCTGTGAGGAGCCGTCAAACACAGTGTAGTACTTCTCAAACTCTTCCTCCTCAAACTCTATACGAAGCACAGACATTTTAAGGTTATTGCTAATGCTAAGAAATATAAAACGAGAAGGGTGGTGGTCATCAACGTCAGTATAGGCTGGAGAGGCACCAAATGCGAACTGTTGTCATTTTTGGTCACCATGGAAACGAGGCGGACCGTAGCCTACGCACCACTCCTCCCATAGATGGCACTAAACTGTTTAAATACCCGTGTAGGATGCTGCCGCAGTTAATTCGCACTTCTACCTGTGCCATTTCTACCTGGACTCCGTCTGAGGACTGCACTGTAGCACCGAGAGATATAGTCATCTCGACATTACGGGAAAAGAAGGCAAGTGGCATTTCTTTTATTTTACTGTAAAGTTTAGACTACTTAGGATTTAATAAAAAAAACACCAAGCTAGATCTTGACTAACTTACATTAAAAATATATATTTCTGTGTAAAAAAAATTCAACTAATTGGTTAAATAAGGACTACAAAAAAAAGAAACATGATGACACTTCTCTAGCTAATCTGACATTCAGTATGTCAGCATAATGTTTTTAATCCATAAACAAAATTGTTATAGTTACCTACTTTCTTAATTGTGGTGTTATTCTTAAGAACACCCAACAACTTACAGAGAACAGCTACTGTACATACAAGACTATTAGTCTTTACCTGTCAACCATTGTGCCACTACCACACATCACAGAACCTTGTGACAAGTCATAATTTTGGTGTAAACGGTAAGCTTGGATGGACACTTGGCAGCACGCTGAGCTGCTTTCCTTATAAGGTAGCTCACTGGTAAGTCCCTAGCATCTCTCGAAAAGCCACCAAGACACCAGTGAGAAGAAGCCAGGTACCCTAACATGGGCATTCCAGCATGGCACCTCGCCTGTTGTATGATAGCGTTTATCTTCATTCTGCTAATTTACATAGTTTATTGTGGTCACTCAAGGCAGCCAGTGGAGCCTTGTGCTCCACAGGCAGAGAACAAGATAAGTGAGTAAGTAATGCAAACAGCATGCATTTGTATGGTTAGCTAGTAGCACCTGTATTTATCTATACAATATGAGTAGACAGGCTACTGATAGAGAGAGGGAGAGAGACAGATGAGTATATGTTTAGGCAGCAATTGGTTGGTGGCTGACAAAGAGAACACTGATGTTTTTATTGTATCTTTTATATTATGATTCAATGTCATATTGTTGTTTGCATGTCAAGGCATTTAGATTTTTGGAGGGCACCACGGCTCTTGTTGGAAGTATTTCATAGCACAAAACTGTATTATGTTCTTCTGCTACAAAACAGCTACAGTATATACTTGGCCTATATGTCTCTATGATTATCTCAATAATAGATACAGTTCCATTAAAGATTCAACGACAAGCAGTTTTGAGATCGAACCTAGGGCCAGTGACATGTCCAAGATGGCTGCCAGTGATCCTGCCAGTGATGACAGCAAATTCCTCTTCCTGGATAATGACTTTCGGAACAGCGGAATGGCCCAGGCCGATTGGTCGGCCAAGAAGATGGTGTGGATCCAATCAGAGAGAGAGGGCTTTGAAGCTGCCAGTATCAAGGAGGAAAAAGGAGATGAGGTAACGTTCTAGAGGTGTGGTCAGCTGTACCAGCATGATGGGTCCAGTGTCCAAGCTTGGTTTCAATTCAGGACAAAGATTGTTATATCTAAATAGCTTTACATGGCTTCTTCTCCTTGTGAGCTTTCTTGTACCTAAACTGGAATATATATAACATTATATAATACCTCCATATTGTTTATACTTACAGATCAGAGGATGTAAGGGTGTGAAGGCGAGGAAAGGGAAGCCACTGAGAGTACTGAGATGCAGGCAGATAGTTTGGATTTACAAACATTTAAACATCCTCGGTTGATAGGGATCAGACATAAAAAAATCCAGCGGTTGATTGTTTCTTATTCTCGTGATGATTTCTGTCTTCTATAATTTAACACGATTTGTGTCTCTACTCTCTGATACAATTGAACACTCAAAAAATACAGTAGCGTTTATTGTATGCCTTTCCTTGCCAAATCGCAAACAACTGGATTGGTAACAGCTTGTCACCTGTTCAGTTTAGTCAGAGTGGACTGTAAGAGATTATATGAGAATGTAATTGTATTTTAACATGATCTTGTGTGGTCTTACCTCCTTCCTTGTCCTTCAAGGTACTAGTGGAACTCTCCAATGGCCAGAAGATGACGGTCAACAAGGATGACATCCAGAAGATGAACCCTCCTAAGTTCAGCAAGACAGAGGACATGGCGGCCCTCACATGCCTAAATGAGGCATCCGTCCTGCACAACCTCAGGGAGAGGTACTTCTCCAGCCTCATCTACGTAAGTACTTCTATGTAGACACACACATACACACAACTGTCAGAAATTCCCTCTTCTTTTTAGAGCTGTTGCATTTCTTTCTCTATTTCTTTCTGTCATTTACACATACACAGAGGGCACCGGGCACATACTGTGTAAACACACAAACACACACAGGCACACACACAAACACACAATCAAGTAGAAACTTTTATAATCAATGCGGTCCAACTGTCCCCACCAATGAACACAATACACTATAGGTAAGGTCATCAAGAAAGGTTAGTCCCTACCTTCTCCTCGTCATCATTTCTTTATCTTCATTTTCCACCAGACCTACTCAGGCCTGTTCTGCGTGGTGGTGAACCCTTACAAGATGCTGCCCATCTACTCTGAGAAGATCATTGAGATGTACAAGGGCAAGAAACGCCACGAGGTGCCCCCGCATATCTACTCCATCACTGACAATGCCTACAGGAACATGATGCAAGGTAGCTGTGTGTGTGTGTGTGTATGCATGAATGTACGTGCACATGTGCATAACCGGTGAGTCAAAGGGCTGAGACACATACAATTTAGGAGATCAGAGACAAAAAGCTGTCAATTTTCACAAATGTGTGTTTAATTATCAAAAACGAAAAAACATACAGAAGGCTTTCCAGGCGTCTAACTGAGAAGTCTTGTGTTTGATACTGTATGTAGTAAGGTTAAATGAAACCTCTGTACTTGCTATGACCCAATCACTGACCGTGGTTTGTCAGGTCTATATGGTCTAGCAGTGACCTAAAACCAAGACCCTACTTTCCTTCTCTACAGATATGGGTGACAACTTCAAAATACCCATACATGGAGGCCTTAGACCTGACCCGTATTAAGCAAATGATCCATTTTCTATTTTTAGCCAATTATTATTATTTATTTTTTCTCAAAGCATGAGCTTGTCTTAAAGGGGTAATTGAATGCGAAACCGAGTTTACCTTGTCATAGTTGAATAACGACAGTTCGGTGGGTAAACTGGACATACAGTGAACCTTATAGTCCATTGACACCTCTTTCCTATGCAAATCTCACAATTTGACCTTATTTGGCTCTAGTCTGTGCCTTTGTCACGCCTCAGAATGTACATACAGACCAGCCCACTGGTTGGCCATGTTGCAGCTTCGCTCATTGTAAACCAACATGCAGCTCATTTAAATATTCATGAGCATAAATGAAAGGGAGAAAACCTCTCGTTTCATTCTAGGGCTATTTCACAGTCTTGTCATCATTCCCTTGAATCTCTGTGTATCCATCTCTTGACCCCCTTATTTGTGTTTCTCCACAGACCGTGAGGACCAGTCTATTCTTTGCACGTAAGTCAAAACCCCTAACAATGACCTTCATTTTTTTTGTATCAGACACACTCACACATACACATACACACTGGTCATTAATCAGCCTGTCAGATGACTGAAAGGGTTCAAGTTAAGGTTGATTTCAATAGACCATTTTATTGTTTGTAAACATTCGGAAAGCAGAAAACCGGGAAATGATAGCATTTAAAACGGCAAAAGGACCACACAGATCATACAAATAGTTAGATTTTAAAAGACCAAAAAAGTAGAGGAGGACAGCCTTTAAGAGAGAAAGCGATTCCCCATTGATCTGTCGCCTCAGAATTTTGATTTGGGTCACAAAAGTCTTGAAATTTGAGTGAGAATGTCGCCCGGTACAGACTGCATAGTCGAGCGGCAGCCATGTCTTCACGTCATGTCACAAAGTTCATAATTGTATAGTGTTACAGTCAATTCTACATCTAAAAAGTCAAGCAGGGCAGTTTTCAAGAGATATTGGAATTCTGCTTTTAGCCAGCTGGTCCGAGTATTTGTTTAAACTGGCAATCTGAGTGAGACTGCATCCCCGTTACACTGTTTTGACATTATCCTCAGTCAGACTCGTCGCTCACTGGCGTGCACAATGTTGTACTTCACTCCATTCTGCACCGGAAACGCCAGGGAGGACTGCCAGCCAGCATCTCGGATTTATTAACCAAGCCTGTTTCATTCATAATTTGCCTGAGAAAGCGACCTCCGTTAGCCAGGCCAGTTTTGCCCGATCATTTGGTCAGGCTATTTAAAGGTATCGGGGTCAAGTGACTTTTGTGCATTGACAAGTGAAACTTAAATGTACTTGTCCAAGTGCCTCAAAAAATTAATGTCAAGCCCTGTAATCCGGTGGACAGAGATATATGATTACCTGATCGACACTCCAAGTGTATTATACCCGGGAGAAGTTCATCTTTTGCAACCGACATGCGCAGTTGAGCCTTCTTGACAGTCATGTCACGTAGGGTGCAAATTGGTCTATAAAACAAAGGAAATAGAAATCCTTGATGATCTTCTAGTGGATAGACAGACACTGTTTCCCGCTCATTTATCTCTTACCACTCACTTGCTATTGTTTTAGTGCCCCCCCAACCCATATTCGTGACAACCCCCTCTCTGTGCTACCCACCAACCCACCCTATCTTTCCACTTCCCCCTTCACCCCCTCCCCAGAGGTGAATCTGGAGCAGGAAAGACAGAGAACACCAAGAAGGTGATCCAGTATCTGGCTGTGGTAGCCTCCTCACATAAGGGCAAGAAGGACACCAATTCCGTGAGTAACTTACAATTGCTATCGAAACAAATTGCTATGAGCCAAATCAGGACCACAGATGTGCAGGTGTATATTACAACAGTGTGCATATAAACTTAAATAATATTGGAATATAATATTAACTAATCCTAACCCTGCCCCCAAAATTTCATATTTTGAATAAATGTAATAGAATGTACTTAAATACAATGCTTATGTGACAGGATCCAAATTCCCCGACATTGGTAAAGGTATGGAATCTTTATTGACCTTACTGGAAAAATTGTCCATTCCTATGGTTTAGCTGGTGGTGGTCTTGCATTGGGAGGCTAAATGGTGGGGGGGGCTTTCAATGTTTCAGTGTTTCATTGACACACACACACGCAGACACAGGCTGTGTCTACTACCGCGCACTTTACGAAGTACACTGCAATACAGTGCACTGCAAAACAGTGCACTTACATATTCAGTGCACTCCGTCGCTGATAAGTGCTGTCTGAAATGGAACACTTACGTTAAACACTTGGCGGAAGTGACGGACGCAACACCCGCGGTCTGCTCGCGACACCCGCAAAACCTGCCTAAATGAACGCGTGTCTCCACCCCAAGTGGAAAAAGCTGCCGAAAGGGCTCCTCCTCTTCCGCTATGTAGCCAAGAAGGCGCCTGTTTAGGGAGAGTAGTTGTACACTGTTTTTTTGGACCGTTTGCAGGGCGCCATCCGGGTACTTTCAGTGCACTGAATTCTGCTGGTTTTGTGAGTGAAACGCCCTAAGCACTGCAAGTCAGTGCTCGAAGTGCACAAGTGCGCGGTAGTAGACACAGCTACAGCCTTTATCACATGCCTCTATCAAAGGGGTAGAGCAAGAGGGAGGAAGATTCTGCCAGAAAAGGATATACTTGTACAACTAAATGTTCACTGCCAGTGCCGGTCCTAGCACATTGGGCGTCCCAAGTTTATCACTTGACCCCCGGGACGTAGAAGTCTTGTGCCGCCCCCTGCCCTGCCGGCCACTCCCCGACAGTACATGGAACAAACACTGCTACTACCTGGCGGCGCAAACTAAGGAAGATGCTGCACGGCACCGTCTCAGCAAGCAGGGGTGCCTGCAGCTGTCTGAAGGGGGCGCCAATATGCCAATTCCCCACAAAGTGAAATGATAGATAAGAGAGATTTTATTTTATTTTTTTTGCTTGTGCGCCCCCCTCTTGACATGAAAAATGCCGCCCCGGGCTGCTGCCCGGTCCGCCCATGCCTAAAACCGCCCATGTTCACTGCTCACAATAGGTTTAGGACAACGATGATGAAATATCATTGTTATTTCCATATGTGGAAATAGAGGGGAGTGTGGGAAGAGGTAATTTAGTGGTTAAAGTTAATCCTCCACATGGTCCTGTCCCTCCTCTGTAGAAAGAGACAGCCTCATTACTGGCCTATGTGAGTATGAGCATGCCTGAGAGTAATGACACCACTGCATGCCAACCTGCCTCTGTCACTCATTGGATTAGATCTGATGATCAATCTCCTTCTGGTCTTGTAATCCTTACATGTAGAAAGACATACCTTCAATCTGATTCTCTGACTGCAGTGACGGATTTTCCCCAACATTTTAGTTGACTGCTTTTGCTGTTCTGGTGCTTGAGACACTGTTATTTAATGTGTGTTTGTGTGCCCAATGTGATGCACTATGTGTGTGTGTGAGTGTGTTTATGTGATTTTGTACATGCATGTGTGCACAGTCTTATCATTACATAATGTAACACAGCAAGCATCTTTCCGGGCCCACAGGGAGAGCTAGAGAAGCAGCTTCTTCAGGCCAACCCCATCCTGGAGGCCTTCGGAAATGCCAAGACCATCAAGAATGACAACTCTTCTCGATTCGTAATGCTCAATGCACTGACCAAATAGCAATTATAAAAAAATGATCTACTCTGCTGTAATTGAAATGTATGTATGAGTCTCAAGTTTCCTCATCTGAACTTTATCCTCACAGGGCAAATTCATTAAGCTCAACTTTGACGTGACAGGGTATATTGTTGGGGCCAACATCGATACTTGTATCCTCTGAAAAGATCAACAGCAAACACATAGCACTAACACACACTTTGTACAAATGTATGACTGTGTATATTATTACATTTGACATTTTATTTATTTAATATACCTAATGCAACATACAAACAGTGCATGTAAAAAGTACAACTGAAAATTAAGGACCAAATGTACATTGTTCTAACAGTGCTGTCTTTTAATGATTAGAGTAAAACAATATTCTGTATTTAGCAGGCACAGTGCAAAATAAAATCCCCCCCAAAAAATCTAAAGCCAAAACATAAACACCTATTTTACATGGTGGATTCTCTTTAACCATCTCCTGACCGTCAGACCTGCTGGAGAAGTCTCGCTGTATCCGGCAGGGTAAAATTGAGAGGGCCTTCCATATCTTCTATTACATGGTGGACGGAGCCAAAGACAAGTTATGTGGTGAGAACTAAGGCTCAGGACAGAGGACAGAGGCTCCGTCTGATCAATTTGGCTGCGATGAGCCATTTTGAAGGGCCAGTGGCCAGGTTATGTCCCCCTAGTGATTGTATATGACCATGGAAAACCCTAGGCCCTTGATTATAGGTTGTTGACCAAGAAATGCTATCTGTGAGTGTGCTGTCGCATGGTGTGTATGTGTTTGTCTATGTGTGGTTTTGTTTAACTTGTGACCTATGGTCCCCACAATGACAGAAAACTAGGAAAAAAATAACATTGTTCCCCGCAACTTCGTGTTCTTTCTAGGGTTGTTTAAGGGGGTTTAGGGTAAGAATCACATTAAGGGTTAAGGTCCCCAATGATTTGGGGAGTGAATTGTGGGTCCTCCCTTGCATAATAAAACAAACCTGTGTGTGGGTGTGTACACACAGAGGAGCTGCTGTTGGAGGGCTTTGGGAACTACAGGTTCCTGGTGGCAGGCCATGTGGAGGTGCCAGGCCAGGACGATGGCAAGATGTTTCATGAGACTCTGGAGGCCATGGAGATCATGGGCTTCACTGAAGATGAGAGGATTGGTAAGGGATCGAGGGATCTCTACTCTATTTTCTTATCCTTTCATCCTTTCTCTCTCCCTCTGCTTATACCTATTTAATATAACATTTTACACATATTATATTAATATACAGTATAATATATTAACGAATAAAACACGCATCTTAATGTGCACATTTTCTGGTCACATTTAGGGATGCTGAAGGTATGTTCCACCGTGCTGCAGCTGGGGAACATCGAGTTCAAGAAGGAGAGGAACAATGAGCAGGCTACCATGCCTGACAACACAGGTAGGACTCACAGATAACATAGGATACATAGGTGACAACACATATAACACAGGTGACAACACAGGTAGGACAGGAAACACAGGTGACAGCACAGGTAACAGAATACACAGGTGACACCAAGGATACCATAGGATACACAGGTGACATTTCAAGGCTATCCTTACCTGGCTCTAGTCTCTTTTTCCCACAATTTCTATTATCTCATATTTCCCCTATCCATATTTCTTTCCACTTCTCTCTCTCCACCTTTTCAACATGTTCTCTCTTTCTCTTTCTCTCTCGCTCTCTCCGTATCTCTACCTATCTTTCATCTTTCTTTTTCTTTCTCTCTCTTATTATCTCTGTCTCCATCTCTCTCTGTCTCTCTCCCTCTCTCCTTCCAGCGGCCCAGAAAGTGTGCCACTTGCAAGGAATCAATGTGACAGACTTTACCCGTGCCATCCTCACTCCCCGCATCAAAGTGGCCAGGGAAGTAGTGCAGAAGGCCCAGACCAAGGAACAGGTACATTTGTTGTGTCCATCTTCCTTTACTCTCCATTTCAAACCCTGAACTTTACAATCAGGAATCAGTAACAAGTGTCTCATTCCCATTTCATTTGCCTTTTTCATCTTCCTCTTACCTCCCTCACTCTCCCTCTGGCTCCCCTTTCTTCTCTCCTCTGTCCCTTTATCATCCTTTCTGTCCATCTCCTCCATCCACTCCTCCCTCTTTCTCCTCCAATTCTCCCTATCTCTCCTTCACTCCCCTCTCTTTCTCTCCTCTACTCCTCCTTTTCTCTCCTCTACTCCTTCCTTTCTCCTCCACATCCTAGGTTGACTTTGCCATTGAGGCCTTGGCCAAGGCCATGTATGAGCGCCTGTTTCGCTGGATTCTGGCAAGGGTCAACAAGACTCTGGACAAGTCTAAACGCCAGTCCTCCTCCTTTCTAGGCATCCTAGACATTGCTGGCTTTGAGATCTTCGAGGTGAGATTTGTACCTTAATCAAAAATGTAACAAAATCCTTCTACCTTTAGTGCTGTTTATCGTTACAGTTTTTGGGAGAGTTGCCGAGTTTTTGAGAAATCAGACTTAAAGATGTCTACTGTGAACTTGAAAGCTCAAGAGCAATGTATTTTTCCAGACCCATTAACTTAAGATCAACCACAGACGTTGTTATGAGCAGTTATTATGTGGGAACTACTTTCTTTCGACCAAACTACACCTGCCAATCGTTTCACCGTGCAGAAGGAAGCGTGCATCTACTCATGGACAACAAGCTTGTGCTCTTACAATTGGCGGTTGTAGTTTGGTAGAGGTGAAAATAGTTTCTACATGAAACTGCTGACATGGTTCCTAATGGACAAAAAAACAATAGTTAAGAGTACAGTTGGGTTGTCCTTGATGTAGACTTGCTGTCCATATGTCAATATGCCTCCTCTGCCTGCAGGACAACTCGTTTGAGCAGCTGTGCATCAACTACACCAACGAGCGCCTGCAGCAGCTGTTCAACCACACCATGTTCATTCTGGAGCAGGAGGAGTACAAGAGGGAGGGCATCGAGTGGAGCTTCATTGACTTCGGGCTGGACCTGCAGCCCTGTATCGAGCTGATAGAGAGGCCGGTCAGCACAGGGAGGGGTGGGAAAGGGTGGGGGGTGAGGGGGAAAGTTAGGGATGTGAGTGAGAGGGATAGGTTTTGGGGGGTTGGGGGAGGGGATCCTTGAGCAGATAATGAGAAACACATAGACAGACAGTACACGTCAGGTCCAGTCACCGCTTGCAAAAACGCACAATATTGCTCCCAACATGCACATATACTCATGTCAGACCATCTCTCCCGTTTACAATACTGCCCCATGAACCCACACTGTACACAACATACTTTCAGTGCACACTTGAGAATGCTAATAGTGCAACCCAAATGTGATAGAATAGCTCTTATTCACTTTCACTCTAATTATATTCTTTCTTTCTCACTCTCTCTCTGTCTGTCTGTCTCTCTCTTTCTCCAGAACAACCCTCCTGGTATCTTGGCTCTGCTGGATGAGGAGTGCTGGTTCCCTAAGGCCACAGATCTGTCTTTCGTGGAGAAGCTGATGAACACACACAGCACACACTGTAAATTCTCCAAGCCCAAAAGCCTGAAGGACAAGACCATGTTTTCTGTGTTGCACTACGCAGGCAAGGTAAAAACAGATGTTGATTCTAATTAATTTACCGATTTATATTTATGTTGGATTCAGTTATAAAGCAGTTTACTAATGTTCAGCAATGTTTGCATTTTCCAAGTTTAAATGGTTAGCAATTTCTCAATACAAGGCTATTCTGAATGTTTTTTTCAACAACAACTCTATACAAACATGCAATCCTGTAGTCAGGGACATCAAAGTGAGGGGAAAAGTCAGACTCACTACCCAAGGCCTCAATGGGGAGAGGGCCCTCGAAAAGCTTGGAATGAAAATATGTTGTATGAAAAAGCTGAAATGGGGAGAGGGCAAATTGCCACTTCTTTATGGGGCCCAAAATACTTAGCATCACCCCTGCCTTTAGGTGCCTCAGACCGCTAGCAAACGGAAATGGAACTGTGTTTTCTTTGAAGCCATCTTTCCCAGAACTGTTCCAAGCTCACTAGTTATTTCTCCATGTTCCCCAGGTGGACTACAACGGCGCAAGCTGGCTGACCAAAAACATGGACCCTCTGAATGACAACGTGACGGCTCTGCTAAACAACTCTTCAAGTCCCTTCATCCAGGACCTGTGGAAGGACGGTGAGCTGGTTGGGTTCATACATGTTTTCTAAGTTTGTTGTGACACTGAGGAAGCAGAGAGGGTTGGTGTCTCTCGGTCTCACTTACATCTCCTATCCCTCCCGGTCTCTCCCCTTTCCCACTGTTCCCCTTTCCTTATCTCTCTCCAGTTGACCGTGTGGTGGGTCTAGACACCCTAACCAAGATGTCAGAGAGCTCTACCCCCAGCTCCACCAAGTCTAAAAAGGGCATGTTCCGCACGGTGGGCCAGCTCTACAAGGAGTCCCTGGGCAAGCTCATGACCACCCTGCACAATACACAGCCCAACTTTGTGCGCTGCATCATCCCAAACCACAAGAAGATGGTGGGTTACTCCCTAGCAACCTGCCTCGGATCTTTCTTGTCAAATCAAATCAAAACATTTGTTTTCCTTTTTTTCCAAATACAAATATGGAGGGAAAATCTTGCAATCCGTCTGACTGACTCTTGTTCTCTCCCCTTTGTGCGAAACATTTGCACTTACGCACTTAACCAATTTATCCAAGCCACTTAGTCTTTCTCACTCAATCAACCGTCTAATCTGCATACCAATCACCCAAGGGACTTTTACCTTTGCATTCCTCCGACCCCTTCCTGTCAAAAAGAAAAAAGAACCAACCCAAGCTCTCATACTACGCTACCTTGACCCTCTTCCTCAACCATTGTTCTCCCTTCCACCTTCCATAAGCATTATTTCTCTCATTAATTGGTTTATGAAGCATGTATCCATCCATCCAGCAATACCATCCATCCAGCAATACCATTCATCCATCCATTTATCCCATCCATCCATGTATTCCATCCATCCATCACAGCCATCCATCTCATTCATTCATCCATCTATCTGCACATCTCTGTGTTGGCAGGCCGGTAAAATGGACGCCAACCTGGTTCTGGACCAGCTGAGGTGTAACGGGGTCCTGGAGGGGATCCGGATTTGCAGGCAGGGATTTCCCAACCGCATCGTGTTCCAGGAGTTTCGTCAACGGTAAGGATCCAAAGTCCCTCATGAGGAACCCTCGTAGACTGGACCTTGAATATGAGTAGTTCCAAAACTGTTTACAATACACTAAGGTCAAGTTGTAATCAAATGAAACTGGTTATATTGCAACAACTAGTTGTGGCAAGGGTTGGAATTTGGGTTAGGCTTGCTTTGTTTGATAATTTGGGGGTAATTGGGTAAACATTCTATAGGCAAAGAGTTCTCCAATCTATACTGTTATCTCTCACAGTTTTTTTTTTGGGGGGGGAGGGGGCTTTTCTAATAGAACAGACAAATCCTTTCTCTATTTACAGCTATGAAATCCTTGCTGCCAATGCCATTCCCAAAGGCTTCATGGATGGGAAACAGGCTTGCTGTGTTATGGTCAGTGTTATTTAAATCAGTTGAACAGAGTAAACCTATTATTTTTGCCACCCAAAGCTACTGATGATGTCTTCTCCTGCCCCAACACATTTTGTCTTGGCATTCAACATGACATTTTAGGTTCAACCAGACTGCATGCCTATCACCAAATAGGAAAACAGTTTGTTAGACAAACTTTCCCTACTGCAAGCACAGTGGTTCTCCTAAGGCTTACCCTAGACTGAATCTTTCTTCTCTTCTCCTCCCAGGTGAAGCACCTGGACCTAGATTCTAACCTGTACCGTATCGGTCAGAGCAAGATGTTCTTCAGGACAGGGGTGCTGGCCCAGCTGGAGGAGGAGAGGGACCTTAAACTCACCATTGTCACCATTGCCTTCCAGGCGCAAGCCAGAGCCTTCTTGGCTCGCAAGTAAGGAATTTTCACACACACTATCAAACGCACACACAAACACACATGCATACACACACACACGACTGACACTCCTTCTTTTTAGAACACACACTGAGACATAGATGCACACATGCACTGGATCTGCACACACACTCATGCTTGCACTCTGACTTAGACACAGTGTCTCTTACACATATACTTAACTGGCACATTATCTCTCTTTCTTCTTTTTATTTATTTTTCTTACACACAAAAAGTCCCCTTTTTTCTCCTGTTTCCTTGCAGGATGTTCAGTAAGAGGCAGGCCCAGCTGACTGCCATGAAGGTGATTCAGAGGAACTGTGCTTGCTACCTCAAACTCAAGAATTGGCAGTGGTGGAGGCTCTTCACCAAGGTACACAGACACACACATCACACTGTGTCACACACATACTCCAGATAAATCTAAAGCCTCCATTCAAAATAAAGGAATAAAATCACACATAACACTAGGTGACGCTACCATTGGTTGGGTTTTGACTGGACGTCTCTGTTGTCCATTCCCAGGTCAAGCCCCTCCTCCAGGTGACTAGACAGGAAGAAGAGATGGGTCAGAAGGATCAAGAACTTAAACAAGCCAAGGAGGTGGCACAGAAGAGTCAGACTGAGCTGAAAGAGATCACCCAGAAATACATACAGGTGAGACACACACATGTACTTACTCATTCCTACACAAGTGGCACAGAGATATACATGTACGTCTACACACATATGCACATACAGTACACACACAGGTAAATCTGATGCACGTGTATTGCGTCCTCCTGATCTTGCGCACACCAGGGTTCCAACTTGGTTCCTCTGACCTACGAATGTGACGGACCACCAGCTTTAGCCAGCTACACCACCAAAAAGCTAGCTATTCAATAGTGCGGGTGGGCGGTATTTATACTGAGGAGTGAATTTAACCCATTCAACTTTGTTACACATGCATGAAAATGCATTTATCCAGACACACACAGGGACACACACACAAACAGTTGACACACACACACATTTCCTATCCCTAGCTGGAGAAGGAGCACACTCAGCTCCAGGAGAAGCTTAATGCAGAAACAGAGCTATATGCCGAGGCGGAGGAGATGAGGGTTCGTTTGGAGTCAAAGAAGCAGGAGATGGAGGAGGTGCTGCATGAAATGGAGGCCCGGTTGGAAGAGGAGGAGGAGCGCAGCCAGAGCCTTCAGCAGGAGAAGAGGCATGTGGAGCAGCAGCTACAGGTGGGAGACTAAATGTTCGACCTAATTAGTGTCTCTGGAGGAAGAGGATGAATGTGAGTTATAATGTGGCAAAAAGGCTTCCTGTGTTCACTATCTCTTATGATAGCTAAAAGGACCAATTGTAGTCGTGTTTAGTCAAACAGCAAGGTAGTCAGCCATTCAGTTGATAATGGGTTTGACCAAAAACAAAAGCACATCACAGTTTTTTACAAACGCAAGGACCAATTTTTCAATACTTGCGTCACATTTTCAAAACTCTTCATACAGTTCTCCTAACCAACTTTCAGCTTCGCCAGCAGTTATTTCCACATCCAAAATGCACTAAAACTACCAAAACACTTCATACATGTCTCATATTTACATTTAGCAGACGTTCTTATCCAGATCGACTTACAGTAAGTACAGGGGCATGAGGCAAGTAGGGTGAAGTGCCTTGCCCAAGGACAAAACATAATTTGGCACGGCCGGTATCGAACTGTTAACCTTCTTATTATTTGCCCAATTCTGTAACCGCTCAGCCATCTGACCCCCTTCATATCAAATTATTCTTCCATTACACTAGAAAAGGTTGTCACCCAACAAGCACACTTTGTCACACATAAAACATTGACCTAAAACACATTAGCAACAGGTAGCATTACACAATGTTATTGTTTGTAAAATCTCTTTACAAAAAAGAATGACGCCTCTCTACTGTTTAGAATTAATTGCAGTATATATTTCAGGAATAATTCAGACATGATGCATTATGCATCAATATGACATATTGACAAATATTATAGTTTTTTACAATCACTGACACTAATTTCCAAACCTTGATGTCCTTTTTCTGTAGACATACTGTAGATATTAAACTCGAAAATAGTCATTACTTGTAACACAGACTGTCACATGTTCAAGCAAAGCATTGAATGTTCATATCTTTAAAGACACCTTGCGCATGCAGAATCATTAGTTCAAATAACGAATTTATCATGAAATACCATACACTGTAAAAAAATGAAAATGTTGTGTGTTTTTTTCTGTATTTCTGAATTGCAGGAAATACAGATAGAAAGACAATGGCAAACTGTACATTTATTATTTTACATAAGAATTACAGCCAAATCTTGTTACTTAAAAATACACTAAAATGAAAAAGTTCACGAAAACACATAACTTCATTTTATAAAAACTAGCTATTTTAACAGTTATTTTGCAAATATTTACTTTCATCCAACGGACAAATAACTTAATAACATATTTTTTGGTTTAGACCAAAAACCAAAAATAACCTTGAATTGTGAACTGAGCTCGGATAGTTGACGTAATGCAATCCCAGCATACACCAGTCAATATCAAAGACTACAAAAGCCTGCAAAAGCCTTTTTGGGGCTATCTCGTTGTTTATGATCATTGACCAATGCACTTATAGTAGAGCTCTCTCTTGGAAGTTGCTTTTGATAAAAGCTTCTGCTAAATGAATAAATGTAAAGAGTAGGACAAAGGAAAGTTGATTAGATAGTTGTGTAGCGGCAACGCTCCTGTTACCCAGAATACCCCGCGGCAAGCCGAAAAGCTACAACATTAATGGTTTAAACTTAGTTAGATAAGCATTTTTTTTTTTTTTTTTTTTAACAATTTTCGATGAGATACATTACTTACCAATTCATACTGCTTGTTGGCGTCACAGGCATAATCTGAAGCGCCGGAAATGTTTGCAATATTTGGATACTGATAACAGGATCTGCATGTTGTGTGTTGGACACATGAGGTGCTTTGAATGCACATGTTTAATCATTAAAACTTTATTAGGCTTTATTCATTATTTTATTTATTGAAAATGCCGTATTTTTCAAGAGAGGTTATATTAATAAAAGTCATACTTACCGGCAAAGAACAGCCTGTAATGTGATATTACAGATATATCTCTTACATTTGGTACTGGATTATTTTTTATTTTTTTTAAAGCAAGCATAATTAGCTACAAAAGAAAACTATGCTGCAGTACTTGAACATGTACTGCAGTGTTCCTCGCCTGGCTCAAAAAATAAACAAACAAAGCAAAATAAAGGACTGATTACTCTCCTACATTTCCATCAATCCTGTCTTGTGGATTTGGCCACAAGTTTTCATCCACATTGCAATAGATGTTTTCATATGACAAACATCTCTGAAAGAATCTCCAGGCATGGCAAATCCTGGCCTGACACTGATCTGCTGTGATGTAATTGCATGCCTCATCCATGGCCTGGAGAATAGTAACTTGTTCATGAGGGTGCCTATCGTACACCTCCATGTGAAGAACAATTCCTCAATAGGGTTGAGGAAGGGAGAGTATGGGGGCAAGTACAAGGCTGTAAATTGACAAAGCAATTACAAGGCCGGCATACCTACAGACCTGCTGGTTTTCAAATCTGAAAACATGATGGTTTAGTCAAATTTGTTTATGTTTCATGGTAAATTGGTATCAATGGATCTCGTTATACTGAAACTTTCATGTTCTAAACTTGGAATATTGTATGTCAGTTTCTATAAAACTATGCATTAAGAGTAATCCAACACTTACTTATCATTTTGAGCAGTAGTGTCAATTGACAGTTAGATCATTGTAATGTAAGGAAATGACAGACATTTCAGACGTTATGTGTGAATTGCATTTTAAAATTGTAATACTTTGATGTTAAGTTGTGTCATTTTGAACAGATGATTATAGTTCAATGAACAAATGATCTAAAGTGTATGTGTATTGTATCCATGCAATTGAAAATCGTGTTGGCGTTTTGAAAAATTGATCAAGGTTCTGAAATTAGGGTCAAAATGATTAATAATTTAACATTCAAAATCCTTAACGAAAGTATTTTGATATTTTGTCATGTCTTGAATTGTTTTCCTTTAATTCCTTGTAGCCTATCCTTTCCTTTAATTCCTTTAAAAGTGTAATAAGGTTATTTAATGTGAGCTCTGGGCCTCCATTTCTTGAGCTAGAGATTGGATGTCAGGTGCGATTTTCGTTACAGCCAAACGAAAGTCATTGTGCACTTCTAACTTGTTGCATGCCTTCGTTTTGATGGTTACCAAAGAGCTGAAAGCAGTCTCCGACAGATACGTTGTGGCAAATGGCAGGAGGAGTCTGGTGGTGGCATGGTGTGCAAGCTTTGGCGCAAAGTCGGGTCCTTTCACGAGCCAGAACCGTTTGTACCCATGTTCGGGTACAAACGGTTGTCTTGACATCCACAAGCTCATTTGTCTTGACATCCACAAGCTCATCCTCCGCTTCTAGATACTCCACGTCCTCCTCTTTTGCGGTGAATGGATCCATTACCCATGCGCACTTGGCGACATGTTCATTGACATCCGAGAATCGTGACTTCATCTCCTCTTGTAGCAGTTCCATGTGACGTGTGAACTCTTTGCTCAAGGATTCCGGACACTTTCCATGAGTATGTTTGAGAAGTGATGGAAAGTGTTGTAGGTCATGTTTCAGCAGTTTATTCTTTCTGAATTCCTCTTTTTGCAGGAACGCGTCAAGGATTTCCTTGCATTCCAGGATGTTTGCATCTGCGCCCTGCATGCGCTTGTTTGTTTCATTGTATAGGCTGAATATGTCAGCCAGGTATGACGTTCTAGTAAGAAATTCACAGGTCATTTGGTCATACAGTTTCTGGTTGTTCAGTTTCAGGAATTCCTTTATTTTTTCTTTCAGTTCAATAAAACGAACCAACACTTTTCCCTTTGATAGCCAGCGCACTTCGGTATGAAGGAGGAGTGTCTGATGGGCCTCATCTTCACACAGTTCTGCAAAGATTCGTTTGTTCAGTGGACGGGCTTTAATAAAGTTGACTATTTTAACAACGGTATTGAGTGTTTCATTCAGCTCATCAGAGAGGTGTTTGCTGGCCAGGGCTTGACGGTGTATCATACAGTGAAACACAAGACAGTGAGGAGCCTTTTCCTTTACTCGTGCATTAAAGCCCTTATTTTTCCCCATCATTGAAGCAGCTCCATCTGTGCAGCACGCAACTCAATTATTATAGGGAATGTTTTGCTTGGTAAAGTACGTATCGATCGCATTGAAAATATCTTCTCCCTGTGTCGTAGTTGACAAATTAGTAGACAGAAGAATGTCCTGCTTTATTTCTGCGTCTTCAATGTACTGTACATATGCAATGAGTACTGCTTCATCTGCCACAGTAGAGGTTTCATCAAGTTGGATAGAAAATGAGTACGTCTTTAACTTTTCAACTAATGTCTTCTCAACATCATCTGCCATTCTGTTGATTCTCTTTTTTACGGTATTATTTGATAAAGGTACAGTTTTAAGTTTGGAAGCCACCTGTGCGCCGCACATTATTTCTACCATCTTTACACAAGCGGGTTTAATCAGAGTTTCCCCGATGGTGTGTGGCTTTTTGGTTTTGGCAATTAGGAGAGCGCACTCAAAAGACGCAACAGTTGCCTGTTTGTTTTCATTTCCAGCTTTAGTAAAAACATCTCTGATGTTCTGGGGCCTGTCTGATGTAACCAGTTCTTTTTTTCTAAGGAAAAATTCCCTGGGTTTACCGATTGTCTGTGGGTGTTTGGTGCTCTGGTGCCTCTTCAGTTTGCAGGGCTTCATGCTTTCATTTGCTAGCTTCTCACCACACATGACACACTCGATTTTCACTTTATCCATGGCTTCAATAAAACCAAATTCAAGATAATTCTCCAAATAAATCCTTTTTTTTGGGGGGCGCATAGGCCTACATCTTTCTTTTCTCCCTGACGCTTTGCCATAATCGTTTGTTTTACTATAGTCGCTATGTTGTCTTGAGAGTTGCATTAGAACCAAAGAGTATAGCACTTCTAGTTGCTTCAGTGCTTCTATACTCTTTGGTAGAACTAGCCGTTTGAATTTGCCGCGTCTTTTTTAGCCACTTCTCTGATTTCCACTCTCGATACACAGCACTAACAAAAAGATCTTGATGTTAATAAAAACGTTTCTTTTCATATAGCTTACACACTTATTATACTTGCAATAATTTGTATTTATTTATGATGTTTAACAGTTTTATTTGTGTATTATTTCTTCCTCTTTACACTCTCGAACTAGAGAGAGCTTGCAGGGCGACCCCTAAGAAATCTTTAGCGACCCCTAGTGGGGGTCGCGAACCCCAGGTTGGGAATCGTTGCCTTACATAGACAACAAAAGACGGACGTTGATGGAGCGCGAGTTGTCAGCTGCACCCTCCGTTTCACTAACGACAGATGGTTGGACTTCTCGTGCTACCGAAAGCTAACTCACGGTGACTGCTCATTTTATTGACTGAGTGAGAAATGAAAGCGTCAATTCTACAGACACGGCCCCTGTATGAGCAGCACACAAGCACTCACCTAGCTGAGAAGCTACAGAAGGTCGTGGCAGAGTAGAAACTAGAGAGGCCAAGAAATTTGGAATTTATTGGGTGTGTACAACATCAGCACACGTTAGCAACAACTCATATACTACGCTCTGGATAAAAGCGTCTGCTAGACTAAATGCACGTTCTAGTAGTAAGACAGCAATATCAGCGAGCCCTCAGCATTAGTACCGCAGCTAAAAGTCTAGGAAAGTTTAGGCTATTTTTCGCTATACTTACACTAGAACGTTCATATTTAGCACTAGCGTTGCATAGGCTACATCTTTAGTGCTGCTGCTGCTGCTAGCTATCTCTGTCTTACTTAGGCACAGCTCAGCTACACAGGTGGCGGCGCCAATCAGTTTCAGAGCTAAGGCGGGGCTACAGATTGTCCCTAAAGTACACGAATATCTTACAGTAGTTCCGCATTACATTTATTAATTTGCACGCGAGTTTAATGAGGGGCCAAGCAGCGAAGCTGCGAGGCACCTATTGTTATTGTTAGTTTTATTATTGTTATTGTTAGTATTATTATTATTAGGGGCCAAGCAGCGAAGCTGCGAGGCACCTATTGTAATTGGTAGTATTATTATTATTATTATTCTTAAGACTGGGTGTCTATGGCAGACCCTAGAAGCGCTTGGTCGAAAGTTGTGAAATTTGGTACACTCATTAGGGACAGTCCCCTGGTTCAAGTCACAAAGTTTCATGTCCCATACTTTGGCACTCTAGCGCCACCAACGGGTCAAAGTTGGAGTTGTGTTTACACACGCAACTTTTGAACCGTATGTCCCATTTTCAAAAGTGAGGTACCATTGGACTCCCTGGATCAAGCCGAGTGCAATGCACACCATGGCGTCAATTTCCGGTTATATAGATTTTCCGCTATTTCCGGTTTTATCAAAAACCTTTAAAAGCCTACTCCTCCTACAAATTTTGTCAAATGTTCTTCACAATTACCAGATATGATCTTCAGACCAAGCCTCACAAAATTTATCGAAGGATATTTGATTTTCAAAACCGTTTGTCCGGTACAGCCAATCAAATTCTGCAGAAAAGCCGCCAAACAGGAAGTGAAGCCATATCTCAGCAGTTCTTTGAAGCAGTGACACCAAAGTTGGTACGCCTACTCGGAACCTTATTCTAAGGATGTCCTCCAAAAATGGTGTCATGTGACTAAAAGGGGGCGTGGCCGGAAGCATAAACGTGTTTTGGCTAATAACCGTTGAAGTGTTTAACTTAATAAAGTAATTTCTTTGTCTGTTGATGTCTTGTGAGATATCAAGCCTGGCCATTGATAACTTTTCATAATAACCGAATTGATGCGGCCGCCATTTTGGATTTCATGGAAAAGTGTAAAAACCTTTTACACGCCCCAAATGTTGTCCAATGTTTACAAAGTTTGGCACAGATGATCTTCAGACCAAGCTTCACAAAGGTGTCGGGATGGATTTTACATTTTCAAAACCGTTTGTTCGGTAGAGATGATCAAAGGCGGCGGCGAAGCCGCAAAAGACACGTGAGAGCGTAACTCAGCAACCATTTGTGCGATTGTCACCAAACTTGGGTTCCATTGTTCCCACGAGGAGCAGAGGAGGCCTGCGGTGTTATACCAGAAAAAAACACCGTAAACAATCACTACTTTGGAACGCAAACAGATATTTCAACCAAACTTGGCGTGTTGCATGAGTGCAACAGGTTGTTGTGACTTAATTGTTGCGCAAGTGCTATGGAGGCCTTGTCCTGCTCTGGACTGCTTGGCCCCTCCATTGCTGCTTGCAGCTATATTTGGTGGCCAAGCCGCGAAGCGGCGAAGCCACATAAGTGATTCTACCTTTTCTTATTATTATTATTATTACACTTCTTCTGTCATTGGAGTCTATGGCAGCCCCTAGAACCGTATGGTAAAAAGTTGTGAAATTTGGCACACTCATTAAGCACAATCCCTTCTTTATATTCACCAAGTTTCATGTCTTCCATTGGAGCACTCTAGCGCCACCAACTGGTCAAAGTTGGACTTGTGTTTACATACGTAACTTTTGAACCGTATGACCGATTTTCAAAAATGAGGTACCGTTGGATTCCCTGGATCGAGACGAGTTCAACGCACACCATGGCGTCAATTTCCGGTTATATAGATTTTCTGCCATTTTGAATTTTGTGAAAAAAAGTTTTTTTGCTTCTCCTCCCTCAATTTTGGTCAAATCTTCCCCAGAATTGGCACACATCATCATCAGACCAACCCTCACAGAAGTTATCAAAAGATATTTGATTTTAAAAACCGATTGTCCGGTACAGCCAATCAAAATCGGCAACAAAGCAACCCAACAGGAAGTTGGATCATATCTCAGCTAATCTTTAAGAAATCAACCCCAAACCTTGTGTGATGACTCGGAACCCTCTTCTGAGGCTGTCCAATGAATTTGGTGTCATGTCATTACTGGGCGTGGCCGCAGGAAGCAAAAATGTGTTTTGGCCAATAACTGTTGATTTTTTTGCTTTTATTAAGTGGTTCCTTTGTCTCATGATATGCTGGGACATCCCGTGTGTGATACATGATAACTTGTGATAATAGCAGAATTGATCCGGCCGCCATTTTGAATTCATTGAAAAACGTTTTTTCTTTACTCCTCCTACACATGTTGTCCAATCTTCACCAAATTTGGCAGAGATTATCTTCAGACCAAGCCTCACAAAGGCCATCACATGATTGTTTGATTTTCACAACCGTTTGCCCGGTACAGGCAATCAAAATATGCAATTAAGCCATCAAACAGGAAGTTGGGTTGTATCTCAGCAAATCTTTGATGGATTCACACCAAACTTGCTGCATGCACTCGGAACCCTGTTCTGAGGATTTCTAAAGTGTTTTATGGGTCATTTGACTGCTTGGCCACCTCATTGATGCTTGCAGCTATATTCATTATTACGTTTCTTCTGTCATTGGAGTCTATGGCAGCCCCTAGAACCGTATGGTAAAAAGTTGTGAAATTTGGCACACTCATTAAGCACAGTCCCTTCTTTATATTCACCAAGTTTCATGTCTCCCATTGGAGTACTCTAGCGCCACCAACTGGTCAAAGTTGGACTTGTGTTTACACACGTAACTTTTGAACCGTATGACCGATATTCAAAAATGAGGTACCGTTGGATTCCCTGGATCGAGACGAGTTCAACGCACACCATGGCGTCAATTTCCGGTTATACAGATTTTCTGCCATTTTGAATTTTGTGAAAAAACGTATTTTTGCTTCTCTTCCCTCAATTTTTGTCAAATCTTCCCCAAAATTGGCAAACATCATCATCAGACCAACCCTCACAGAAGTTATCAAAGGATATTTGATTTTCAAAACCGTTTGTCCGGTACAGCCAATCAAAATCGGCAACAAAGCAACCAAACAGGAAGTTGAATTATATCTCAGCTAATCTTTGAGAAATCAACACCAAACTTGGTATGATGACTCGGAAGCCTCTTCTGATGCTGTCCAATGAATTTGGTGTCATTTCATTACTGGGCGTGGCCGCAGGAAGCAGAAATGTGTTTTGGCCAATAACTGTTGATTTGTTTGCCTTTATTAAGTGATTCCTTTGTTTCATGATATCTTGGGACGTCCCGTGTGTGACCCATCATCATTTGTGATAATAGCCGAATTGATGCGGCCGCCATTTTGAATTCATTGAAAAACGTTTTATCTCTACTCCTCCTACACATGTTGTCCAATCTTCACCAAATTTCGCAGAGATTATCTTCAGACCAAGCCTCACAAAGGCCATCACATAATTGTTTGATTTTCACAACCGTTTGCCCGGTACAGGCAATCAAAATGTGCAATTAAGCCATCAAACAGGAAGTTGGGTCGTATCTCAGCAAATCTTTGATGGATTCACACCAAACTTGCTGCATGCACTCGGAACCCTGTTCTGAGGATTTCTAAAGTGTTTTATGGGTCATTTGACTGCTTGGCCACCACATTGCTGCTTTCAGCTATATTTATTATTATTACGCTTCTTCTGTCATTGGAGTCTATAGCAGCCCCTAGAACCGTATGGTAAAAAGTTGTGAAATTTGGCACACTCATTAAGCACAGTCCCCTCTTTATATTCACCAAGTTCCTTGTCTCCCATTGGAGCACTCTAGCGCCACCAACTGGTCAAAGTTGGACTTGTGTTTACACACGTAACTTTTGAACCGTATGACCGATTTTCAAAAATGAGGTACCGTTGGATTCCCTGGATCGAGACGAGTTCAACGCACACCATGGCGTCAATTTCCGGTTATATAGATTTTCTGCCATTTTGAATGAATTTTGTGAAAAAACGTTTTTTTGCTTCTCTTCCCTCAATTTTTGTAAAATCTTCACCAGAATTGGCACACATCATCATCAGACCAACCCTCACAGAAGTTATCAAAGGATATTTGATTTTCAAAACCGTTTGTCCGGTACAGCCAATCAAAATTGGCAACAAAGCAACCAAACAGGAAGTTGGATCATATCTCGGCTAATCTTTAAGAAATCAACCCCAAACCTGGTGTGATGACTCGGAACCCTCTTTTGAGGCTGTCCAATGAATTTGGTGTCATGTCATTACTGGGCGTGGCCGCGGGAAGCAAAAATGTGTTTTGGCCAATAACTGTTGATTTGTTTGCCTTTATTAAGTGATTCCTTTGTTTCATGATATCTTGGGACGTCCCCTGTGTGACCCATCATCATTTGTGATAATAGCCGAATTGATGCGGCCGCCATTTTGAATTCATTGAAAAACGTTTTTTCTCTACTCCTCATACACATGTTGTCCAATCTTCACCAAATTTCGCAGAGATTATCTTCAGACCAAGCCTCACAAAGGCCATCACATGATTGTTTGATTTTCACAACCGTTTGCCCGGTACAGGCAATCAAAATGTGCAATTAAGCCATCAAACAGGAAGTTGGGTCGTATCTCAGCAAATTTTTGATGGATTCACACCAGACTTGCTGCATGCACTCGGAACCCTGTTCTAAGGATTTCTAAAGTGTTTTATGGGTCATTTGACTGCTTGGCCACCACATTGCTGCTTGCAGCTATATTTATTAGGGGCCAAGCAGCGAAGCTGCGAGGCACCTATTGTTATTGTTAGTATTATTATTATTATTATTATTATTCTTAGGACTGGGTGTCTATGGCAGCCCCCATAAGCGCTTGGTCGAAAGTTGTGAAATCTGGCACACTCATTGGGGACAGTCCCCTGGTCCAAATCACAAAGTTTCATGTCCCATACTTGGGCACTCTAGCGCCACCAACGGGTCAAAGTTGGACTTGTGTTTACACGCGCAACTTTCGAACCGTATGACCCATTTTCAAAAATGAGGTACCATTGGATTCCCTGGATCAAGCCGAGGTCAATGCACACCATGGCGTCAATTTCCGGTTATATAGATTTTCCGCTATTTCCGGTTTTATCAAAAACCTCTGAAAGCCTACTCCTTCTACAATTTTTGTCAAATATCCTCAAAATTACCAGATATGCTCTTCAGACCAAGCCGCAAAAGAGTTATGGTAGAACATTTTGATCCCCACAACCGTTTGTCCGTGAGAGCCAATCAAAATCAGCAGAATAGACACCAAACAGGAAATGAAGTCTTATCTCAGCAGTTCTTTGAGGCAGTGACACCAAATTTGATATGCTTACTCGGAACCTTATTTTGAGTATGTCCTCCAAAAATTGTGTCATGTGACTAAAAGGGGGCGTGGCCGGAAGCATAAACGTGTTTTAGCTAATAACTGTTGAAGTGTTTACCTTAATAAAGTAATTTCTTTGTCGGTTGATTTCTTGTGAGATATCAAACTTGACCATCGATAATATTTCATAACAACCGAATTGACGCGGCCGCCATTTTGGATTTAATGGAAAAGTGTAAAAACCTTTTACACGCCCCAAATTGTGTCATATGTTTACTAAATTTGGCACAGATGATCTTCAGACCAAGCTTCACAAAGGTGTCGGGATGGATTTTCCATTTTCAAAACCGTTTGTTCGGTAGAGACGATCAAAGGCGCCGGCGAAGCCGCGAAAGACACGTGAGAGCGTAACTCAGCAACCATTTGTGCGATTGTCACCAAACTTGGGTTCCATCGTTCCAACAAGGAGCAGAGGAGGCCTGTGGTGTTATACCAGAAAAAAAAAACACTTTGAACACTCACTACTTTGGAACGCAAACAGATATTTCAACCAAACTTGGTGTGTTGCATTAGTGCAACAGGTTGTTGTAACTTAATTGTTGCACAAGTGCTATGGAGGCCATGTCTTGCTCTGGACTGCTTGGCCCCTCCATTGCTGCTTGCAGCTATATTTATTATTATTCTTCGTAGGACTGGGTGTCTATGGCAGCCCCCATAAGCGCTTGGTCGAAAGTTGTGAAATTTGGCACACTCATTGGGGACAGTCCCTTGGTCCAATTCACCAAGTTTCATGTCCCATACTTGGGCACTCTAGCGCCACCAACGGGTCAAAGTTGGACTTGTGTTTACACACGCAACTTTTGAACCGTATAACCCATTTTCAAAAATGAGGTACCATTGGATTCCCTGGATCAAGCCGAGTTCAATGCACACCATGGCGTCAATTTCCGGTTATATAGATTTTCCGCTATTTCCGGTTTTATCAAAAACCTCTGAAAGCCTACTCCTCCTACAATTTTTGTCAAATCTTCTTCAAAATTACCAGATATGCTCTTCAGACCAAGCCGCACAAAAGTTATGGTAGAGCATTTTGATCCCCACAACCGTTTGTCCATGAGAGCCAATCAAAATTCAGCAGAATAGACACCAAACAGGAAATTAAGTCTTATCTCAGCAGTTCTTTGAGGCAGTGACACCAAATTTGATATGCCTACTCGGAACCTTATTCTGAGTATGTCCTCCAAAAATTGTGTCATGTGACTAAAGGGGGGCGTGACCGGAAGCATAAACGTGTTTTGGCTAATAACTGTTGAAGTGTTTACCTTAATAAAGTAATTTCTTTGTCGGTTGATGTCTTGTTAGATATCAAACTTGACCATCGATAATATTTCATAACAACCAAATTGACGCGGCCGCCATTTTGGATATCATGGAAAAGTGTAAAAACCTTTTACACGCCCCAAATGTTGTCCAATGTTTACTAAATTTGGCACAGATGATCTTCAGACCAAGCTTCACAAAGGTGTCGGGATGGATTTTCCATTTTCAAAACCGTTTGTTCGGTAGAGACGATCAAAGGCGGCGGCGAAGCCGCAAAAGACACGTGAGAGCGTAACTCAGCAACCATTTGTGCGATTGTCACCAAACTTGGGTTCCATTGTTCCCACGAGGAGCAGAGGAGGCCTGTGGTGTTATACCAGAAAAAAAACCACTTTGAACACTCACTACTTTGGAACGCAAACAGATATTTCAACCAAACTTGGTGTGTCGCATGAGTGCAACAGGTTGTTGTGACTTAATTGTTGCGCAAGTGCTATGGAGGCCATGTCCTGCTCTGGACTGCTTGGCCCCTCCATTGCTGCTTGCAGCTATATTTAATTTTTATACCGTGTATTCTCTCTGCAATTTCACGAGCCAAACCGTGACGCCCGTACCGTACGGTTTGGTACGAATACATGTACCGTTCCACCCCTACTTACATTTGGCCACAGGTTCTCATGCACATAATATTGTGTGTAATCTTGGGCAATACAGCTATGAAAAAACCTTTTGGTATGACTCGTCCATCCCTGACTATCTTCTGCCGATATGTCCTGGCAACCAGCTTTCATTGCTTCCAGGAGAGGAGTTAATTGATCTAATTGTTTTGATAGTATTTCACTTTTCTGAGTAAGAATACGTTTCAAAATTACTATAGAAATGTAGCAAATTGTTGTTATCTATTCAGTTATGCTTAGAATAAATTTAACAGTTTTGAAAAGAGTATGTAAACGTGCAAATGGGCTTGTGGGTACATACATTTTTGGTGATGTTTGTGTCTGAGTGAGCTTACATCACTATTGATATCAATAGATACTAGTATAGCTGTTAACAATAGAAAATACAATGTTCTCTATCTTCTTATCTCTGGTTCTGTGGCAGGACTTGGAGGCCCAGCTGGCTGGGGAGGAGGATGCCCGGCAGAAGCTGCAACTGGAGAAGGTCACCACCGAGGACAATGTCAAGAAACTAGAAGAGGACATTCTGGTCATGGTGGACCAGAACAACAAACTACTCAAGGTGCGTGTATGTGTGTGGAAGGGTGTTTGCATGTTTTTTATGTGTGTGTGTGTGGGTGTGTCATCACCCTTAATCACTATGCCATTATTCTACTCCTTTATTTAGGAGCAGGCGCTTCTAGAAGAGAGAGTGGCGGATTTGAGCTCCAACCTTGCAGAGGAGGAGGAAAAATCTAAGAACTTGACCAAGCTGAAAAACAAACATGAGTCCATGATTTCTGACCTGGAGGGTCAGTTTCTGATCCTTGACCCCTCCTTGAACTTTTAGACCCTACTAATTTAATACACCCTATTTTGGTGAAATAGGGTGTATTAGGTGGTGACCCAGCATATGGCCTGCATAGCTTTAATCTTGTAATATATATTATTTTCTGTAGTTATTTAAATGCATTTAATTGCATCCTGATGCACTGTACCTATGTGTTCCAGTGCGAATGAAGAAAGAAGAGAAAGGAAGACAGGATGTGGAGAAGGCCAAGCGGAAGCTGGAAGGGGAGCTGGCTGACCTCCAGGAGCAGCTAACCGACCTACAGGCCCAGATAGCCGAGCTCAAGTCCCAGCTTGTTGCAAAAGAGGAGGAATTGCAGGCCACGCAGGCTCGGTAAAAAACACTGAGTCAGCTGGCTAGGATCTGTAGCCAAATCTGTACCACAAGCTTGGAACATGCTAAATGTTGTCGCCCCTCAAGCTATAAACATGTAGCCTGACGTTGTCATACTCATAATTCTAGTCAGAAATAACAAATGCCTCTTCGCTCAATTGGATAGACCTACAACCAATCAGAGCAACGTAAAATGTTGTTTTTGAAAACAAATTCAACCCAAGCGCTCTTTCGTGACGTTGTTGATTACGTTACTGTTGATCATATGTCCATCATCGTATAAAGCCCACCCTGACAATTCATTGGTCCGACCAGCTCCTGGTCCAGATATAGTTTGTCCCCAATACGAGCCCCTCCAGACCCAACTTCCTGACCAATTTTTTTTGTAGGTGGGGCTAAGTTGGGCTGGCAGCCAGGCTAATAAACATGCTAAATGGTATTTCAATCAGGAGAGTCTTGGGGGTGAATGAAGTGATATTTATTTGACAAAAGATGCCGGATTTAACAACAGGTGTTTGAGACTTAACCCCATGGGAAAAACAATGATCAATGGGCATCAGCCCTGCAGCCGTAGAGAAATCCCCCCATGGAGTCCAGGCACTGGTGGCAGTGGCGCTAGCCGATGACCCAGCCAGAAAAGAGCACGACGGGGAGGTGGAGGGTCGCTCACAGTGGTAGCATGGACAAACTTAACAGGCAGAGAAACATTTAAAGATACGGCAGTGGTATAATAGGCTAGCGGAGAAGGGAGGTCATTGTGCTAATTGATAGAATCCCATTGAGAGTGCAGGCATTGAGGTAGAGGGAAAGGAGAGAGCATGCGTAGCGTCGGGAGTGAGACATACACATTAGTGAGACTTAAAGTGTATGGCCTGAGCATGCAGAGTTCGGTCTTGCCTGACTGAACTCGAGCTAAGCTTCATAACACCTCCAGCTAGAAACATGTCACTATCTTGAGGTGTAACACAGCAAGCTATAAACATGCTAACAGTGAATGTTGAAAAATGTCTCTCTACCAGCTGTCCTTGTGACTATCTTTCTATCTCTGTGTTTCTTCCCCTCCCTTCCTATCCCCCTACATCCCTCTCCTCCTCCCTTCTTTCTTTTGGAGCCAGTCTGGAAGAGGAGAGCGGGCAGTGCGCGATGACGGTCAAGCGGGTGCGGGAGCTGGAAGCCCTGTTGGGAGAATTGCAGGAGGACTTGGAGGCAGAGAGAGGGGCGAGGGGGAAAGCCGAGGCTGCCCGCCGGGACCTGGGGGAGGAGCTGAATGCCCTGCGCTCTGAGCTGGAGGACACCCTGGACACCACTGCTTTCCAGCAGGAGCTCAGGTCAGAAACGCAGGGTCATGGTCCTGTGGTGACCTCACAATGACTGCATGCCCATGACCATATACTAATCATTCATAACCGGACAGAAATGTTTTATTTAAGAGGTGGTGGTCTGATTGAACTTGTGAAAAGACTAAAGGACACCTTGGGTATACTTGGCCAGTAATCTGTGCATTTGTGATGCCCAATGTGTACTCTGTCACTATGAATGGATGTTGTCACTTCCAGGGCAAAGCGCGAGCAGGAAGTCATCATGTTGAAGAAGACCATGGAGGAGGAGGTGCGCAGTCACGAAGCCCAGGTCCAGGACATGAGACAGAAACACACCCAGGCTGTGGAGGAACTGAGTGAACAGCTGGAGCAGGCCAAGAGGGTACACAGTGCACATTCATACACACATACACACTCACATATACACACACACTCACACATTATGTACTAACAATTATATTTACCTGAATGGACACACACCAATAATCTCAATTACATCCTCTCAACTTAGACTTCAACCGCCCCCCAAAAGGTAGATCTGAGCCCAGTTAACCCCTATGATCACTTTTTCTCCACCTCTTTCTCTCCCTCTCCTCATCCCTCCATCCTCTAGGTCAGGGCCAGCCTGGAGAAGGCAAAACAGGCCCTGGAGAAGGATTCATTGGACCTAGGTGCAGACCTCCACTCACTGGCCAGCGCTAAGCAGGAAGTGGAACACAAGAAGAAGAAAGTAGAGTCCCTGCTGGCTGACCTGCAGTCACGCCACGACGAAAGCGAGAGGCAGAAATGGGAGCTGGGAGATAGAGTCTTCAAGATAACCGTAAGTGTTCAGTCCGATTCATTCTCCCTGTTTTTCTGCCTCCTCTTTTTATCACTTTTAATTTGTAATTTTTTTTAATATCTAATTTCTCATTTACAGTATAAATGTGTCCGTTTCCCCTCCCCCCTCTCTCTTACGCTTCTCTTTCTCTCTCTCTTTCTCACTCTCTCTGTCAGGCGGAGTTGGACAGTGTGACCAGTCTTCTGAGTGAGGCAGATGGGAAAAACATCAAGTTGAGTAAAGTCGTGACCAGCCTGGGCTCTCAGCTGCAGGATGCACAGGTGATAGAGAGAAACACAGTCATTGTTGCAGATAACACAGATCTTTTTGTCTTTTCTCTGCTGTAAATGTTGTGGCTAATGCAGAATTTATCCGCATCTCTCTCTCTGTCCCTCCTCTGCTCCTCCTCCCCCCTTCTGCCTTCGTTCTTTCATCCCCCGGTGTCTCCAGGAGCTGCTGGCTTATGAGACTCATCAGAAGCTGAGTGTGTCTGGGCGCCTGCGCCAGATGGAGGACGAGAGGAACAACCTGCTGGAGCAGCTGGAGGAGGAGACGGAGGCCAAAAGGAACGTGGAGAGACAGGTGTCCAGCTTCAACATGCAGGTCAGTACTGGTACAGACAGGCAGGTAGCCAGGCAGGCAGACTGTTACCACCACATCATGCACAAAGAGGTGACACTACCAATATGTCATTACTCACCACACGATTCAGTTTGAGAGTTTTAAAATAATTAGGATAAACATCTAAAACACATTATCACCCTGATCCCACATTACCCTGCTCCTTCCCAGCTGTCTGACGCCAAGAAGAAGTTCGAAGATTTGTCAGGGACAGTCGAACAGCTGGAGGAAGTAAGGAAGCGCCTGCAGCGGGAACTAGAGGCAGCAGGTGGCGAGTATGAGGAAAAGGCGTCAGCCTACGACAAGCTGGAGAAGAGCAGGGGCCGGCTGCAGCAAGAGCTGGAGGACCTGCTTATGGACCTGGACAACCAGAGACAGCTGGTTTCCAACCTAGAGAAGAAGCAAAAGAAGTTTGACCAGGTCTGTGATGGCTTGTGAAAAGTTAATTGTTCAGGCAAGATGCTTAGTAATAGTTTGTGGCATGAGTTGTAAGTGATGCAATTTAGCTCTTGATATTTTTGCTGTTTGTTTTCTGCTATATGTTGTAACTTTGTTTTATGGTAACAACATTTAAAACAATGGCTTTAAATGGCGCAGTGACAGTCACTCTCAGTCAGCAACTTCTTTTTTTTCCAGGTGTTTCTCTCCTCCTCTAACTATGTGTCTTCCCATTCCACAATATCATCCTCCTCCTCTCCCTCCCCCCATGACTCCCCTCTCCCTCCACCCTTGTCCATTAGTTGCTGGCGGAGGAGCGTTCTGTGTCGGCCAAGTGCGGCGAGGAGAGAGACCGGGCGGAGGCGGAGGCCCGGGAGAAGGAGACGCAGGCTCTGGCACTGGGACGTGCGCTGGATGAGATGCGCCGCACCCAGGAGGAGGCAGAGAAGAGCAATAAGGCCCTCCGTGCCGAGATGGAGGACCTGATCAGCTCCAAGGATGACGTGGGCAAGAATGTGAGACATGCACCTTTCCTTTCTAGAAGACAATGGGGGGCTGAATTGGCACATAGGCAGCATTAGAGAGGTGCTTCCCTATTCTTTTCTCCCTTCCTCTCTCCTCCTATCCTCTACTATTCTCCCCTTTGCCAATCCTCTACCATCCTCCCCTTTGCTCATCCTCTACCACTTTTAAAGTTACTAGCCACTCAGCATGCCACCATTTTATTGTTATATCACCAATTTTTCTCTTGGGTGTTGACGTCTGCTCTCCAGGTTTTCTTGCACCTGTTATGTGCCACCCCATTGTAGCCTATCTTGTACACGCTGTCGGTGCGGTGCGCAAGCACAAGGCAACAGGTCTGACACAAATGGGCTAGAATCAAACACTGTACACAATTAGTGCTTATGAGAGTTGTAGGGTCATAGGTTTGTATTGTCACTCACATTGCAATGAATTATTTCAGATGTCTTTAGAGAAGACTACTGTTCTACACTACTGGGTGTATAGAGTGATTGCGTTACACCCCAAGCCCGAATATGTTAGCGGGTGCTAACTTAAAGCCCTGTCTACCTCCCCCAGGTCCACGAACTGGAGAAGGCCAAGGGCAGCCTGGAGGCGCTGGTGGAGGAGATGCGCGTCCAGATGGAGGAGCTGGAGGACGAGCTGCAGGTGGCAGAGGATGCCAAGTTGCGTCTGGAGGTCAACTACCAAGCACTGAGGGCACAGTGCAACCATGAGCTACAGGCTCGTGACGAGATGGACGAGGAAAAGAAGAGGCAGCTCCTCAAACAGGTATCAGTCTGTGGGACACTTTGTGTCAACAAAAACTATTTGTTTGGCATATGTGAGATAAACTATACACCGTGTCCCATTACCACTACTTAAATCTCACTCCAGCCATTTGAGCTCTTCTACAGTTTTCCTCCCAACTCCCTCTGCCCCCTCTCCCTGTCTCCTCCCATCTCCACCCCCTCCCTCTTTCTCCTCCCATCTCTACCCCTCCTCCCTCTGTCTCTTCCCATCTCTCTCCCCCTCCTTCCTCGGTCTCCTCCTATCTCCCCTTTCTGTCTCCTCCCCTCTCCCCCCTCTCTGTCTCCTCCCATCTCTCTCTGCCCCCTCCCTGTCTCCTTTTATCTCTCCTTCTGTTACCGGCAGGTGCGTGAGCTGGAGGTGGAGCTGGAGGACGAGAGGAAGCAGCGTGGCCTGGCCATGGCAGGCAGGAAGAAGATGGAGGGCGAGCTGCAGGACCTGGAGGAGCAAGCAGAGAGCGCAGGCAGGGGGCGGGACGAGGCTGTAAAGCAGCTGCGTAAGATCCAGGTCTGGGTTGTATATGCACTGATTGTCGTACACACAAAACACATGCTTCCTAAAACCTTTCTTTCTAGGGCCTAAGATACAGTATATCTCTCCTCCTCCCTACCACTCTGCTATGAATTTCCCTAAACCCTTCTTTGCTTCTTCCACTTCTGCTTGTCTCCTTCCCAGGGCCAGATGAAGGACCTCCAGAGGGAGCTTGAGGACGCTCGGGTAGCCCAGAAGGAGGTGCTGGTCTCAGGCAGGGAGTCCGAGAGGAGAGCCAAAGCCTTGGAGGCTGACATCATGCAGCTCCAAGAGGTGTTGTAGACATACACAACCAGACATATGCCTTGTCTCAAAATGTCCAGTTCCTCACTCATAACCTTGCTTTCTTTCTGAAGTATGCTCACTTTCTACCCTCTCTGTCTATCTCTTCCTCTCACCTTGTTTTACACTATTTCACTTGCTCTATAACCATCCCAAACTTACTATTTACCAACTTACTTACTAATTGCCTACCTACTTACTATTTACCTACCTATTTACTATGTGCCTACCTATACTTTTAACAAGTTTCCTAAACTCTTGACACAGTTAGCACAACACCCGTCTGTGTTGGCTATACAATTAACACATTTCTTGTTGCTTTGACACAAAATGCAATCGATTTTTACTGCCCAATTTACCTATGCTTTCACACTATGTCAGAACAGATAACATCTAGAGATGTTCCGATCAGGTTTTTTGGTGCTGATCACCGATCACCGATCACTGAAATCATTATATGCCGATCTGATTATACCGATCACGGTGTCGACTCCCTAACCACTCAGCCATCTGACCCCTTGAATTGACAACCTTCTGTTGTATTGCAGGGAACGTGCAACATTCCAGTGTTGAAGCTCTCTCGCTTACTATAAAATGTGTAAATAATAATAAATATTAAAATAATAATAAAAATATTAATATTTAAATAAAAATCACAACAATATAATCACATGTGCAACATTCCACTCTCTAGATGCTCTCAAGAGAACTTGGAGCTTATACAGTAGCTTTCCTGTGTAAAAATAATTATACAAACTTAACTGCAACATAAACAGGCTATAGCCAAATATCCAATGTTTCAAGTCAGTCAGTTTCAAGTCGATTAGTCTGCTTTAGGAGGACATAACATACAGAATAAAGATTAAAGATGCACAGGAAGTCAGCAATTAAACAACAATATCTGTTTAGTGTCTCACTCACTCTCACATACTTCATTCACTCTTTCATTTCACTCACTGCACGCACTCACTCACTCACTCACTCACTCAAGGCCAATTTATACTTCTGCGTTTTTACGGACACACACACAGAGAACTCCCTCTCCATGCCTTCTCCGAACCCCTCGGAGAGTTCTTCGTGCACCTCCTGATTTTCCTGACTATCCGTCCGTCAGTCCGTCATTTTACGGATACCCCTTGGCTGTGATTGGTCCGTATTAAAAGAACCGCTTGCGTCAGGGGCGGGGTTGCCGTGACCAACAAGTGATCAGAATCCTTTGACTGCCATTGTTGTAAGTTTTTACAATTCATATTTCAACTAAACAGTACATGTAAATCAGCATCTGAATTAAAATATGACAAGAAATGGGCAGTGTAGTTGCTGAAAATGTGCTTATTTTATTGATGAAACGGCTAATTTGTACATTTGCTCCGACTTTTCGATAACCTAGCTAGCATCGCAGTGCAGCGCCACCTACTGATCTGGTGGTGAATTGATTTCAGCAAGCAGAGCCGTCGGAGTAGTGGTAATTCAAGTTTTAAGTTGAACTCTGTGCGTGTGTCTGTCCGTAACGGAGTCGGAAAAGTATAAATTGGCCTTCACTCACTCACTTGCTCAGAGAGGGGGCATACTAGAGTATTCAAACCTTACTTCTGATTAAGCAGCATCACAGGCAGATTTGCCTTGATAAATAAGCATATCAGCATTTTTAGGAGTCAAACTGTTCCTCTTCTCATCTAAAATATGTCCTGCTGTGCTGAAAGGTCGTTCGCTATCTACGCTTGTACAAGGTGCGGAAAGGAAGACTTGTCCTGCTGTGCGAGAGCAGGAAAGCGGTCTTTTGGCCTTCCAAAAAGCAGTGGCTGTCCGTGACTGTTTTCGTTCGAATGCGGGTCTCACAGAGTAAAGGCTCACGCACACTGAGTGCGAAATTTTCGTATGCGTTTTTCGCAATCGTCATTCTCAAAATTCTGTGGCTCTGAATTGCCCAAAAAAACAAAATGCTGGCTATGGATGCGAAAACGCAGAAAATCGAACCCGATCCAAACCTTTTTTTGACGAACGAAAGTTTCGGAGGCAGTGTGTAAGCGCGATTGACATAGCGTGAGGTTGTATTATTTTTTTTACGTGCAAACTTTTCGGACACAAATTTCGGACTGCAATACATTTACATTTATTCATTTTCATTTAGCAGACGCTTTTAGCCTGCAATAGCCTTAACGTCGCACATGTGCGATTCTGAAAATTCCAACCGAATATTTTCCGATAGACAAAAACTATGACAAACGCTATTGACCCGTGTATTCTCATTTCTGGTTTAGATACTCTCTGCTTTATAAGCTACTAAAAGAGAATGTCTTAAACAGGGTCAGGTACTAATTTAAGGCTAATAGAGATGCCCAGCGTGAACTGTGCAGTTCGTGGCTGCCATAACAGCTGGAGAAAACTGAATCAGACCCTGTATTATCATTGTTTTGACCATGGAAAGAAGAGGTCCGAGTATTGTGGGCCGACATTTACTTTGCACTGACCTCCAACCAAATTTGAGGATCTGTGTCCCTGGCTGAAGGCGCTGAATAAAAAAAAAACTTTCCTTTTGTCTGCTCGTATCACTAAAGTGTGTAATAACAGATAAACTAGCTATATTTTAGTATGTTTTAGTGTTCTCAATTTATGAGATTAGTAGATACAAGATTATAACCAAATGCATTGCTGTCAGCAAAACAACTGCTGCAATGCATCTAAATGTAATGTAAAGCTTTTGAAACAACACAGCAATCAAATTATTTCGTAGATGCGTCTTTTCTAATTGCCATTAGATAGGAGGGAAGATTATTAGTGCACAACATCATGTAAGTTTTAACACATTGCATAAAGCTTGTACCAAAGACCCTTGATGGAAAAGTTGTTACTATTTATTATTACCGCACAATTCATCACTCATACATTTGCAGTTTATGGCTAATAGCAGAGACCTGATGTAAAAACTAGAGCCTCAAGTAGATGAACAAGAAGTTAACGTTCTACTGCTAACAATGCTAGCTGGTCGGTTTTGCGGAGAAATCTCAAATGTACCGACTGTAAAATTAATCACACAACTGAATTCTAGAGGACCTATGCTTTCAAACAAAGTATAGCAAATGCATCTGGCCTGCAGTGAAATCGTTAGAACATCTTATGTTTGTGGCTAATGTAATAACTGTTTATCACAGCATTGCGCAGGGCAGCGATCTGACCGGCAAACAAATTATATTAACACTTAAAAGTCGTTTTCAAGCCATCCAGTAAAAGGGTGTATTGTTGACTTGTTGTAGCCATAGAGTTAAAGGGGCAATTGACTGGGTTTTTTGGGTATTTCACACTGTTCCTTAAGGTCTCCGAATAGGGTATGTAACATTGGTTGGGTTGAAAATGGCCCGGGTGCTGTTCTATGCCCTCTGACAGATCCTCTGAAATGTTCCCGGGAAAAAACAATAGCTTTTCTCCTTTTATGGTATGCTCATTAATATTTAGATCAGCTGCGCGCTGATTGGTTTGTTATCAACGAGTGAAGCTGGGAGCAAAAACGCAACACGGCCAACAGCAGCACTCGCTGAAACACCGAAGTTGGAGACTTGAAATAAAAACGCGCAAATAAATCTATTGTGTCTACACAA
Organism: Hypomesus transpacificus; assembly: GCF_021917145.1. Taxonomy (NCBI): domain Eukaryota; kingdom Metazoa; phylum Chordata; class Actinopteri; order Osmeriformes; family Osmeridae; genus Hypomesus; species Hypomesus transpacificus. The sequence goes on along the minus strand of NW_025813701.1, from coordinate 413,862 downwards.
CACTGTTTTCAACAGATTGACTATTACTTGTTTCCACTTCTGTTGTTGAAGCAAACTGGATTGACTTAGGTGGGTAGAACGTTAGGCTACAGCTTAGCAACCAAACCATATCGTGATTCTACTCGGCTTCAGTTAGCTAGCTAGGCTAGCTCTAGATATCTTGCTGTAAAATAACATGACAAAGATCTGGACAAACATGCATCGTGAATTGTAGATTTTCATTACACAGGTTATTTATTTGAATGAAACACAGTCAGGAACATGAATCAACGTTAGCCCCATTGCCAATAAACTAGGCTAAATGATCACACATTCTACCTATGCTCTTGCGTTAACTAGCAAGCTAAACTTGTTTACATGCCTTCAGTCTAGGTGTTACTAGTAACAGTTACTAGCAATGCTAACGTATCCTGTATCTAGAACCTGCCTTTCTCCAGTTCTTTCAAATAGATTATCTAGACAGGCGTTAGCAATAAGCCAGACTGCAGTTCGTTTTCTGGCTATTTTTCGGAAGCTTCCCTTCTAATGCCGACTACAGCTAGTCTAGCTAGAGTCATTTGATGTGTGTAGAAACGTATTTAGCATTCTACCTGGTATGCTATATACAGGAAACGTTAGCATTGCTAATAACTGTTAGCACAACATCATACTGTCCTTAGAGCTTGCGGTTGCAATGAGCATACGGTTGGAACAGCACCTCTTTCCAGGTTCAGCTTCCTAGCATATCCTGCTTGAAATTGTCCAAGGTTGTCAAAACTGTCTTGGGTGAAATGTTCAGAGCAAATGAATGATTGAGTGTCGAACTTCGCGGGGATCTTCTCATAGACAACAGCAGCCATGCCTGTTGAATGTTTGGCTCCTTGGGAAGACTGTGAGTGTTAGCCTTCCCTGTACAGCCTGGAACACAGCATTTACGACCGTGGTCCATTTTCAATATCCTTGTTATAATTCAAAACGTTCTTCTTTGTAATTCCTTATAAGTAGCCTACACAGAGCAGCGCGCAGCTAAACTAGTATCGGAGATAGACGCTACCTCGGGCTGGTCTGAATGTAAATTCTGGGGCGTGACAAAGATACAGACCAGAGCCAATAAGAGGGCGATCACCGGTCCTACGTAGGACCGGTGGCTTTGTTGAAAAGCTAGCGTTTTACAGCCAAATTTTTTCTTTTTGAGATTTGAATAGGAAAAAGGTGTCAATGGACTTTGATATTCACGGTATGTTCAGTTTACCCTCCGAACTGTCGTTTTTCAACAATGACAAGGTAAAATCGGTTTTGCAGTCAATTGCCCCTTTAATGTAACTACAGTAAGGTACTTTTGTCTTCCAAGATGGCGTCCCCATTCATTTCTATAAAAAGTGCTCAGTGGCGCAGTGAGGCAAGCGAGAGCGCGAGACTGGCCGTCTTTCCACTTCCGACTCTTCCGGTCTTTCCTCTTTAAACAGTGACTCTTTTTTCCCCTATCTCCGAGACCTCGTACACGCTTGCAACTAGCTGTACACGTCATACTTTGTGACAACCAGTCTCGAGCATAGACTTATAGTTACGAGCGTGTGAGCTAAGGCATTGCAGAGGCAGAATCTAGCAGAATGGGGTACAAGTCCGATAAGAATCAGAGACATGACGCAAACTTAACGGAAATGTATTCTGTCACTGTATTGTATTCCTTTCACTTGTTTTTTAGAAATAGGCTATAGGGCTAAATATAGGGCTTTTCTATATGGAAGTCATCACATATGTTGCTTTTTTTCTTCCTGATATGAGTATGATTTCCAACGCATTGTATCGGATGAAATAAACTGTTAACATAAACATCTCCGTCGTTGTTCTCGCCAGGCAAAGAAAGCTTCATAGATATTTTGGTAACCGAAATCTTCCACAATGCAGACTCACCATAGCTTACTGTCAACTTTATATTCAAACGAAATGCCACAAAATTCACACTGCCTTCAATTTATCATCAGTGTAAAAATGTGGCCTGTGTTTTATATGTTCATCCTACAAAACCAAACGCCTATTAATGGATATAACGTGATCTAACAAGACTTGGTAATAATGTAATAAATAAAAGCTTGAGAACTGTGTATAAAATATACTTTATTGAACATTTGCCTTTGAAAGGGGCATATTCACAGAACCATATAGGCTACAAGACGTTTCCATCAGATGTAAGTGGGGGTGAAACATGGTCACTGAGGACCTTCATTGTCCCACAAAAGCAGTCTGGCTTGATGACACAATCAAAAAAAGAATAATGGGTGTGTTTAACAAAAGCTTCTGAAGGCAAGTCTAATATAATTTAAATATATATAATTTCCTATTGTGGTTAACAGTTAAAGTATTAATCTTCGTCTTTGCTCCAGATAGACATTTCAACAATCTATGATCACACTTAACATAATATATTTGCCATCATGTCATGAAAGTTTTTACGAAAAATCAAATCTGTTTTAAAATAACGGGAATAAACTATATTAACAACATTTCATGTATGTATGACAACCTTTTGCTAAACTTGCTACAACAAGGCAGGCAACTCAAGCAATTTCTCCCTGTGCTCATTCAATATAAGTCTATGGCTCATTCAGCTCAATGTAAATCGGCTATCGGCCAATGTGAACTTTTGTGCTCGTGCCCTGTTAGTATCCGCGGGCACATTTGCAGGCAACTTTTATTGACGTAGGCAAATAGATGGGGGGCTAGTTTACCCATTTCGGATTGGTTTTAAATTTAGCAAAAATCTGGAAAAATTATTCTATGAAAAAGCTAGTAGTATGAGCCAGGTTCGAGAATCAAACAAAAATTATTGGGGGAGATAGTTTTGTAAATGTTGACTGGAGTTAATAGAATAAATATGACCGGAAGAGTCGGGAACCGTAAATGCAATACCACCTACATCCACTGGAGCCGTTGCTTCAAGCCGAGGGACGAGGGGTGGGGGTCTGGTTGTAGCACACGAACATAGCACATCTTGCACAAATCCACCTAATTATTTAATATTTTAGCAGCGGGACGTCTCGACAGTTCTCCATTGAATTGAATGGTATCCCCGGTGAAGCGGAAGTGCAAATAAAACGGAAGTGCAAAAATATGAAAAAAGTGGGCGGGGCGGAATAAGGTGAATAGTATGGCTTCAAAATGTACAATTAGGAGGCTAACAAGTAACACTAGCAGGTAGTGGCATTGCTACGAGTATTATGCTAGGTTGCTAGGTAACGGAAGCTAACTAAAGCTAGCTAGCTTCCGTTTTGGAAAAAGAACTGGTGGAAGCGTCAGAAATATTTAGAACTCACACATCTAAAGGTTAAAGAATCATTTCTTACCACTGGCGGCTTGAAATGCCTATCTAACATTTTATGGAAACGTCTCTGATAGCAGTTCTCGCAGATTTTATGTCATCTGATCGGCCATGTTTGATCGGCCATTTTGAGAACGCCAATCAAAACCAATTATGGGAATATCGGCCGATATGGATCGGCGCCGATCAGATCGGCGCATCCCTAAAAACATCATTTTTAAAAAATTACTTATTGGCTAAAGTCAAAGTGAACAGCTGTTCATATTGTGAATTGAAACACAAATATATCCCCTGTATTTTATTCCATTGCTACTGAGAAACGGCTGGTTGAAGTTGTGCACACAGCTGATTCCCAACTAGGAAAAACTCAGGTGTTGAGGTTCTTTCAATCGCATGACCATATGGTATATAAAGAGGACCTCTTTAAGCTGATCTTGTGTGGGAAAAGAAAAAATTGAGCAACACGAAGAAAGTAAGAAAAATGCCTGCAAGAGGGAGAGGAAAACAAGTACCAGGACAAGGGAGAGAATTGGGACAAGGGCAAGGGAAAAAGAGAGGAGTTAGAATGTGTGGTGGCGCTCAGAGAAGGGTAACTGATGACATACTGTAAATGGCAGCGATATTGCATATTTCTGTTATCTTGCAGTAATGTCCTGTTGCAAAGGAAGCCTTTACTGCAGCAATTCTCAGTCTTCTTTTTTCATAAACCGTACATTCTATAAGGCTACACTGAGATGGGTCATACATTTTTTGTACTGAATTTCTGTAGCAAAAGAAACAAAATGCATGCATTTACTAGTCAGATGGCTGAGCGGTGAGGGAGTCGGGCTAGTAATCAGATGGTTGCTGTCAAATTACGTTGTGTCTTTGGGCAAGGCACTTCACCTTACTTGCCTCGGGGGGAATGTCCCTGTACTTACTCTAAGTCGCTCTGGGTAAGAGCGTCTGCTAAATGACTAAATGTAAATGTGATAAACCCAACAAAACTAAAATGTAGAGACGCTTCAAAAGAGAACTGCATTGCAAAACACAATCTATGATCCATATACTGTGAAACCTGACACATATAAAAGAATGCGGTTTCTGTAATTCCATCGGATTTTTTTATCTGTGTTTTTATGACATTGTGCTATGATTGACTAAATGTTCCTGTTGAAAGAGAACATGTGTTAGTGCTTTGGTAGATTTTGAGCATGAAATTAACCGTTTTGCCAATCGTGAGTTGTAGGTGTGTTGGTGCGTTAAGAGTTTAGAAAAAAATTATAATAATTAGTATTGAAAAAAAAATTATAGCACTTGTAAAAAAAACTGTATTACCATCTTCAACCCCCCATCCATCCATCCCCCATTCCTAGGGACTGTCCACAGCCGAGAGGACCCGTAAGCAGGCTGAAACAGAGAGAGACGAGCTGTCTGAGGAGCTGGCCAGCAACACGTCTGGGAAGTGAGTGACTTTTTTGGATACAGGCAGCTTTGTATGGAGTTAGATTAGTTTCATAATTCAAACAAACAAACGCAACACGATTCAAACAAACTTAACACGATCCAAACAAACGTAACACGATTCATACAAACAAATGTAACACGATTCAAACAAACAAACGTAACACGATTCACAAATAAATGACCCTATTACATTCATTTGCAACCTGACAAACACAAGTTACAAATCCCTGCATTCGTTGGTGTGAATCCCTGCATTCGTTGGTGTGAATCCCTGCATTCGTTGGTGTGGATTTTTGAAACTTTCCTGACGCGCTTAGATTCACAAATGCATTTTTTCTAAAAGATATCCTCTGCAGCCTATCAGATCCTATCAGCCTATCTTCCAATTTTAGCCAATCACATTAACGTGTCTATGTGGTCTTCAACAACCTGCTATAATGACGGACATCGTCTCCTTCAGATCACGAGCAATGTCGTCTGGTAGCATGTAGATGAAATGTTGCTTGTTAATCTTATTAAACCGATGATCATACGTGATTGAATATTGTTGAGAATGGCAGGATTCATGTTTAGTCATTATCCGTGTTTCCTAGGCTAACGCAGAGCCCGTCTACCCATATTAGACATTCTCCGGTGATTGGCTAAAATTGGAGACATCTGATAGGCTGCAGAGGATATCTTTTAGAAAAAATGCATTTGTGAATCTAAGCGCGTCAGGAAAGTTCCAAAAATCCACACCAACGAATGCAGGGGTTCACACCAACGAATGCAGGGATTCACACCAACGAATGCAGGGATTTGTAACTTGTGTTTGTCAGGTTGCAAACGAATGTAATAGGGTCATTTATTTGTGAATCGCGTTACAGTTGTGAATCACGAAATACATTTGTGAATCGTGTTACGTTTGTTTGTTTGAATCGTGTTATGTTTGTATGAATCGTGTTAAGTTTGTTTGAATCGTGTTGCGTTTGTTTGAATTATGAAACTAATCTAACTCCATAGCTTTGGGCCTTGGGTTGCAAAGGGGCGGAAAGTTTCCAGAAATGTTTTATGGGTTAAGCCTGTTGAGGTAAACTGGGGAATTTTGGAAAAATTCTAAGCTGAGAACTTCACTGGAATTATATAAAACGTTTACGTTCCCTGCTATAGGCTAACCTGTGATTTAGCTAATTTCCAGTTAATTCTTGTTAATGGAAAGTTTCCAATTTAGAAAATTCCAGGAATTTTGCAACCCTACTCGGGCCTTCTTTTCTTGGTCTGAAACAGTATCTGTAAAGAATACTGGGAAGGAGAAGGATGTTTCAAACAGCCTCCTCCTTACCAAACCTATGGAGACAATAACCCTGCCTGTATACTGATCCAGTTTTTTTTTTTTCGTCACCCTCCTTCTCTCATCCTCTTCTTTCTCCTCCCTTCCACGTCTCCCCTTCATCCTTTTTCTTTCCTCCTCCTCTCCTTCCCCTAATTCGCCCCAATCTCCTGCCACCCTTCTCCTATTCCTCTCCTCCTCAGGTCAGCTTTCTCTGATGACAAGCGGCGCCTGGAGGCCAGGATCAGTCAGCTGGAGGAGGAACTGGAAGAGGAGCAGGCCAACGTGGAGACCCTAAACGACCGCCTCAGAAAGACCCAACAGCAGGTGGTACAGCGTGTGCATTAGGAAGTATATAGGGAGGAGTGTGCGTTAGGAAGGGTATAGGGAGGAAGATTGTGTACAGGGAAGGGTCTAAAGGAGAAGTGTGTACTAGGAAGGGAATAAGGACAAGGAAGGTGTACTAGGAAGGGTAACAAGGAGGAGTGTGTACTAGAAAGAGTATGGAGAAATCTGTCCACTGGGAAAAGGATTGCACAGTTTAGAGATGACTAGGTAGTGCATCGAAAGGACTGTGCACTAGGAAGGGTATAGGGAGGAGTGTGTGCTAGAGAGGATATAATAATAAGAAGAAGACTTTATACAGTATAGCACCTTTCATACAAGAATTGCAGCTCAAAGTGCTTTACATGAAATCAATAAAAACAATATTATAAGTAATAAAAGTAATAAAACCCTTCTGAACACAGGCCGCAGTCTTTGCGGTAATCCAGAACAATCTCAGACCTTTTGCAGAGCAGTCCAGAACCTACGTTGCTCAAGCCTTTTGATTCAAATCCAAAACACAATCTCAGACCTTTTGCAGAGCAGTACAGAACCTATGTTGCTCAAGGAGGGTTTCCCGCTGCACTTTTCAGTTGAGGCGGCTGCCTAAGCAACACCACCGCCTTAACTATGTTGTCCCAAAAATATATTATAACAATATCCGCCGTGTTATTGTCCTGTTTTCTCCATTCCAAACTGTAACCAACGGCAGTCTCCCTTCTCTGCAGAACGCATTGGTCAATAGCACAAACTTGCCCCCCCCCCATATAAATAAACTGTAACAAAACACAGGCCGCAATCTTTGCGGGAATCCAAAACACAATCAATCAAAACAATAAAACAAAATAATACAAGTTAAAACACATGCCGCAGTCTTTGCGGGAATCCAAAAACAATAATACAACTAATAAAAGTAATAAAATGCTTCTGAGATCAAATTTGTTAAAATGCTTTGGTAAAAAGATAAGGTAAAAAGGTTTTAAGCTGTCTTTTGAAAATGTCTATATATATGGGGAGGAGTATACACTAGGGAAGGTATAGGGAGGAATGTGCACCAGTTGGGATATAGGGAGGAGTGTGCTGTAGGGAGGGTATAAGGGGGAGTGTGTGCTAGGGAGGATATAGGGAGGAGTGTGTACACAGAAAAGCATTGGTAAAACTGTGTACCTTGTATGTCTCAAGGTGAAAGCCAAAATAGAGAACCTCAATAGTCCAAGGAAGAGCATCTCTCCACTTTTGACCTCAAAGCCCCCCTAAGCTAGCCTATCACCAGAACAATTCACAAATGTTCATTATAGTCCAGGCCGAGGCCAGAAATTCCACTTGTCGGTACCATCTAAGGAAACCAATCCTAGTTATGATTTTTGAATTGGTGTATATATATATAGGTCATATTTTGATGTGATAACCATTGCAGACTGGCAGCTTATTGGTAGTTATCATCTCTGGAATGTAACCACCCTCCGCATAATGAAAGCGAAAAGGCAAACTCGGAAACATTCACTAATGATGCGATTGCTGTTTCTGATTGCTGTGGCTAGAATGAACTATAAACCACAAATTCATGTCTGAAATGCTTTATTTATACCATCCGAATAATCCTTTCTGTCATTCCTGAAGGCAGAATTTGTTTTATGGCAGAAAGGGGCGAACAATAGGGCTTATCAAAATGCTGATTATAGTGATTTTCAGTACATTTAAATTTATAATATTGTCATACAAGTTCCCTGGGTAGTGCTACTGAACCGAAATTGCCTACAACAAGCACATGTTGTATGAGGTAAACATTTATGAACATTTTACAAGTTTTTACCACAGCTAAAGGAATTTCCCTTACCCTACCCTTGTTCCAACAAACATCCAAAATTTGAAATTTACGGATAGCCCAAATTTCACCACGCTACTGTGGCATGTTTCTGTACTATGTTTTACTCATGCATATTTGTATCCATGAATGTCCTTGTAATTGTGCCAAAACATTCGCACCTTGGACCGTTAGTCTAGTCTTCATCACTGTTATCAGCATCAGAGTCCTCGAGGTCTACAACATCTTCCTCGACATCAACGGGCTGGTTGCTGCAGGTTCAACTTGCTGTTGAACATGTCAGTGCACTTCAGGCTATTGGCAAGGCACTTGCAGTCTGAGAGTTCGGCAACCGTGCACACTTCCAGGAAACCAGTTGCCACACTGCACCCGGTGTTGGAGAACCCTGCATCCACCTGATGGACAGCTTCCCCTCATCATCAGTGGTCCATTCACAACCCTTGGGACTTGGAACATAGGGCTGGCATTGCAGACTGCCACCAAATAGCAGCCTGGTAGTTTGCACAGAGGACGTGCATGAAGAGGCAGTCTTCACATGGTGGAAGCTGACTGGACTCTATCTCTCCCCGTCTGGCACAGAAGAGTTGATGTCGGAGTTCATTGACTTTCGTGGTGTTGGTAGACGGCATATACATGTGGCAGGTGACCTCTTGCAACTTCTAAAAGAGCTTGGTGGATACTTCCCATGAATGACCGAGCTGACTGAAGGCCTCTTGGTAAGTCTTATCCGACTTAATTTGTTTCAAGGCGCCCATCTTTCCCCGGCCTGTAAAGGCACTGACTGTATCACAACCCGAGAACACGTGCAGTCAAACCAGGGCATCACAGACATTGCCTCCCATCGATCTCGTAAGCTTGTCAATGTCTAGGAACCGTTTGCGTGTTTGCGTACCACACTTCTGATACACGGGGAATGGGGTGTCCTTATTGAAGGCAAGACACAGCACAAAGACATCTGTATCTTTGGCAGTGATCACCACAGCCTTGTACCCAGCCTTATGCAGAAGCATTCAGGTGTCAGCTTCCTCCTGCGTGGACTCCAGCTCTGCCACTTTGAGCTACATTGTAATTTTCATATATTCAGCATTCCGTAAATAATGATAATAATAAATCAGCAAAATTTCACAAAATCTAGCGTGCAAATCAGCCATAAAGCGTCAAAATGGGAGGTTTGCTTGTTGTAAGTGTGCAGATAACAATTCTGGATATCCTGAGCTGTTATTAAATGATATTACCTTTGGGGGGTGTGTCAATAGTCCATTGTGTGATTTCCCCCCGAAACTTCAATATTTCAGAATAATGAAAACGCTCTTATCCAAAAATGCAAAATACATACACTAAGCTGCTCTTCTGGAACGGTTATCACATATTGAAACTAGATAGTACAATTTCTGGGGAAATTGTAGGGTGTGCTTACTTGCGTCAGTTGCACAGGGGTCCGTTTTTTAATGACATTTTTACAACTGATATTTTGGTATATTTTATATAAAAATGCATAGGGCCAGTAGCATCCCTTCAACTTGGAATAAACAGGCTTGGGAGTGTTTCCAGATGGGTGTACTTTATTTCAGACGAGTGTGCATAGCACCAACACCGACACCGTGAAAACTGAAGAGGAAAATAACAAAGGCAATTTAGCCAGATACAAATAATACTCTTTAGCATACATGGATAACAGTATGACAGACAACAGTTATTACAGGCAATGAATTCACATGAAATACAATTACAATGAATAACACACCTCGCTCCGCATATTAAAGGGTGCTATAGTAATCCCGGGAAGGCCGCCGCCATTAGTTTAACTTCAAATTTCTGGCTCCAATAATGCACCGTCCTGCAACGTGACTTCACACGTCCTCTATTGAACAAGTGTGTGCGCGCGCAATCACGTATGCAGACAACACGATGCCAAAATAAAAGTCACATCAAATAAAAGTAGGAAACAATTGCTAGTAGTCATTTACAGGGCCTACTTATTATTTAGAAAGATTACATAGATTTAAAAGGTTATTTTTTGCTGCTCAGAACTGCTCTTTTTCAGAGCTCCTATCAAATTGGGAGCCTATCAATTCGACGTGTGAGCGTATTCTTATGTTTTCTGATTGATTGTTTACAATTCAAAATACGAGTGAAGTGTAGAATGAAATATGATGTCTTCTCATTTCCCCTGCAAGAGGCATTCTCATAGCTGAATCAACGAATACATTTGGTAGACCGGTGTAAAAATGGACCTAATCTCTATTACTTAAACGTCCTTTTAAGTTTTCCCTTCTCGTAATATTTTCAGGCATTTAATCTACTCATATTGCATTCATTCATGAGTAAAGAACCCCCTTTGAAGATTATTCTACGACGTTACCGGCACTAGAAGTAGGGAGGACAAACCCGTTTGAGCGTATTTCCTGAAATACGATTTTATTAGTTATTCCTGGTGAAATTATGGAATTAAATGACATATTTACGATATTAAAATACGTGTGCACAATAATATCAACAATATTTGCTAAATGTAGACGTTTTTAAAGGTTTTGAATTTTACCTTGAAGCTACTTCCGTTAATCAGCAGTTTGTGAAAAGGAGGCTAGTTTTACAACAGCGACTTTGGATGTAAACTACTTTAACATGTTAGCTGATTAGCCAATATGAGTGAGATATGTATACAGTTACATTAACAAACTTCTTGCTTGTGAAGTATTTCGTCATAAATACGAAGGGAACACATCACATTAACAATTCTAAAATGCTTGACACGCCAAATGTTGTCTTTTTTTGTCAAGTGTCCCTGAAGCTCAGATTCCGAGTCGAGTTCCATGAAGCGTTGCAGTGAATGGTTGCAGGCACTCATCGGACTTAAACTCAAATATCTCAAATGTCCCAACTGGAAAATTTTAGCGGTTTCACAGTCCTGTAGAGGACATTTTTCTGAACAGATTGACATCAAGTTAAGGTTGTGGCATTAAAGTTCAGGTTAGTAGCCAAGGGTGTAAAGACCACTCGGCTAATTACGGACGTCTTAAACTGTTAAAACGCCAGTGGCACATTCGGGACGGTATTCACACAGGCATTGGATCAATCCTAGTTTTCGGGCATACTAGCTCGAATGTTTTTAGATGTTTATCTGCTACAAATGAATGAGTTGTCTAAAAAATGAGTTGGAACAAAATACCACTATTAAGTGTGCCCTTTGCGCCCCTCCCCCCACCTGTCTGGGCCAGGCTGCTGCTGTAAGTTGCTAGCCAACCTTTACTGAGGGGACTGTTTGAACGCGCTGGAATTAAAAAATGTTCATCTTTATGTATATTTGAGACCACAGATTCGTAGATGTAGGTTTCCACTATATGTTAACCGATTTTAAGGGCGATCGGATTAAATGAGCGAAAACAAGGCACATCTGTCCATATTTTGTTAGTGAAGCAGGGAGAGGAATGCTCGTGGCAAGCTAACTGGCTGGGTAGAGCGATGGGGAGTTTGTTAGCACCCAAAATGTAGCTCTTAAACAGGGGCACTCCTAGGACATAAGCTCAATTATAAAAAATCCCCCAGCTGGGAAATGTTCGCGGTTTTCACAGTCCTGTAGAGGAGACCTTCATGAACACAATGACATCAAATTGAGGCTGTGGCATTGAAGTTCAGGTTAGTAGGCAATGGCTCAAAGTGCTCTCAGCCATTTACAGACCTCTTAAAATGGGAAAACCTCTGTGCCACATACGGGATGGTATTCACACAGGGATTGGCTCTAATTTGAGTGACAGGTTGATTCACCAATTGAAAAACTCATCTGGGAATTTTGATTTTTGTAAGGGGAGTGCCGAGATTTTACTGTCGCCGTTTGGCTTCCTAAACAGCAGTAGAATTTCAAGTTTTTCTAAACCGCGTCGCGTACAGCATTTCAGTGAGCTACACTGGTTTAAAACTACAGGCATATAAGGACAATTGTACCCATGAATTGTTTACTAGTAATATGATGTCATAATAAATCATAAAAGGTTCATCGATATGTGAGGCATGTTTATTAATTTAACGATTGAAAACGGATGTATCACAGACCGCTATCGTAAATGTCGTTAAACAGAGGCTAATTACGCTAACGACTCAGTCATCAAACGAAAATTGACTATTGTTTTCGAAAGTAAATGTACTGATAATATCAGCGTACATCGTACTGTACATTAAATATCATAATTGTGTTTTTTATCACAATGTTAAATGAGCAATAAGTTCAGTTTGGCATTTGTTGACGCTTGGAACTCTCCGTTGTGATTACATTGAGAGCAGAACGTTTGTCCTCCCTACTAGAAGATGGAATCGCGATTCAAACAGTACCATCTGCTAACTGAAAATATGCCCCCAAAAACGTAAATAAGCTTGACTTTTATTTAGTGGAAAATCGCTCATTCATAAAAAGCTCACTGGTAGCGATCATTGTCAGTAACAAGGCAAAATGCGATATAGCCCTGTGTGGAGAAGCTGCCCCGGTAAATTCTACTACAGTACAGTACTAGACTACTGTACTGCTGTGTTCGTCTTGGTAGCGATTGCGTTAGTTGAATCCGATTTAACGTTCCGTTGTACGGTTTAGGCTGAAATGAATTATTTTCATGAACAGATTAAACAAAGTTTAGGCTGTGGCAATGAAGTTCAGGTTAGTAGTCGGATAGTTTCACCTATTGAAAGACTTGATTTAAGAAAGGAGTGCCGAACATGTTCTGTCGCCGTTTGACTTCCTAAACAGCTGTGTAGATGTTTTTGTAGTGTGTCTCGCGTAGGTTACAGCATTGCAGTGAGCAACACTGGTTTGAAACCACAGGTAATGATAATTTCACCAACAAATCGTTTACTTGTAATGTAATGGAGGAATGTTTATTTTTACCATTGAAAACAGATGCATCATAGACCACTGTAGTATGTGTTGCCCTGGCAATAGAGGCTAATATCATGATGCTAATGCTTCAATAAAATAGTAGACTACCGTTTCCGAAAGTAGATGTGGGCCCACTTCCTTATAATATTAGCTAATATTGTACATTACATTTCACAATTGCGTTTCACATCACAAAGTAAAATGAGTAAATAGTTATCACCCTGGCCTCTTTGCTTGTGGCGTTTCTGCAGCTGCCTTGCAGTAAAGCTATAGTTAGCCTAGCTATCCCCCAAGTTAACAAATGCGAAACGAATGATCTTCTACAGGTAGTCACGCGTGTTTTCGTGACGTTGGTGACGTGGTGACGTTAGTAACGTCAGTGACTGTGGCTAGCAAATTAGCCACCGTTAGCTTCACTTTTCGCCACAAGAACTTAACTTGAGCCTAAACCATGCAACGGAACGTAAATCCTAATAGAAACAACTCAATCGCTACCAAGACGAAACTTTTTACACCTAGATTGTATAAGTAGGCCAAATATTGACTGAGTTTTAGGGGGGCGAAAATAAACATTAACTAGAAAAGGCTGTTCCTGCGAAACAGCAGTGAGAATGCTGAAAACCTGAATGGGGATAGCTGACCATGCTAAAAAAGCTCAACATTTTGTAGAAAGTTATAAGCTGAAGCTTCAAAGCGCCCGAAAGGTATTTTAAATAGGGTCTGGAGCTGGACGAAGGCTTAAAACTACAGAAAAGAGAAGAAAAATACAAAACAAAAAGTATAAAAAATCAGAAAGAAGAGGAACAATGCATACAAATTTGAAAATTTTGCAGAAGATTATTTGCTGGAGTTTCAAAGGCCTGAAATGTATGTTATAAAGGACCTGCAGCAAGATAAAGGCAGAAAAGTACAGAAAAGAGAAGAAAAATGCAAAAGTACTGGCAGTTGGAAGGTACTGCTGTGAAAGGTATTTTTGAAAGGACCTGGAGCAAGATGAACGCAGAAAACAGAAGAAAAGAAGAAGAACAATGCAAAACAAAAAGGGGAAAATTTCAGAAAGATTAGCTGCAGGAAAATGTGAAAATTGAGCAGAAAACCAGTTGCTGAAGTCTGGGTTGAACAAATTTGAAGGTAAAAGGACAACACTGGAATGACTTGAACTTGCTGGAAAAAGGTAGCAACCTTTAGTCATTGGCAACAGACTGGCAACATTTCTAACCTAGAATCTAGGTTTCAGGCTCAAGACGGAGGAGAAACTAATCATGTGTAACTGCACACCCAGTCCTGTTCAGACACTTTAAGATGACATCAAAATAATAATTCATAGTGCAGGGTTGCCGATGTTGTCGTTGTCCTTGGTGAGTTTTTTATACGTAAATAACAAGATCATGATACATCTAAGCAGCGGATCATTTCTTGCAAGTGTGTCAAAGTGGCATGTATTAACACCGTAGGCTTGAATAATAACCGAAGGCGTGAAGCTAGAGAGGATGCAATGGAAGATTTCCTACATAGCTAGAGGTACAACTTAAAATTAGAAACGGAGAAGATATTTAGAGTAAAGACAAGTTACTTTACATATGTGTTCAATATCATCAAATAACAGTAAAAAATTTCCAGTTACTTAGCGTTTGTTCGTAGGATTAACGCCAGCTGCAGCAAACACTTACCCAAGGCCTGGTTTGGCTGTTCGTGACGATCAGCTATGACAGTGAGCCTCGATTTTTGCAGATTTCTGTAAAACTTGCTAAAATAAAAACGATATAGCTAGATTATGTACACTTTAAGCTCAATGTACATATCTTGTTTGGTCGATTGTGGAAAAAAAGTTGAACCGTTTTTAGTTATGGAGAGCCATCGCGCTAGCTCGATTATGAGAAAGGTAGCTAGAATCCACACCTCAAACAAGTTAACCTAGATGCAAAACTGTACATCCAATCCCAAAAAATAAGGATATTTTCCGAGACCCAAGACTCTGCCGAAACCATTGATTTCCTTTATGTGTCTGTGCAGTCAGAAGTACAACTCTTTTGGCAGTTTCCAAAACGTCACCCAATTCTGCTTTCATGGTGCGTGTCTGTTTGGTTGCCACGGTGATGGCGCAGCTGTGATCGCTAACGAGCTGGGCAGAGAGAAAAAACACATTTAGCTGGAATCCACACCTCAAACAAGTTAACCTAGACGCAAAACTATACGTCCAATCCAAAGAATGATATTTTCCGAGACCCAAGACTCTGCCGAAACCAGAGATGTCGTTTATATGTCTGTGCGGTCAGAAATACGACTCTACCGGCAGTTTAAAAACACGTCTACTTTCGAAATTCTCTGACGAATTTTACCCACCTCTCCATTGAAGTTAGTGAGAGAATTTGAAAGGCTGCTCTCGCTTCAAGGCTCAAAGCTGAAAATCTATAAATGTGAGCTCTTTAGTAGTTAAATTGGCTGAAAGAGGACAAGTTTTCCTACATTTTAAGGTAAAACTTGTTTCTGTAAGTTAAACTATATGAACGTCAGAGGAATTTGTTTGACAATTTAGTTGAATATCAGAAAAAGAGCAGCCAAGAAGTCAAGAAGGAGCTATATTTTTCATGTATTTCAAAATTGGCTGAATATATTTGAAAGAGCTGAATCATTTGGGAATAGCTGAATGTCTTGTGAACATTTTAAAGGCTGAATGGTGTCTAGCTGAAAGTATGCTGAAGTAGTTACGTTTGAAAGAGGAGGAAGCTTTTTGATGATTTGAAAGGATTTACCATTACTTTCAATGGGAGAATAATTTGCACAAAAACCTTAATTCTTTAAAAAGTACAAAAGTGAGAAATACCAGAAGTCATAGCCACCATCTCCTGAAGGAGCTGAACGTTTTGATAAAAAAATGTAGGAATCGGTGAAAGTATGCAGGACTAGTTAAAGGCCAAAAAACGGCGGAAGAACTGAGAAGTTGAAAAGCAATAGTGAGAATGCTTCACAGCATTCTCACAATAATAAATATATATGTGAGAGAACAATGGTTGTGCTCTCGCCGAAGGCTTGAGCACACCCAATAATCATAAAGTCCCTATTAATAACTTAATAGCCCTAAAGTTTGGATTCCTCAGATGGTACCGATATATGTCTGGGCCCATAGACTATTAGTCTTGAACCTCTCAGTTAATTTCAGATTTCCAAGGGGCATCATCAACAGGTGCAGACCAAAATGCAGTTGGATGCAATTGTATAGATACAACCAATCAGAGTATCAATACGTCATCTTGGTTGTTTACGACAATCTCTTCCATACAGTCATTGTATTTAACCAACCTCATATCAGATAAACGGTTGTAACTGGCCTGATTAGATTCTGGTCGGATGGAAATGTGTTTGAATGGGAGGGTGGCCAGACCCATCTTCCAGAGTAAATAAAACATTAGCTGGCTGATTCGTCTGATTCCCAGGCCACCCCTTACCCACCTCCTCCCCTTACCCACCTCCTCCCCATCCACCCTCAGATTGAGCAGCTTTGCGAGGAGCTGCAGGCAGAGCGCTCCTCCTCCCAGACAAGAGAGGGCGCCAGGCAGCAGCTTGAGCGGCACAACCGGGACCTCAAGGCCAAGCTTCAGGATATGGAAAGCCAGGGCCGCTCCAAGCTCAAGTCCTCCATCGCTGCCCTGGAGGCCAAGCTGCACCAGGTGGAGGAGCAGCTGGACATAGAGAGCAGGTGGGGGAGGCAGTGAGTCAGATGGCTGAGTGGTTAGGGAATCGGGCTATTAATCAGAAGGTTGGCAGTTCGATTCCCGGCTGCACTAAATGACGTTGTGTCCTTGGGCAAGGCACTTCACCCTACTTGCCTCGGGGGGAATGTCCCTGTACTTACTGTAAGTCGCTCTGGATAAGAGCGTCTGCTAAATGACTATATGTAATGTTATGCAGTGTATGGTGGGAAATGTAGTGTGTGTACACGAGATAAACTGCAAGTGCATTTACAGGTTGGGTAGGAAATAAGTGTTTTTCAATCATGTAACAAAATGAATCAAACTATAGTGGTACTACGTAAAAATGAGTGCTGTCAAATGATTAACATATTTAATCACGATTAATCGCATTAATGTCAGAGTTAACTCGCGATTAATAGCACATTTGTATCTATTCTAAATGTCCCTTGATTTATTTTTTGTCCCATTATTTTTTTCTCATTTTAATGCTCTTATCAACACGGAAAAGTGGATCAGATTGCTTAGTCATAGTGCAAATGTTTTTTTTTAAATTGAAAACAACATTGCAATCGTCTGGATTTGACGAGGGGGCGGATAATTCGCATCAGCTGTGTACTCGACCATCAAGTGATATTTCAGACTGGACATGCTGCGTTGATAGCTCAGTTCACAACGACAAAACACACAGATCAATTTGGTCTTGTCAATGGAACCATTTGGCAACTTTTCAAAAGTAAACTTTCCAATCAGAATCTTATTGGCATCCGTTTCGGCGTCTCGCGCTGGCCATCCACTCAAAATGTAACGTTAGCTACTACTTTTTAGCCGGTGTTATGTCCCTACTGTTTTCCAAACTAACTGGTTTCCCAGCTGTGCATTCACATATCAGTCTGCCACTTTCACCAGATTCGTCACACAATCTCAAACATATTACTGGCAATTTTCAAATCGTTTTCCAGATCTACTGCAGCGAAAATATTTGTCTAAGTAAGCACCACATCACAGCCACCTACAACAACAACAAAAAAGAATATAATCATTCAAGTTCGGTTTGAACTAGTTTCAATCTTATGGCAAAATTATAACGGATAACACACAAGTTCGCAGCTCTACGCAGTGAGCTATCGAAGCTCTACAAATACTCTCTTCCAGTCACATATTAACAACTACGTCAGCATCCAGGTAACATTTTGTCTTGAGCTGATCTGAAACAACTGGTTACCTTGGCTTAGTTTAGGAAATCACCAATAATAGTTGTTGGAATGCTGCTTCAGCATTCCAAGTATTGTTCTTTGAATCTTTATTTATTCTTATTTTTCTATTTCTTCCTTGACACCTTTCAGCGCCTTCAAATCTTTAGCTATTAAAACCGTTCAGCTATCAATAAATTCAACAGTTTCAGACTATGACTGCTATGACTTTTCAGCTTTTTACCTCTTATGCTTGAATTAATATAAATCAATATTCATAATATTCTTAACATGGTTTTCCAATTGAGTTTTTTTTTCAAATCCTCTCAAACTTCTTACAACTTCTTCAAATTCTAAGCTACCATTTAAACTAAAAAATGTTGACAAAACCCAAAACTATTTTCACAAAAAACGTTTTGATATCTATTCAATTTTTTTCAATATCACTAATTATGTTTCAGGAGTTTTTCAAACCGTTTCTGAGATTTACATGGGTGTGTATGTGAGAGCTTAGAGTGCAGACCGAAACGCTTACATAAAATTAAACATTAAATACTTCTCGTTTGCCAGCATTGCCACAATTTTCAGTCCTCATACTTTTTGGGGATCAATAGATAGCAATTTTTATGCTGGTCATAGACAGTTGTCTGTGGAATCAAACAGACTTAAACATTTGTCCAGAGCCCACAAAGTACAACTCTTGCCCCATAGAGACCAATGCAAATCTGGTGACAGATTTCTCAACAAAAGCAGAAGGTACACGTTTTTGAAACTGCCGGTTAAGGACCGCATAGACAAATAAAGGATATCTGTGGTTTCGGCAGAGTATCGGGTCTCGGAACATATTCTTTTTTTTTGTATTGGACGTATAGTTTTGCCTCTAGGTTAACTTGTTTGAGGTGTGGATGATAGGTCAATTTCTGTTATTTGAAGGGCCCCTAAACATTTAAATATATTAGTATATCATACTAAATGGACATTTATGAAGTTTTCTTCTTGAAGTAGGCTACTTAAATTAATTGAAAGTGCACTTGAAAGTATTCCAAAGCATACTTTGAGGTACTTTAGGAAGTATACTTCATGAACTGAAAGTGCACTACACAGGCTACTTTACATTATTCAAAAGTAAACCTCAAATACAATAGAAGTGTACTTAAAGTATACTAAATGACCTAAAAAGTGGGCGAATTTAGTTTACTTAGGACAAAAATAGTATATAAATAAGTACACTGTTAGTATACTTTAAGTACCATGATAATAGTATACTTTTTATACTTAAGTATACTTACAAATTAAACTTGAAGTATACTTCTTTTTCGTAAGGGCAAAAACACGACCCAGTTTGAATTCATACTTTAAATGTTATACAGTCATCGTCTTTCCTTTTGTGTAGCCTATGGTATGGAATATAATGATATATTCAGAGTATCAGTATTCGGAGTCAGATGGTTGAGCGGTGAGGGAGTCGGACTAGTAATCAGAAGGTTGCCTGATCGATTCCCCGCCAAGCCAAATGACGTTGTGTCCTTGGGCAAGGCACTTCACCCTACTTGCCTAATGTCCCTGTACTTACTGTAAGTCGCTCTGGATAAGAGCGTCTGCTAAATGACTAAATCTAAATGTAAATATATCCCTCTCAATTTCCTAAACAAAGGCTTCTAATACAGCATTACTTGAGTTTAGCTACAAATTACCCAAGCATTGTGTCTTTAATCAAATCATTCCATCCAAACTAATGTAACGTTCTGAACTCCGACACAGCAAAGTGCTGAGCAAATATAGCTATTGATATTAGCTTATTCATCTTTAGTGATGTGAGTTTCTCTATGGGTTTAACCAAAATCTCTCTGGGGCCAAAGTGGGCCCTTTGTGGACAAAATAAAACACAAGCACATTACAACATGAGAAACATCAGATGCATAGCCTTAAACGTTACAAGCCTTTGTTTAGCAAATTCAGAGGGATACATTAATTTATCCCATACCATATAGGCTACACAAAAAGAGAGACGATGACTGTACAACATGAGAAATCATTAAAAAATTATTATGTAAATCATTAAGACCGTACAAACGGGGTCGTGTATTAGGCTACCACTTTTCTGTCACTCGGTGGTTGCAATTATGTATTTAGACAATATTTGACTATGAGTTATTGTTAAAAAACTGTTATCAGTCACTGTGTAAGTGGCTGTGATGAAGTAGTAGTAGTTAATTTGGCCGTAGATCATGCAAGGAAAGAAACGTGATAACTATCATCGGTGATTTCCTAAACTAAGCCAAGGTAACCAGTTGGTTCAGATCCGCTCAAGACAAATTGTTACCTGGAAGCTGGATGCTGAATGTTAAATTAGTGACTGGAAGAGAGCAATTGTAAAGCTTCGATAGCTCACTGCGTAGAGAGGCGGACTTGTGTGTTATCCGTTATAATTTTGCCTTGAGATCAAAACTAGCTCGACCCGAACTTGAACGATTATATTGTTTTTAGATATTTTTTGTTGTTGTTGTATGTGGCTGTGATGTGGTGCTTACTTAGACAAACATTTTCGCTGCAGTAGATCTGGAAAAGGATTTGAAAATCGCCAGTAATATGTTTGTGATTGTGTGAAGAATCTGGTGAAAGAGGCAGGCAACAACTGCTGCTGTTAGGTAAACACAATATACGGAAACCAGTTAGTTTGGAAACCAGTAGGGACATAACACCGGCTCGCAAGCCCAAACAAGTGTGTGCGGCATACCTGTTGTTTTGTTTCCGGTCTAGCTAGATCCGGTGTGGTGTTGTAGTTTTTCTAACGTCAGTAGTTGTTGCAACAGTATGTGAAAAAAACTAAAAAGTTTGCTGGGCCAACAATAATGTTAATCTCGCAATAAAATAATTCACACCGTTAAAATGGGTTTACGTTAACGCCGTTAATAACGTGTTTAACTGACAGCACTAGTAAAAATCAATTAATGAATACTTTGAGAGGTTGTATAGTTTGTTAACTGACTAATGCACAGTGCCCCTAATGCAGTCAGTGATAAAGATGTCAGTGAAACACACAAATACTAATGACATTAGTAAATACATGAATTAATGTAACAAAATTCACTGATCTATACTGAAAGTATTTCCACTTTATATTGTAGTTCTGTCCCCCCCCCCCCCCCCCCCTTGAGAGGGGCTGGACTGTCTTCCACTCTGGAGTTGCCCCCTTGGTGAGAGGCATCGAGCTGGGGTGGGAATACTTGTTTCCCCTCGGTTCGGCGCCTGTACGTTGGGGTTCCTCCCGGTGGACGAGAGGGTAGCCTCCCTCTGCCTTCGGGTGGGGGGACGGGTCCTCACTGTTGTTTGTGCTTACGCACCAAATGGCAGCGCAGAGATCCCACCCTTTTTTTCGGGGGGGAGGGGTGCTGGAAAGCGCTCCTCCCAGAGATGCCCTCGTCCTCCTGGGGGATTTCAATGCTCATGTGGGCAATGACAGTGAGACCTGGAGGGGCATGATTGGGAGGAAGGCCCCCCCGATCTGAAACCGAGCGTTGTTTTGTTGTTGGACTTCTATGCTAGACATGGCTTGTCCATAACAAACACCATGTTCAAGCATAAGGGTGTCCATATGTGCACTTGGCACCAGGACACACCAGGTCTCAGTTCGATGATAGACTTTGTAGTCGTGTCGTCGGATCTGAGGCCTAATGTCTTGGACACTCGGGTGAGGAGAGGGGCGGAGCTGTCAACTGATCACCACCTGGTGGTGAGTTGGCTACTTTGGTGGGGGAAGATGCCGGTCAGGCCTGGCAGGCCCAAACGTACTCTGAGGGTCTGCTGGTAACGGCTGGCAGAATCCCCTGTCAGAAGGAGCTTCAACTCCCACCTCCGGGAGAACTTTGATCATGTCTCGGGGGGGGCCGGGGACGTTGAGTCAGAATTTCCGGGCCTCTATTGTTGAGGCGGCTGACCGGAACTGGCATGGGAGGAGTTTGGCGAGGCCATGGAGAATGTCTTCCGGATGGCTTCGAAAAGGTTCTGGTCCACCATCCGGAGCAGTGCACTGTCAACACTGTATATGGTGGGGATGGTGCACAGCTGACCTCGATGGGGGACGTCCTGGATCGGTGGAAGGAATACTTTGAAAACCTCCTTAATTCCACCAACACGCTTTCCAACATGGAGGCATAGTCTGGGGACATCGCGGGGGGCCCTTCTATCTGTGGGGCTGAGGTTGCCGAGGTAGTTAAAAAGCTCCACGGTGGCAGGGCCCCTGGGGTGGATGAGGTCCACCCAGAGTTCCTTAAAGCTCTGGATGTTGTAGGGCTGTCTTGGTTGACACGGCTCTGCAACACCGCATGGACATCGGGGACAGTGCCTCTGGACTGGCAGACCGGGGTGGTGGTTCCCCTCTATAAAAGGGGGGACCGCAGGGTGTGCTCCAACTTTAGGGGGATCACACCCCTCAGCCTCCCTGGGAAAGACTATTCAGGAGTCCTGGAGAGGAGGGTCCGCCGTATTGTCGAACCTCAGATTCAGGAGGAGCAATGTGGTTTTCGTCCTGGCCGTGGAACTGTGGACCAGCTCTACACCCTCGGCAGGGTCCTGGAGGGTGCATGGGAGTTTGCCCAACCAGTGTACACATGTTTTGTGGATTTGGAAAAGGCGTTCGACCTTATCCCTCAGGGGCTCATGTGGGGGGTGCTCCGGGAGTACGGGATGCCGGATTCCCTGATCGGGTCTGTCTGGTCCCTGTATGACCGGTGCCAGAGTTTGGTCCGCATTGCTGGCAGTAAGTCGAACTTGTTACTTATATGGTCAGAATTTTTAGGCGCAGCCAGGGCGTTGAGGGGGTCCGGTTTGGTGACCTCAGGATTGGGTTGGTGCTTTTTGCAGGTGATGTGGTCCTGATGGCTTCATCGGGCCGTGACCTTCAGCTCTCACTGGAGCGGTTCGCAACCGAATGCGATGGGGCTGGGATGGAAATCAGCACCTCCAAATCTGAGGCCATAGTTATCGACCGGAAAAGGGTGGAGTGCAATCTCCTGGTCGGGGAGGAGATCTTGACCCAAGCGTAGGAGTTCAAGTATCTCAGGGTTTTGTTCACGAGTGAGGGAAGAATGGAGCGCAAGATCCACAGGCGGATCGGTGCGGCGTCCGTAGTGATGCGGGCTCTGCATCGGTCCGTCGTGGTGAAGAAGGACCTGAGGCGAAAGGCGAAGCTCTCTATTTACCAGTCGATCTACATTCCTGCTTAGGGCTTCCCTGCTTAGGTTGCTGCCCCCGCGACCCGACCTCGGGAAAAGCGGCAGTTGATAGATGGATGGAATTTCCATATTTTCCTTATTACGCTTCGTATTGTTTCATTTCATTGCGAATGCCTTTGTTAATCACATTCGTTCAATCGAGGCAACCGTTGGATTATAAAAAGGACACCTAGAAAATATTAACCTGGTCTCGAGTCGACACCGGCAAGATATTAACTTTGCAGAGTGCCTGGTTCTTTTTCTGATCGTGGGAAACTAAACCCATTCTAATTAATACACACATTCCTGTAATTAATAGAGAGATACCATTATGGACTGGGGAATGTGTCATTGAATGTCTTGAATTAGATTTTTAGGACAAATTTGTATGTATAAATGTATTTCAGAGAGAGACAGAATGGTGCTAAGACCATGCGTCAGAAGGAGAAGAAACTCAAAGATCTGACCATTCAAATGGAGGATGAGAGAAGGCAGGCGCAGCAGTACAAAGACCAGGTAATGTCCTCCAGTTTTTTTTTTCTCAGTTTTCCTGGGAGTTTTTTTCTTGTTCCTTTTGACAAGGAGCCGATCAATAGGCATCTGTGTAATTTGATTTGAGTAACACACAAACACTATGTGTGACAAAAAATATATACACATAACCTCATACTGGCACAGTATGTGGGTACCTGTATCTAATTTAACATCCAGGATTACATGTTATAACATACCAGTCTCCTACTCTCCCTCTACTCAACATCACCCCGTCTCTATATCCATCCTTCCATCCACCCTTTCATTCATCTTCTTACCATCCAACACTCATACTTTCTCTCACTTCATCCCACCGTCTGTCCTATCCACCCCACCTTCCTCCTCTCATTCCACACATCCCCTCATCTATCTCTGACTTCTTATATCCCTCCTGTCCATCATTCCTCCCTCATCTCATCCCATCCACAGGCTGAGAAGGCCAGCGTGCGCGTGAAGCAGCTGAAGCGTCAGCTTGAGGAGGCCGAGGAGGAGTCTCAGCGCGTGGCAGCGGGCCGCAGGAAGCTACAGCAGGAGCTGGACGAGGCGTCTGAGGCCAATGACGCACTCAGTCGCGAGGTCTCATCCTTCAGGAGCAAAATGAGGTAGCTCAAGTCACAAGTATTCTGGCTTATGCACAAACTAGCTAATATACTAACATTTCAGTGCAATAAGGTAGGCTGAGAGTTATGTCCTAATCATTCTTCATCTGGGGTAAGCCTACCTAATTTGGTTTACAACTGAAGCACTTTTTCCCCAAAAAATACAAATTATGACCTCAAGGCAAAATCTGCCCATCAAACAATCAGTGATGAATCTACAACAAACCTCTATGTGATGCCACTGTTCCTCCTCTTCCTTTGACTGCTACTCCTCTGCTTCAACCCTGTACTTCTCAGATACTACTTTTAGCTCTCGCTCACACACAGGGTTTACTGCAAAAATATTCATTTTATCACCATCTTGGAGAGCAAATAGGGCATATTCTATTTTCTTTCTGAGGCTACTGCTTGTGCTTGGAAAAAGCACAGAGCTTTAACCTCTACTTGTCCCCTGTGACTGTCATTCTTCTATCTCCTATCTTCATCTATCTTCTTTCTCTAATTCGCACTTTTCACAACATTCCCCGGATTTCCCAGGCGTGGCGGGGAGCCACCTTTTGGTGGCAGCCCTCGTCGTGTTGGCAGCATGGGAAACGTCAGTGCCAGTGCTGGTCGGAGAAGCAGGAATAATGACAACTGTGAGATACAAGAGGGGGAGGAGACACCACCACCCTCCACACCACCTTTAGAACAGGAGGCAATAAATTGAGAGACTTCTCCTGTTAAGTAGAGGGGAATGCACACAGATGTCGTATGATTTTAGTTACTAGTATTTCTACAGTCTTAACCAACTGCAGCGTGACACGCTTTAACTGACTTGTAAAGGGCTTATCTTCAATTTGGTCTGTCTTAATATTTTATTCATTATTTAAATCGTATTGTAGTTGACACAGAAGAATGATCTACATGTACTTCTTTGAATGATTGAATAATTCAACTATTCAACTGATCTATTGAATACTTTTTTGTGTAAAATATTCATGTATTTAATTAAAAAATAAATTAATTGTATAGGAAATGATTTTCGGTGTTCAAAACTTCTCACTCGTACACCATTTTCTGATGTTTTGTTCGGGTAAAACAAATAACATTAGACTCAAGAGTTCATCTGCAATTGTATGTTATTAAAAATGTGTAATTTGTCACATTTCAACACCCATTAATTCTTATCCATTCAAATTTTTATTAGATCAATTAGAGAACTTGAATTGAAAAATATCTTCTTTTTTTTACATTCATTCTTTAAAGAATGTATTCACCTCAAGCTTGCTTTCTTTTGTTTGATCAGAAAAAAAACTACACTTTTGGATGTTATGTATGTTATGTTTATTGTGTAAAGTTTGGGAATGACACCACATGAAACATTAACAAATAGTATATACCTCCTAAGATGCAGGCAGGTGGAAAACAAGAGTCCTCAACGAGGAGGAGTCTTTGCACTTAGTACAGTGGCTGGCAAAGGGGCCAGGCAAAGCATCATGCAGAAAAAATTAATGGGTCAATGACAAATAAGGTTTCTAAAAAAGCATTTTTATAGTGTTTTCAAAATGGATTTCATGCATATGTTTACATCTGGAGCAGTGTGTCTAAGCAACATTTGTTATTTAAATAACATTTCAAAGTGGTCAAATTCCTTTTTTTCCTGTATTTCCTGTACTTCACTACCCAAAATATATCAGGTGGCGCAACAAAATATTTGACAATATATATGTATTTTCCGACTATTTATTTTAAGTGAATTCTTTTCACAAGTATCCATAAGAATGTCTATAGTCCCAAACACATTATAATTTTGAGTTGGTGTTTTGTATTTATAACAATTTAAGATCATTGCATTCTAGTGGCCCGGTATTTAGTTTCTTCGGCATCCGATTTTCACATTTAAAGACAAAGAAATTATTCTTCAAATCTACAAATGAATGCATTCAGTACAATAGCTATTCACATCATATATATTAACCATTTGTTCACTTCGACCTATTATTAATTGGTTGAATTTAATATTTTACATGGTCGCACCACCTGACAATTATCAGTTGTGCCACCTGACAACATTATTAATGACAGAAAATATGCTGAATAATACTTATTTTTCAAATACACAATAACTGTTTAAGTCAACAGTTTCTAATAAAGTAAAATTAGTAAATTGATCAAAAACAGGATACATCACTATACAATAGCTTGATCGACAAGTAGCACGAGCAAATTAGAGAGCGCCGCCTTAAATGCCTAAACCAATCGAGTCCCTCGTGCACTTTCGAGTTGTCTCTGTAGTAGAAAGTAAATATTATAAACAGAGCGGGAATCGAGGTTATGGCAAAGACAGTTACGGCAAGATAATTAGGCTACTCAAAATGTCAGGATCACTCGAGAAGATGTCGATCGTTGACGATATGTTTATATCATGTTTGGTTTACCCATGATTGCGACTATAATCATCACTGGATGTCCGCTTTACTGAAACACGTCGGTGAAAGGGGTTATAACATGCCGAAAAACACGATTGTTAGCTTTTCATTTAGAACATTTACATTGTGTTGTAAACAGTGTATTGTGAAAATTAACATTGTGTAGCGTCCGTAACGTCACGTCCATATAACACATCATTAGAGTTTTTAAAAGCAACAAAGGGGCAAGATTTGTTAATTAAACTAACCATTGGTATAAATAAGCTTTGCAAAGAAACTTTGGATGTTGTAGCATCGGCACTGTTTGAATGGCATAAACGTATTCTACATAACGTTACGGACGTGACATGGCCATGGAACTCCGGGGTCAGATGGCTGTGCAGTTAGGGAATCAGAAGGTTACTGGATCGATTCCAGGCCGTGCCAAATGACGTTGTGTCCTTGATTTGATTTATTTGATTTATTAAGGATCCCCATTAGTCTACACCATGGTGTAGACTATTCTTCCTGGGGTCCAGGCAAAAAAATATTACAATACAATATAAATACATAAAATGCAGTACAGCATGATCAGTTATCACAAAAACACAGACTTAGAAAACAACATTTACATTAAAAGTAAAATAATACCTAAAATCCCTTAAACACCTAAAATAATAATCTAATCTACTATAATTTCCTTTCTAATAATAGCTGCCTTAAGTTTCCTTTCGAAATCACATTTATTTTGTGTTAGAGTCACATATGAGGGAAGCACATTCCAGTATGCAATGGCTCTGTACATTACTGTTTTTTTAAGTGCATTGGTTCTGGGTAGAGGAAAATTAAAGTGACCACTAATTGCCTGTCTAGTGTTATAACCATGTCTCTCATTTGCAGGTGATAACTGTAAATACAAACTGACAGGTTTCTGTGAGGAATACACATTATTTAAAAACAGAATAAGGCTACATGCCAGTCTTTCATCCACCCTCATCCATGACAGCCTGTCGTGCATAACATCCACACTACTCCTAACAGAGCAGTGAAGTGCCAGTCTTGCCGCTCTGTTCTGAGCAAGCTGAAGTTTACTGATTTCTTGCTTTGATGCACTAGACCAAATCACAGGACAGTAGTCCAGATTTGACAGAACTAGAGATTGAATGACTAGTCTTATTGTTGTGTTAGTTAGCAGATGAGCACTCCTTCTAATGGCATAGATACCATTAATCATTCTAACCACTGTATTATTAATCTGAGTGTACCATGACAGTGTTTCGTCAATAGTGACACCCAACAGTTTGACTTCTTTGACCTGTTCCATAGCAACACCCTTTGAAGAGAGGCTTAATTTCTTATCTGTCCTGAGAGCGTATTTAGAGCCTATTACCATGCATTTAGTTTTTTGGACATTCAACTTCAGCTTATTTTCCATGACCCATTCAGAAACCAGCGTTAACTCTAGTTGAAGCACCTCATTAACATGTTCAATGCTATCTGACGATACATACATAGTCGTGTCATCCGCATAAATCCCCATTCCTGCATTTTTTTATACATACGGCATGTCATTTACAAAAATAGAATAGAGAAGGGGGCCAAGGCAGCTTCCCTGAGGAACTCCACACTGAAGTGTCTCAATAGGAGTGTCTCCTTGGGCAAGACACTTCACCCTACTTGCCTCAGGGGCAATGTCCCTGTACTTACTGTAAGTTGCTCTGGATAAGAGTGTCTGCTAAATGACTAAATGTAATGTAAATGTAACTCACTGACTCATAAAGGCTTAATGCATTTAAGGAGTTGTGCTTTTAACTCAAGCTGAGCATACACAAAGCTCTATCATTCCCTTGTCAATCAGGAAAATTGTAACATTTTATTGAAAACTGGAGTCCATTTACCCCATTCTTGAAACGGTACAAAACGGCCAATAAAAATGTTTTTTTTGGATGGAGTGCACAACTTGTATATTATGAAAAATAGTGTAATTGTCTATACATT
Source organism: Hypomesus transpacificus (assembly GCF_021917145.1). Lineage (NCBI taxonomy): Eukaryota > Metazoa > Chordata > Actinopteri > Osmeriformes > Osmeridae > Hypomesus > Hypomesus transpacificus. Next base: position 385,180 of record NW_025813701.1, on the reverse strand, counting down.
TCGATCAGACTGGCTCCATGCAACAAAATATAGACCTAAGTTAACATTTTAACAACAGTTATATTTGTGGTCTATCTATGGTAAGGGTGACCTTTGGATAGAAATGCCCATATGGCATGTGTACCACAGTAAACAAAGCAGCAGTTTTGCCACCTGACGCTGGTTTCGCCACCTGATTTTTGCAACTAATTTCAAATTCAACAGGCTTCTACCTGGACGCTTGTTTTAGCTTTCACCATTGCTAGCAAATTAATACACATCACTTTTAAATAGAAGAGTTTTATGGAAAAATGTTTTTTCCTTGTTATACATTGGTTGTACCATTTTCCCTCAATAACTCGGGTGATTTGAGGTCCTCTAGATGATGCAATATGCTGTTTACTGTTTAACCTGTTTACTTAACAATAAAAGTCCCATGTTTACGGTTATGCCACTCTGACATTTGAGAACATACAAATGACCGGACAAAAGTTCTTCAGTTATCTCAATGGCTTAAAAACTTTTGGTATTCAAAAAATGTGGTTCATTAAAAAGGTTTCAAACATAAAATCATGCCAAAGTATTTTATTTTGAATTTGTAATCATTAAAATATATTTTGTAATAGTTTTCTTACTCCCCTTATTTGCATGGACAGTTGCACCACCTGACATTCTAGAGGTTTGAGATGCCAAAGCATAAAATTATATTTATTATTTGAATGTACTGAAATATATTACAACTAATTAGGTTTTAAAGAGTAAATTGATACATGTCATGAATTGATTACATAAATAAAAATTGAAATAATGCACTCGGACACCAAAATATACATGTCATTGGCCCAAATACTAGAAGTAAAGCAAGTGAATTAACGCTTTCATACAATTCTCTTTTTAATATAAAACACGAGTACCCTTCACTGAAGTATTCATATGTCTTGTTACAAAACAAGTTTTTTAGCACCCCTTGAGGCCAGGAGTAGGCTATGAGCAGAACAGACACATGGGTTCTGAAACTCTTTCTTAAAACCTGATGCAGCATCACAGGGTGCACCTCCATAGTCTAGAGTGGCTTCCTCTCCTAACTCGATTTGGCCAGATATGACAAACAGAGGTTTGTGCTATATGTAAGGGATAATGCCCGTTCATTTTGAACGAATCCTTACAAGGACTCGGGAGTAACGAGTCCTCTCAAAGAGTGATTCGCTAATTTTTCTCTTGGCCGCGCAAAGTGACTGTTGCATAAGCTTGTCCAAGTAAACAGAAATGATTTGTTCATTTTCCGACTCGGTCTTCGGGTACGAGTCTTTGGATCATTTTTCACGTGATTTGCATAGGCTCTGTACTGGTAGCTAGAGGAAACAAACGATTCGTTCATTTCCCGACTCTGTGTTTCTACGAGTCTTTGGATCATTTTTCACATGACCTGCATTGTATTCTTTAGCAGAGGAAACAGTTTCCTCATTCCCTTTTGCGTGGCCGCTTTTTAGTAGGACGTGAATGATATTCGCTCAAGTCATCATACTGACTGGTTTTGTTATTTTCACTTTACATTTACACTTACAGTTTAGTGCAGTGTAATTGTTGTTTGCTGTGATAATGAAATGCTAGTGTAATATTTAATGACCAAATCATACAAACTGTCATGATACATTATTATCATTACCCCCCCCCCCCCCCCCCCCCCCCCCCCCCCCCCCCCCCATTGAAATGAACGAATGCTTCGAAAAAAGATTCGTTCATTTTACTGAACGATATCCAAAGAACCGAATCAGTAAAATGATCCGAACTTCCCATCACTAGAACCAACACCGGCTTTCCTTTGGCTGAGCTAATCACCTTATTCTGCCCAGCCCACTTTTTTCATCTTATTGCACTTCTGGTTTACCGGGGATATCATTCAATTCAATATAGAACTGCCGAGAAGTCCCGCTGCTAAAATATTAAATAATTAGGTGGATTTGTGCCAGATGTGCTATGTTCGTGTGTTACAACAAGTCAACAATACACCCTTTCACTGGATGGCTTGAGAACGACTTTTAAGTGTTTATATAATTCGTTTGCCGGTTAGATCGCTGCCCTGCGCTCTGAAATGCTGCCTCGTTTATGATTTAGCTTGAGTCAGGCTACACATCACACAAACATATTCCTCCTAACGTTGGCTATCTATTATACCAAAACAAGTAGCCTTCTGGGCAAATGAGGTCTGCATATGAAATATAGGTTACTTCATAATTAAGTAAATTATTAACGTTGCAGTTACGGACTAGCAACGTCACAAAATTACGTTGCTAGGAGGTCGCGGTTACGGACTGGCAACGTCACAAAACAACGTTGCTAGGAGGTCGCGGTTACCGACTGGCAACGTCGGAAAATAACGTTGCCACGACGTCGCGGTTACGGATTGGCAACGTCCCAAAACAACGTTGCTAGGAGGTCGCGGTTACCGACTGGCAACGTCGGAAAATAACGTTGCGACAACGTCATGGTTACGGACTGGCAATGTCAGAAAATTACGTTGCTAGGAGGTTGCGGTTACGGACTGGCAACGTCGGAATATAACGTTGCCACAACGTTGCAGTTACGGACTGGCAACGTCAGAAAATTAACGTTGCCACAACGTCGCGGTTACGGACTGGCGGCAACCTACTGGCGCCCCACAGATGCACGGTCCCGCAACGTCGCCAAAGACGTTGCGGCAACGTATGTTTGGTCAACGATTGACGTTGCGGCAAAGTAAGGGCAACGTAACTGTGTTAGCTGGGCTGTGCTGCGATAAGCAGGCGTTACATTAGAGATTCTTGTTTATCAAATCTATTAAATAATTTGATTGCTGCGTTGTTTCTCAAGCTTTACATTACATTTAGATGCACTGCAGCAGTTGTTTTGCTCACAGCCATGCCCATACATCTGGTTATAATCTTTAACACTAAAACATACTACAATATAGCTAGTTTATCTCTTATTACACACTTTATGTTGCAAGTGATACGAGCAGACAAAAGGAAACTTCGGTGGGTTTTTGAAATTCAGCGCCTTCAGCCAGGGAAGCAGATCCTAAATTTTGGTTGGAGGTCGGTGCAAAGTAAATGTCGTCCCACAACACTCGGACCTCTTCTTTCCATGGTCAAAACAATGATAATAAAGGGTCTGATTCCGTTTCTCTTTTAGTACCGTTATAAAGCAGAAAGTATCTCAACCGAAAATGAGAATACGCGGATGGCCGCGCCCATCTTGACTTCCGTAATAAGGTGAATAGAAAATGTTAGAGAAAGTTACGTCACTGTAGGTTAACGATACGTCAAGCCTTGTTGCATATTTGGGATCGCCGCCATCTCTGCAGGCTACACGCCCTTTCCAGCCGGCCAGTCCAAATATGGGAACTTCAATTCCCATGGCTCCTGCCTTAATATCTTCGCCGTCCAATCACCAATTTTATTTCTGAAAACTGCCAGATACTCATGACAACATAAGCTGAAAGCACATCTAATTTGGTTAAGGGGTTAAAGGGCATGGATTAATAAATGTATCGTTATCCATATTTTGCCTAAGCAGAGTCAGAGAGGATACCATGGCATGGGAAATGTCCTACAGTGTTAGATGTACTACTTCAAATTGAAAACTGAGGCAATATTTCGAGTAAAGACACGTTTCTAAACATATGTTGTCAATCTTGTAAGTTAAAATCAAAACTTTTTTATTACGAAGCATTTGTTGGAGTAACGCAAGTTTTTCAAGACAAAATTACACGATCTGGCTTCTGCGTTTGTGACAGGCAGCTACTGACCGTAGTATGTATGCCTCGTGGTTTGCAGATTTATGTGAAACTTGCCAAATAAACATTAGCTAGCTACACTATGTAGGCTATCCTTTAACCTAAATATCTATAACTTGTTTGGACAATTGGATTGTCAAAGAAAGTCAAACCTTTTTTAGTTATGGAGAATTCCGGTTTAAACACTAATCACTCGAAGGGTATGGAACGCCGAGTTAGTCAAAATTAATTAAATAAATAAATAGGTAAATAAATAGATAAATACATACATAAATAAATATGGCTATGAAATACATTCTGAAATTTAGAAAAAGATGGCAATAAATATATAAATATAGCATTATATAATTATATAGCTGAATCCATTTACCGACATGAATAAATAAATACATTTATTAAATAAATACATTTATTTATTTCAAAATTAGGTTTTTGTAAAGACAACTTTTATTTATTTCATGGGACTTTTATTTCCTAATGCCACATTTATTTACATTTAGTCATTTAGCAGACACTCTTATCCAGAGCGACTTACGTAAGTACAAGGACATTCTCCCGAAGGCAAGTAGGGTGAGGTGCCTTGTCCAAAGACACAACGTTATTTGGCACGGCAGGGAATCGAACCAACAACCTTCTGATTAATTGCCCAACTCCCTAACCACTCAGCCATCTGACCCCCTGCCCACCTTTACACTCCACATTTATTTCTGTGCTGTATTTATTTCCAATCTCGAGGGGGCGTGGTTATCTTCAGACCAACGCAGCTGCACACAAGATCGAAGGCAGATAGGGACACCTACATTCGGTAGATAATGGAAGACATTAGCCGTGTCAGAGATCGCATGCAGGCCTTATAGATCAGCATGGCTTGTCAGGATATATTATTTTGGCACACATAGTGGATTTTGTAGAGGTACTTGGGCAGAAAAGTGCTGTACAGAACATAGATATTGAAGTCTTAAATAGTTTGAAACTTATCGAGCACTGTTCGTGTGCAAGATGTACAGGTAGTGGGGGGTGATTAGTGCCAGGTACTGTTAGCTAACACAGCTAGCAACCGTCGCTACGCCTAACAAAGAAGACAATGGCCGTTTATCAATCCACGTTTTTTTCCGTTCTTGTGTTCTTGCGAACTCGTCGGACGTCATCTTTCGTTTCCCAAGTACGGTTCCATTCCAAAGGACACAAGTCACCAAGAATGCCAAAAATACCCGGAAATGTTCCTGATCCGCCCCTTTATCGAGGATGCATCGGATGGTGACTTGGCCAGCGAGAACGCTTCTGATTTCCCAGAAGTCCTTGCGGACTTGCAAGACCGTTCTCGCAAGGACGCTTGCAAGAACGTTCTTCAAAAGATTGTACTTGTGTTCTTAACGTTCTTCGGATTGATAAACAGCCAATCACTGCCACCGCTACATCGCTGTGCTATTTTGTGGATAGCTAGGTTGATAAGGCACCTAGCTCTAACTATCTAGCCTCACCATTATGCCATACCAGTTTTACCATTTAGTGAGACGAGACCTGGAGTGAAGACAGACCATTCAAGACATTACCCATACCTTTGGATTTACAGTACTGCTTTAAATTGAAGTCATGTTTCTTAACGCTTTGTTAATATTGGCAATTCAAAATTGCAACTAACCAAGACATGTCCAGACCAAGACCCATTTAACACGGTACACAATGCCCAAACCCCAGATATTGGGGTCAGATGGCCGAGCGGTTAGGGAGTCGGGCTATTAATCAGAAGGTTGTTGGTTCTATTCCCGGCTGTGCCAAATGACGTTGTGTCCTTGGGCAAGGCACTTCACCCCACTTGCCTCGGGGGAATGTCCCTGTACTTACTGTAAGTCGCTCTGGATAAGAGCGTCTGCTAAATGACTAAATGTAATATTATAATTTATGTAGTTCTTCAATATTAAATCAAACCACTACCACTAGACTCGTTTTAATGACCAGTAGGTGACAAAACGGGTTTGGCTGTTTAGGGGGGTATTCCAGGTAGCGGGTTTAACAAACTCTGAGATTAACCCTGAACTCTGAGTTGAGTTACTCTAACATGGGAAACTCTGAAAATTTGGTTCCAGAAAAGCTGATATGAATTTGTTTACTCAACTCGGAGTACGTCAACTCAGAGTTAAGCGCGGGCATGAGAACTTTTAAAAGCCAACATCAATGGAGCTCCGATTCTAGGATCCACCATGGCACACGGCGAAAAAAACGTTGCATACTCCACTAAACTTCAGATACAAGTTTTATTTCGTGTTTATGGTCGAGCACATATTCCAGGATAAAAGCAACACGGCTGTAGCAGCGTAGACAAGTGGCGTGGGACACAATTGCTGCCGAGTCAATGCATACATTTGAAGGCAATAGCCAGTCCAGAAATTCAACATTTAACCCCACTGTTTGTTAATATTACAGGAGAAAAAGTGTTCAATGTTTTAATAAATGTAAATACTACGGTAACACATATTTTGCTTAGGCTATACGCTTGTGATTGTAGCCTCGACGTCACCTTAGTTTTAATCATATTCGACATGCTATCAAGTAAATATCAATTGGTGCCTATTCAATTTAGGCACCAATGGGTGGAAACTGTAGTAGCAGTTTCCCCCAACAGAATGTTTTTCATCAAAAGATGATGATGATGATGATTAACTGATTGACGGGGAGACATTGACTGCTGCCGCAGAAATGGATGCAGAGAATTTTGTATGTAGCTACTGGTAGTTCTCTCAACATCTACTTTTATTTACAGGCTTGTACGGAATTGTCAGTTACACTGACATTGTGAGAATAATTAATATTAAAAAAACGATTTGCACATTCTGATCCTGTTGAACAGACCATGGATGCTGTACACAGTGAGATGTTCATTTAATGGCAAGTGAATTTTGCATGTGGAACTGTGAAATGTAGCTAATGTAATCTCATGTATACCCAGTTACAAGTAAATGAGTTGTACAAATTGCACCTCGTGAAGAAAGTGCCAAAAACTGACCAAGAGATGGTGTAGGCCTACTTAAGGTAGAAGAATAAAGGCTAATCTCCTAAAAGATTTACTGGAACACCAGTTACGGGAGGATGCATGGTCACAGGTGATGTTAATTGTAGGAACAATAACCTACTTTAATATTAATTGTTGAATTTGCTGAATTTCTATTTTGACCAAGAGATTTTGTACATAGGGCAGAAGAATAAAAGCTGATCTTGTAAGGCTATCCACCTGCCCCCACCTCAAGTCTCAACTTGATGGCTCTCACATCTTTGTAACTTACTGTAGCATTGCTAGACATGTTGATAAGTAAGGGTCAAGATTCTGGTGTGATTGTAGTTGTTCTTGGGTATAAAAGGAATTGTGAAGCATTGTTCTGTGGATTGTTGATCTCCTGAGACCTTCTCCTCAGCTCTGGCTTGGCCTAGGCCTACTCCTTCTTCCTCACCTCATGCTTTCTATCTCTGGTTTACAATAATCACGGTAGAGTAGGCATAAGAGTTAACTTAATTGATTGCATTCATTTGCAATATGATAAAATGATAATATGATTTAACCTTAATTTGACCATTCTTGCTCTGATTTAACCCAGAGTCAAATAACTGTAATTCCATTGGTATTGGCATTATTTGGTTAATGTTAATACACTGTTCAGTTCCCATCTTCCTTCAAACCATCGGGGAATTAGTTTCGGTTGTTTGGCCAAGATATTGACCCCCAACAATGTTGAAATAGATTTGCTGAAATATCAGGTACAGGACGGTAGCCTACACCGTGTAAATTGTAGGAATCATATGAATAATTTAAATTGTAGGAACAATAGCAGATAGAAATAGGCTACTCATTGTTGGATTTCTATTTGTAGGCAATAAAGAAGACCAAATATAATTTCAATTATTTTTCTTTATTTCAGTGGTAGGTATTTCAGGCTTAGGTATTTATCAGGGAATTAAAGTACATCAAACCGCAGTCTTAAAATCGTCTCCCGGCGTATAACTAAGCGAATTAAATTTTGTTCGGGATCGCTTGGCTGAACCAGGAAATGATATGCCGTGTCTGCCAACGCTATCAGGCTAAGAAAGTGGGGGCGGATTGGTTGAAAGCAGAGTTTATGGCGTGAAATTAGTGCCAGGAGAGCGAGCTCTGTAAAAACGATTTGTAACTTGCAAAAAAGATTTGTGTCTCTGTAGAAAATGATTTGTGTAATTGCAAAAAAAAGTTTTGTCTCTCTGTAGAAGAAAAAGATTTTTGTACTTGTAAAAAAAAGTTGTGTCTCCGTAGAAGAAAAAGATTTGTGTACTTGTAAAAAAAAAATTGTGTCTCCGTAGAAGAAAAAGATTTGTGTACTTGTAAAAAAAATTTTTGTGTCTCCGTAGAAGAAAAATATTTGTGTACTTGTAAAAAAAGTTTTGTGTCTCCGTAGAAGAAGGCGGGAACACTGCTCCCAAAACCATCTAAGCCAATCAAATATAGCCATTTCTGTGTCTAGTATCATTGGACATTTTCGTCTGTCTATCACACATGACCTAGGTCGTAGTAAGTTTAAGAGTTTATATATATGTATACGGGTATTTAATTAGACAACCAGTCATTTAACCTACCATTACCTGGACAATGTGCAGCTTGTCCAAAGTAGCTGCACATTGCACAGACCAAAACCTGTGTCACAAGTCTCGTTTTGGTCTCGTCTAAGGCCAGGAATACACCAGGCTTGTTCAATTTGCATTATATATTGTCTAGACAAATGTAGCATACCATTTCATTGAACGTTTTGTTATTGTACGAGGTTTTATTCACAAATTCAGCAGGCAGAATTGTGTGTCCAATGAATTTTAAAATGTTTGACCTAACAACTGGGTCAACCTTAAATACCTTTCACGTTATTTACATTATAATGTCCTCCACAAGCATTCACTACATGTTACTTTTCAGAAAATCCTCCGTTGCTATGAGGAATTAAATGCTGCGCTACAGCTACTGAGCAGGTACACATTTGAACCGCAGGTGTCGTAGTTCTGCCAATTTAATCTGAACCCAGATAACTATGTTACACTGGCAGTAAATAATACATTTTGAATGAAAACCATTATACTTCGACCCAGTTCCCTGCCATTTAGCTTCACATTGTCCAAGTAATGGTAGGTTTAATGACTGGTTGTCTAATTAAATACCTGTATACATATTTACATTAAAAAACTATTAAACTTACTACGACCTAGGTCAAGTGTGATAGACAGATGAAAATGTCCAATGATACTAGACACAGAAATTGCTATATTTGATTGGCTTGGGAGCAGTGTTCCCGCCTTCTTCTACGGAGACACAACTTTTTTTTACAAGTACACAAATCTTTTTCTTCTACGGAGACACCATTTATTTTTTGCAAGTACACAAATCATTTATACTGAGACACAAATCTTTTTTGCAAGTTACAAATCTTTTTTACAGAGCTCGCTCTCCTGGTACAAATTTCACGCCATAGAGTTTGGCATGGAAAACCTGCTAGCGAGCAGGTTAGTTTCAAGGAGTAAGTTACCATGGAAACTTACCAAAAGGTTTCGTTACCTCTCTTTCTGGAATGTGGAACTCGGAGTATGCCTCTTTTCAAGGTTAAACAATTCAAAGTTTTCATTAAACCCGCTACTTGGAATACCCCCCAGGTCTGTGCCAATACAGCAACACTACCTAGCTGAAATGGCCACACTGATGTCGTCCTTTAATTATTTTTCCAGCTAGCAAGCCGGCTAGCCATCCACTTAGCCTACAGTTGCCGTCTTTAGACCGGTGATAGCCAACATACCACCTAGGAAGACATAGTGGTGGCAGTGATTGTTAGCTTTGTAGACGAGTTACAAGTCACACGAGCTAAAGCAATGTTTCCAAAGGTAACTTTTGCGCTACGTCGCTGCTATCAAAGTCCATACCTAAGCTACTAGGTCTCCGCTATCACTCCCATTGGGAACCAATGATAAAAAGGCAGAGACGACACAGACATTGTGGGCAAAGCTTGTCTACATTGTATGCTTTTCGGCAGTGCGATGCCACTTGTCACCCCCCATACAGGTAGCTCTACAGCTATCCCCTTAGCACAGGTACTGGACACCCGCGGCGTTGTCGCCCTGGTTTCCAGACTACCTGGTTTCCGTAAGCATGCGAGCTGTGGGTTCCCTAACAGCAGCAGTTGCCGTTGACCTCTATCACCAGATTCGTCATAAATTCAATATTATTGGCGAATTCAAAGTCGCATCTCATATTTGCTGCTGTAGGTGTGACAATATGTCAGGCGTAGCCATGCTCCGTCACAACAAGGTGTCATTTGCCACTCGCTGGGCTCAAACGCACGACCCCTGACCTGCCATGCGCGACCACTACCAGCTACGCCAAACAAAAGCTAGCTATTCGTTGACGCGGGTGGCCTGTTACATACCTGATTATGGCGTGAAATTAGTGCCAGGAGAGCGAGCTCTGTAAAAACGATTTGTAACTTGCCAAAAAGATTTGTGTACTTGCAAAAACGATTTGTAACTTGAGAAAAGATTTGTGTCTCTGTAGAAAATGATTTGTGTACTTGCAAAAAAAGTTGTGTCTCCGTAGAAGAAGGCAAGATTTGTGTACTTGCTAAAAAGATTTGTAACTTGCAAAAAAAAAGTTTCTCTGTAGAAGAAAGGCGGTAACACTGCTCCCAAAACCATCTAAGCCAATCAAATATAGCAATTTCTGTTATCCAGTATCATTGGACATTTTCATCTGTCTATCACACAAAGAACGTCAGCAAATAAGAACAAAACTAGAATGCTGATGATTTCAATGGCGAGTCATTTGGTAACGTTTAGTTGTTCAAAATATCCATGGGCAGGTATCTTTAATGCAACATTTAAAAATTATTCAGTTAACACACTCTTAGTAGTATAAACCAATGTATAAGGGTCGTAGTAAGTTGAATCGTTTTTTAATGTAAATATGTATACGGATATTTAATTAGACAACCAGACCATGTTGTGTCAGTCCCTGAAGATGCCTGGAAATGATTACAATTATGCCATGTTCAGCTTGTCACTGGAGTCCTGCATATCAACCTGTGACACAGGTTTTGGTCTTGTCTAAGGCCAGGAATACACTAGGCTTGTTCAATTTGCATTTTATATTGTCTAGACAAATGTACCATTTCATTGAACGTTTTGTTATTCCACAAGGTTTTATTCACAAATTCAGCAGGCAGAATTATGTGTCCAATGAACAATTTGACTTAACAACTGGGTCAACCTTTAAATACTTTCACGATATTTACATTACATATAAGCATTCTATAAGCATTATATAAGCATTCATTACGTTACCTTTCTAAAAATCCTCTGTTGCTATGAGGAATTAAATGCTGCGCTACAGCTACTGAGCAGGTACACATATGAACAGCAGGTGGCGTAGTTCTGCCAATTTAGTGGAATTTAATCTGAACCCAGATAACTATGTTACACTGGCAGTAAATAATACATTTCGAATGAAAACCACTATATTGCGTGTTTTCGCGCCAGTTCCCTGCCATTTACCTGCACATTGTCCAACTAATGGTAGGTTTAATGACTGGTTGTCAGCCAGGTGTCAATTTGGTCGGGAAGTTGGGTCTGGAGGGTCTCATATTGGGGACAACTACAGAAAACCAGAATCGGGACGGACCAATGAAATTGCCAGGGCGGGCTTTATACGATGATGGACAGATGATCAACAGTAATGTAATCAACAACGTCACAAAAGAGCGCTTGGGTTGAATTCGTTTTCAACAAACAACATATTACGTTGCTCTGATTGGTTGTAGGCCTATCTAATTGAGCGAAGAGGCATTTGTTTTACGAGTTCGGTTGAAACACGCCCCGTAGTCACAGCCCAACGGAGAGTTTTCAGACTCATATTCTGACTAGATTTATGAGAATGACAACGTCAGGCTAGGGGGTTTTGGCACTCCGCTTCGCATCGTGCCTAACAACTCCCCTTATCTGTTCTAAAATCAGCGCAAAACACGGCCTTTTGGGGCTTATTGCTTAAATAACCTTTCAAGTTGTCCTCATAACATAACATTCCATATTACTGCGCATCGAATATTTCAAATTAAAAAAGACGTTACAAGTTACACGGTAGCAAGCAACCTAGTCGTAAAGAGAATGGCAACATTTGTTCTGAATTTTGATTTGCTGGGTGGGCTGACGTTTAACGAGTGGTGGAAGACTATTAACAGAATGGAGGAGAAAGAGTTTAAAAAGACCACGCATGCAGAGAAGACAGAGGCTGAAATTGAAGCGTTAGCAAAGGCAAGGAATGAAGCCGGCACTATAAAGACGATATGGGCCGTCCACTGTTTTCAATCTGTTGCGTGGCAACGATTTATGTAGGAACTATACTTTGTAGTGGCGGAAGAATGACGGTTTATTATTAAACTATTTTGTTTCTTAAATTTGATTGTCTTTATTTATGAAACCATATCAAATATTTGTAGTAACAGTTTTAGAAAAGCAACAAGGCCCGCAAGTCCGTGTTTCGCGCTGATTTTAGAACAGGTAAGGGGAGTTGTTGTGCACAACGCGACAGGCTTATTGCTTAATTAAACATTTGCTTCGCGTGCGCATAATTTGCACGTCACCTTATCGGCCAGGTACATCGGCAGAAAGTTTCATATCTGCAGATGCCGATAATTCAGTTTTGAAGCTTTTATCTGCTGATACCGATGACGTGCCGATATTATCGTGCATCCCTAGTTATCACCGGAGATGACTACCAGGAGCATGAAGAAAAGGAGCAGGCTGCAGCTACCCTCAGGGCGTAAAAGGCAGAGGAGAGGAGCGAGAGGGCCCGGTTAAAGGCGGCCCGCCCCACCATCCGCCAACAGACCGCCACCGGCAGAAGGAACACCCCCGCAACCTCCTCCACCACCATCACTGGCCCTGGAACCACCGCCGGCAGGAAGAGGCCCCCTCCAGCTGCCGTGCCTCTGCACCCCCAAACACCTCTGCTGTGTCCATCTCTGGCAACACCATCGCCAGCCCCTTAGACACTGCCCCACTCCTACGAGGCTCCCCCAACATCAACAAGGGTCCGGCGCCCTTCCACTTGACTGCCTGCCTCTACCATCCAACTGCCCTCCTCCACTGTAAAAAGGAAAAGATCAGCGGGTAATAGATTATTGTAATGTAATCATTATGTTTTGTATTAGCACAGTCTAGATGTTTTTCTTAGAATGAAAAAATATATATTTCACGTCTTGAAACTTATAGGATCTCTAAATGTTCCCCCTGTAGCCAGTACACCTCCAACCCATCCTCCCTCCACAGCTTCATCGCATTCAGATCATCACTCATCTGGTAACAAGTCTAAATCATTAATTTTTTCTTAGTGCAAAAAAGAAAAAAAAAGCTGATAGTAAAATAAACTCATTTTACTTTTTTGTGTGACAGAGCCAAGAACCCGTTCCCCGTCCTCCTCGTCTTCCCAGGAACCAGCACTCACCCGGCCCATGACACCACCAACAGGTAAGCATGTGAACCCAGTGTAGCCAATCATGTGTATTGATCTGTCACAGCTGGTGTGTATTGAAGTGAACGCAATGAATATAGAATTGTGTAGTAAAGTGTACTACCTCTACTTTGTCTTCTTAGCTGGACCATCAACAGTGGTAGAGGATGGGGTCAGTCTCTGTCGTCGTGTTTGGAGACTGAACCCCCTCAAGAATATGTTGAGGTGGTGTCATGGGTCCAGTGTGAATACTGTGAGCGATGGTTCCACTCCTCCTGTGTGGATTGGGAGGATGAGGAGGATGGGGACTTCTACTGTACATATTGTGTTGAATGAATGAATGTGTAATTAAATTAATTTATTTGATTTGCTGTGTCTTATCATGCTTGGTTTCATGTAAACAAACAACCTACATTTTAAATGTATATACTTAACCTAATATAAATAATGTGTAAATGTAGGACACCAAACACTACTTTTAATAGTTAAGAGACCAAGTTTAAACAAATAGGGTATCGATACACTCAAATTGGGAATGATGTCCTCAGCTGAAGCTCTGGACGTTCTGCACTGGACATAAGCCTATGGTTTGAGAGCATGTTTGAATATAAAAATAACTAAGTAAAAATAAGTAGGAGGCTGTAATTTGGTATACATGCAATATAAGGTGTATACACATCATATATTTACTTCATTTTGTTGCTGTGGCAACTATTCTTTTACAAACTAGCTGGAAAAAAAACGGTCTCGACCGTTAATCGGGTCTAGAAAGTTAGGGTGGACGATAATGGGACCCCCTGGCAAACTGCCAAAATTAGGATTCTTTTTTTGGGGGGCATATCCTTATTCGCTTTTATAACTGGAATGTTGTAATATACATGTGTGAGTATGTATTAAAGTACAATTCTTTGACTTGACGTTTTTAATTAGTATTTTATCAAAGTTTTCGTGAAATTTCTATATAGCGTCGAGAGCAAGGTGGACGATGATGGGGCCCCTTACGCTCGGCTCATCGCGTATTTGGGGTTGTCTTGAGGCAATAGCCACATTTCCCACGACACCACAGCCCCGTATGAAACTACATCTTACAAATTACTTAAATCGTCACTGTGAACCCAGACAATAGGTTACAATTAAAATACGCTAAACCCTAAAGGAAGATTCTTATTGTGGCTCTCTACACTTGCCGTGTTGTACATAAACACGGTACTCGATAAGTCTCAAACCATTTAAAAGGGTGATTGACTGTTTTTTTTGGCTATTTCACACTGTTCCTCTGGTCTCCGAATAGGGTATGTAACATTGGTTGGGTTGAAAATGGCCCAGGTGCTGTTCTATGCCCCCTGATAGATCCTCTGAAATTTTCCTGGGAAAAAACACTAGCCTTTCTCCTTTTATGGTATGCTCATTAATATTTAGATAAGCTGCGCGCTGATTGGTTGGTTTTCAACTAGTAAAGCTGGGGAGCAAAAACGCAACCCCAAGCCAGCTCGGCGCCCCAAGCAATTGCTTGTTTTGCTTGCCATGTCGCGACGGGCCTGTGCATGTGTCGTAATTTCTTCCCGGTACGGCCAGTACCGGCTTACTTTCACCCCTGGTCCACGGACTGACGTCAGTCCGGTGGCTTTGTTGAAAAGCTAGCATTTTACAGCCAAATTTGTTCATTTTGAGATTCGCATAGGAAAGAGGTGTCAATGGACTTTGAGGTTCACTGTATGTTCATTTTACCCACCGAACTGTCGTTATTCAACTATGGCGTAAGGTACAATCGGTTTTGCAATCAATCGCCCCTTTAACACTTTGTGGTCAATGACTATGTTCTGGAGAGCACTTATCCACCCAAGTACCTCTACAAAATCTACAATGTGTGCCAAAATAATATATTGGCACACAAGCCATGCAGATCTATTTAATCTATAAGGCCAGCATCTCTGACGTGACTAATGTCTTCCATCTTCTACCGAACCAAGGTGTCCCTATCTGCCTTCCATCTTGTGCAGCTGCGTTGGTCTGAAGATAACCACGCCCCTCTTGTTTGCATGTGAGATTGGAAATAAATACGGCACAGAAATAAATCTGGTGTGTAAAAGTCTCAATAAATAAATAAATGTGGCATTAGGAAATAAAAGTCCCATGAAATAAATAAATGGTGTCTTTACAAAAACATAATTTTGAATTAAATAAATGTATTTATTTATTGATGTTGGTAAATGGATTCAGCTATATAATTATATAATGCTATATTTAAATATTTATATATTTATTGCCATCTTTTTTTAATTTCAGAATTGATCTCATAGCCATATTTATTTATGTATGTATGTATCTATTTATTTACTTGATTTTGACTAACTCGGCGTTCCATAGAAGGGTCATATCTTTCTAACCAAATCATATATTTATAATCTGGGTGCTGTTCTACATTGTCCACAATTATGTATATTTCATATGCACTAAGTTGTCCTCTATCTTATAATAAAAGTGGTTGAAAATGAAGATGTAGCCTATGGACGAAGATTATTATAAACATTGATGCATGACATGTTATTGTTTTCTCATGATGTCCCTTAAATAATCATACATATTGACTCTACTACAGTGTGCCCAAAAATATGTGTGCAAGCGTGGTAAAATTTTTGGACGCACAGATGCGAGCAAGTTTTAACCATAGACATACCGTCTATAGTTTTAAAGTATTGCAGCTGTCAGTTACGTGAAAAGAGGTGGTGGAACTCGAAAATACTCAAACCATTATTTGCAATGGGAAACGTTTATTCCTTTCAACTAGCAATAATCGTGACTTGGATACAAGGGTATAACCATGGTGTAGACATTGGGGGGGGTCCAAATGAATACCCTTCCCCATAATTTTTTTCAGGTAAGTGCATTGCCTACAATTCTATATTTATATATGAAAATTTGCTTTTAGAATGTTACGACCCCTGTTATTGTGTACTGTTCTGTGTTCTGTGGTTCTGTTCGTTGTCTCTTTTTGTCCCCTCCCCGGTACTTCCTCCTTAAGGTCGCGTGCTGATTGGCCAGTCCCGTACCCCGCTCATGACCAATCATCCTCCGCGCAGCCAATCGGGAGACCGCTTAAGAAGCCGCGCAGTTTGACTGGGAGGAGAAAGCTGCCAGACCCTGTGCCAGTGTTCTGTTTGATGTCCTGACTATGTGCTGTTCTTGACTTCGGTTTGTTCATTCGTGTTTGTTCTCCCTTGTTTTTTTTGTACAATAGTATTGGCTTCGTTTTAGTCTACACTCAGTGTAGCTTTTCGTTTGGCCCCCTGGCAGGGAACAAGGGGACAGGCAAGCTACCCATGGGTTAACATCTCCCCTCACGTAGGTAGGGTAGTTGGAGACACATTAGGTAAGGAGCGGGTGCCACCCCTTCGACTTTTGTTTAGTTAGTTTATGGATAGGCAGACAGGGTGGTTTTGATTCGTTCTTTTCTTGGGCAACACTCTCCGTCCCCTTGTACCCTTGTCGGGGTTATGTCCCAGCCAATAAACCTTTGAATGTATATTTATCCTCTTTCCAGTGTTCCCTGTTACCCGGTCTTACTTGCCAGATACCTATTGGGGTTGCATTGTTGCATCCTCTCCCCGCCCTAGGCCGCTTACATCTGGGGGGGGGGGGGGTTTGTAACATAGTTTTGAGGACTACATTGACCATTTTTCAATTCACATCTAAAGGAATTGTGTATTTCTCAAAGACAGTGACTGCCTGCATTGTAACAACGTCATTTTATCAGAAAAACAGCGACTCGTGCTTTTAAAAGGCTACTCGTTTTATTTGCTTACACAATTAGCTCGGTATCAAGTTACTTACTGTCTGGAAAAAAACGGGTATGTTCGGCTGCTGGTCCAGTTTTCTCCACTTTTTAGGTAACCTCAAATCTTCCATTACTCTACCTCCTCTCCAACAAGTTAACTAACGTTACTTTCTTTGCACTCAACTGACTGACGAAAAAGTGTAAGGTAACCATGACAACGCAGAACGGCGCAAGGTGTATTCAAACGAAATCGCAATATGTGTACAATTAGGAGGGGGGATTCACACTCTTATTTTTCTTAACAAACGGAAATAAATTGAAAATAAATAAGACATAACAGAAGACCGATCCATTGACGGGGTTCATAAAAGGAGAACATATATTTTACATATTTTCTGCTGTATATTGGGGGGACAGATTGGTAACCCAGCCTGGCTAGCTATCTAGCTAGCTAACCTTCACCCTCAGTGTGAACAATCGAACTAAGCAAACTAACATCCAACACTACACATATCAAAACAAACACAAGAGTTCAACAACCGAAACTTAAACAATGCTTCCGTGAACAAAATTAACCCCCCAACTAAGTCCCCTTCTGTCTGCTGCAGGGCATGCTGAAAACCAAGAGCGCCAACCGTTGCGAATACACATAAAAACTTAATTTTCCATTAACGATTAGTTTGAGCCATTGACTGTAAAAACAAGGTTTGAACCGATCCACCACCAAGGACCTCATTCGAAATTCGGATCAGTACAGGGGCCCTCCTTGAAAATATTTGTATGCCTCTAAATGTTACTGATGTGTCGTTCATCGAATCATTAGTATGACTCGGGATTAACGAGCAGTCTCAGAGAGCAATTCGTTCATTTTCTTGTGTCAGAGAAAAGTTAAAATTACAAAACCTATAAATATAGCTGCAAGCAGCGATGCGGGTTCCTCCGCAAAACCCTAACCCTGGCAATATAAATATCTACATTGTAGAAGATCGAGATTTGGACAACAAGAGAGTAAAACTACTTCATGTTTGGCCAACAACAATAGGCTGAATGGGGATTTGAACTCATGAGCATAAGGTTACAAGTCAGTCGCTCTAGCCTCTCTGCTACACACCAACTGCTGAGATTTTATGAATAGTAAGGGCTGAGTATTAGCTTTTTATAGGATATTGAAACTCTTCTTGAGTTGGTCTCTTTCCAGAATCTTAGTCAATGCACAACAACAATAGTCATGTGGGCAACTGGGCTCGGGTAAAGTTCATGTTCAGCTGCTTGCGAAAATAGCTTGTGGTAATACAGCAGCCGACACTTTGGCTGAAACATTAATTCATCAAAGATTTGCTGAGATACGACCCAACTTCCTGTTTGCTGGCTTAATGGCACATTTTGACTGCCTGTACCAGGCAAACGGTTCTGAAAATCAAAAAATCATGTGAAGCCCTTTGTGAGGCTTTGTCTGAAGATACTCTCTGCCAAATTTGGTGAAGATTGGACAACATGTGTAGGAGGAGTAAAGAAAAAAAGTTTTTCAATGAATTCAAAATGGCGGCCGGATTAATTAGGCTATTATCACAAGTTATCATGTATCACACACGGGATGTCCCAGCATATCATGAGACAAAGGAACCACTTAATAAAAGCAAACAAATCAACAGTTATTGGCCAAAACACATTTTTGCTTCCTGCGGCCACGCCCATTGATCCCATGACACCAAATTAATTGGACATCTTCATACGATGGTTCCGAGTCAACATACCAAGTTTGGTGTTGATTTGTCAAAGATTTGCTGAGATATGACCCAACTTCCTGTTTGGTAGCTTTTTTGCCAATTTTGATTGGCTCTACCAGACAAACGATTTTGAAAATCAAAAATCTTTTGATAATTTCTGTGAGGCATTATCTGACGATGTGTGCCAATTCTGGGGAAGATTGGAATAAAATTGTAGGAGGAGTGGGCTTTCAAAGGTTTTTGATAAAACCAGAAATAGCGGAAAATCCATGAAACCGGAAATTGACGTCATGGTAATCGTTGAACTCGACTCGATCCAGGGAATCCAACGGTACCTCATTTTTGAAATACGGTCATACGGTTCAAAAGTTAAGTGTGTAAACACAAGTCCAACTTTGACCAGTTGGTGCCGCTAGAGTGCTCCAATGAGAGACATGAAACTTGGTGAATATAAAGAGGGGACTGTGCTTAATGAGTGTGCCAAATTTCACAACTTTTTACCAGATGGTTCTAGGGCTTCCATAGACTCCAATGGGAGAAAAAGATTAATAAATATAGCTGCAAGCAGCAATGTGGTGGCCAAGCAGTCAAATGACCCATAAAACACTTTAGAAATCCTCAGAACAGGGTTCCGATGTGCATGCAGCAAGTTTGGTGTGAATCCATCAAAGATTTGCTGAGATACGGCCCAACTTCCTGTTTGATGGCTTAATTGCACATTTTGATTGCCTGTACCGGGCAAACGGTTGTGAAAATCAAATAATCATGTGATGGCCTTTGTGAGGCTTGGTCTGAAGATAATCTCTGCGAAATTTGGTGAAGATTGGACAACATATGTAGGAGGAGTAGAGAAAAAACATTTTTCAATGAATTCAAAATGGCGGCCGCATCAATTCGGCTATTATCACAAATGATGATGGGTCACACACGGGACGTCCCAAGATATCATGAAACAAAGGAATCACTTAATAAAGGCAAACAAATCAACAGTTATTGGCCAAAACACATTTTTGCTTCCTGCGGCCACGCCCATTGATGACATGACACCAAATTCATTGGACAGCCTCAGAAGAGGGTTCCGAGTCATCACACCAGGTTTGGGGTTGATTTCTTAAAGATTACCTGAGATATGACCCAACTTCCTGTTTGGTAGCTTTTTTGCCAATTTTGATTGGCTCTACCAGACAAACGATTTTGAAAATCAAAAATCTTTTGATAATTTCTGTGAGGCATTATCTGACGATGTGTGCCAATTCTGGGGAAGATTGGAATAAAATTGTAGGAGGAGTGGGCTTTCAAAGGTTTTTGATAAAACCAGAAATAGCGGAAAATCCATGAAACCGGAAATTGACGTCATGGTAATCGTTGAACTCGACTCGATCCAGGGAATCCAACGGTACCTCATTTTTGAAATACGGTCATACGGTTCAAAA
The DNA here is from genome assembly GCF_021917145.1 of Hypomesus transpacificus. Taxonomy (NCBI): domain Eukaryota; kingdom Metazoa; phylum Chordata; class Actinopteri; order Osmeriformes; family Osmeridae; genus Hypomesus; species Hypomesus transpacificus. The sequence continues at coordinate 364,992 of NW_025813701.1, read as the reverse complement.
GTTAAGTGTGTAAACACAAGTCCAACTTTGACCAGTTGGTGCCGCTAGAGTGCTCCAATGAGAGACATGAAACTTGGTGAATATAAAGAGGGGACTGTGCTTAATGAGTGTGCCAAATTTCACAACTTTTTACCAGATGGTTCTAGGGCTTCCATAGACTCCAATGGGAGAAAAAGATTAATAAATATAGCTGCAAGCAGCAATGTGGTGGCCAAGCAGTCAAATGACCCATAAAACACTTTAGAAATCCTCAGAACAGGGTTCCGATGTGCATGCAGCAAGTTTGGTGTGAATCCATCAAAGATTTGCTGAGATACGGCCCAACTTCCTGTTTGATGGCTTAATTGCACATTTTGATTGCCTGTACCGGGCAAACGGTTGTGAAAATCAAATAATCATGTGATGGCCTTTGTGAGGCTTGGTCTGAAGATAATCTCTGCGAAATTTGGTGAAGATTGGACAACATATGTAGGAGGAGTAGAGAAAAAACATTTTTCAATGAATTCAAAATGGCGGCCGCATCAATTCGGCTATTATCACAAATGATGATGGGTCACACACGGGACGTCCCAAGATATCATGAAACAAAGGAATCACTTAATAAAGGCAAACAAATCAACAGTTATTGGCCAAAACACATTTTTGCTTCCTGCGGCCACGCCCATTGATGACATGACACCAAATTCATTGGACAGCCTCAGAAGAGGGTTCCGAGTCATCACACCAGGTTTGGGGTTGATTTCTTAAAGATTACCTGAGATATGATCCAACTTCCTGTTTGGTTGCTTTGTTGCCAATTTTAATTGGCTGTACCGGACAAACGGTTTTGAAAATCAAATATCCTTTGACAAATTCTGTGAGGGTTGGTCTGATGATGATGTGTGCCAATTCTGGGGAAGATTGGAATAAAATTGTAGGAGGAGTGGGCTTTCAAAGGTTTTTGATAAAACCAGAAATAGCGGAAAATCCATGAAACCGGAAATTGACGTCATGGTAATCGTTGAACTCGACTCGATCCAGGGAATCCAACGGTACCTCATTTTTGAAATACGGTCATACGGTTCAAAAGTTAAGTGTGTAAACACAAGTCCAACTTTGACCAGTTGGTGGCGCTAGAGTGCTCCAATGAGAGACATGAAACTTGGTGAATATAAAGAGGGGACTGTGCTTAATGAGTGTGCCAAATTTCACAACTTTTTACCAGATGGTTCTAGGGCTTCCATAGACTCCAATGGGAGAAAAAGATTAATAAATATAGCTGCAAGCAGCAATGTGGTGGCCAAGCAGTCAAATGACCCATAAAACACTTTAGAAATCCTCAGAACAGGGTTCCGATGTGCATGCAGCAAGTTTGGTGTGAATCCATCAAAGATTTGCTGAGATACGGCCCAACTTCCTGTTTGATGGCTTAATTGCACATTTTGATTGCCTGTACCGGGCAAACGGTTGTGAAAATCAAATAATCATGTGATGGCCTTTGTGAGGCTTGGTCTGAAGATAATCTCTGCGAAATTTGGTGAAGATTGGACAACATATGTAGGAGGAGTAGAGAAAAAACATTTTTCAATGAATTCAAAATGGCTGCCGCATCAATTCGGCTATTATCACAAATGATGATGGGTCACACACGGGACGTCCCAAGATATCATGAAACAAAGGAATCACTTAATAAAGGCAAACAAATCAACAGTTATTGGCCAAAACACATTTTTGCTTCCTGCGGCCACGCCCATTAATGACATGACACCAAATTCATTGGACAGCCTCAGAAGAGGGTTCCGAGTCATCACACCAGGTTTGGGGTTGATTTCTTAAAGATTACCTGAGATATGATCCAACTTCCTGTTTGGTTGCTTTGTTGCCAATTTTAATTAGCTGTACCGGACAAACGGTTTTGAAAATCAAATATCCTTTGACAAATTCTGGGAGGGTTGGTCTGATGATGATGTGTGCCAATTCTGGGGAAGATTTGACAAAAATTGAGGGAGGAGAAGCAAAAAAACGTTTTTTCACAAAATTCAAAATGGCAGAAAATCTATATATCCAGAAATTGACGCCATGGTGTGCGTTGAACTCGTCTCGATCCAGGGAATCCAACGGTACCTCATTTTTGAAAATCGGTCATACGGTTCAAAAGTTACGTGTGTAAACACAAGTCCAACTTTGACCAGTTGGTGGCGCTAGAGTGCTCCAATGGGAGACATGAAACTTGGTGAATATAAAGAAGGGACTGTGTTTAATGAGTGTGCCAAATTTCACAACTTTTTACCATACGGTTCTAGGGGCTGCGATAGACTCCAATGATAGAAGATGTGTAATAATAATAAATATAACTGCAAGCAGTAATGGCGGATTCCTCCAAACATTGCGAACCATTGAAAAATGTATATTCTTGACAAATTGGAACTGTATAGAAAAATCTTTGCTGCAGAATTACGAATGGGATACCAAATCTGAAATATAATACCATCAAGATCCACAAGGGCCTTTATTTCAACCCAAGGAGTGAAGGGAGGGGGCTTGGTTAGCCTATCCATTCCAGAAAGCCTTTGTGCTTTAGGGTGTGGAATGTAGCGCCACCTATGGGTAATGGTGGGACAGTTGTGGTGTGGTAATTACCCTTGGTCTATACTTTCAAAAAAACTCGACCAGAGCATACCCCCCGCTTTCAGGGTACCGAGCTTCAGCTCAGTCATGATGCTGGGATGAATGTAGGCCTATATGTAGAGACCAGGGAGACAGACACACCGGCCAGCTGCCCTGATGGGTCCGTGGTAGATCATTAATGCGGGTTGTATCCTACAACGCTCTTGGCCTCAGAGTAGGACATACTGCTGCTGATAGATCAAGACGTTTGGTGGTGGACACATTGCTGGACGAGAGTGACATTGTCTGCCTTCAAGAAACCTGGATGGCCAAGCAAGATCTGGACAAATTGAACTCCCTACACAAGAACTTTCATGGTGCTGGAGAGTCCACTACCGATCTCAGCATGAGAATGGTTTGTGGGAGGATAGCTGGTGGTGTAGCTATACTGTGGAACATAAAATATGACCCAACGGTAAAGGTGGTGTGGCTTAACGTTGACTGGGCTATTGGGTTGGAGTTTAATCACAATGAAAATAAATTTACTATTGTAAATGTGTACACACCATATGAATCCTATGACCATGAGGATGAATTTCAGAACAGGTTAGCTTTTATTCAGTCCTTCATAGAGGACAATAGTTCATGTTGTGTCTATGTCATGGGTGATTTTAATGCTGACATGTCAGATAAGTGTTTATTCGCACAACATCTGCAGCAGTTCTGTAATGAAACTAAATTAATTATATCAAGCGTTATTGCCTGATACAAGTTTTACCTATGTAAGTGAAACGTGGCACACAACTAACGCACGGCCTGTCTGGAATGAGTTTGTGTCTGAGCAACATGCTGCTGCTAGAGAAGCCTTTAGAGTCTGGTCAGAGGCAGGCAGACCCAGACAGGGAGTGCTGCTTGATAACAAAAACCTCACAAATGCTAGATTTAAATATGCACTCGTTTCATTAAGAGAAATGAAAACACAATGAGAGCAGACTCGCTGGCCAGAAAGATGCAGAATAACAATCTTACTGACTTCTGAAAGGAGGTCAAGATCATAAATAATAACAGAACTCCCCTCCCTTCTGATATCAAAGGGGTTAGTTGTCCAGAGAAGATTGCTGATCTATGGCATGAGCACTACAGTAAACTATTTAATTGTGTTAAAAGTAACACAGTGAGGATTGATAATGAATATAAAGGTATCTCTGCAGACTTAATAGTTAGATCAGTAGATATTTATGATGCCATCCACATGCTAGACAACAACAAAGCTTGTGGTATGGATTGCATTTCTGCAGAGCATCTAAAAAATGCCAGTTATAGACTCAGTCCATTACTAGCCATGTGTCTCACTGGAATTATGGTTCATGGTGTTCTACCGAACTCAATCATGTCAGTACTGTTAGTGCCTGTTGTTAAAGATAAGGCTGGTAAACTGAACAGCATAGACAACTATCGACCCATTGCATTGGCCAGTATCTTGTCTAAAGTGTTTGAGAGAATTATTTGATTGAACTTGGAAATGTATATTCTGACTGCAGAAAATCAGTTTAGTTTTAAAAGAAAACATGGTACTGATCTCTGTATCTATGCTCTGAAGGAGATTGTCTCAGGTACACAAGTCTTAATTCATCTGTATTTTTATGCTTTATTGATGCTTACAAAGCTTTCGATCGAATTTGTCATGAAAAACTGTTTATGAAGCTAATAGCGAGAGGTGTCCCTAAACCTCTTTTGAGGATTTTGGTGTTCTGGTATGCCAATCAAACTTTTCATGTTAAATGGGACAATGTTGTATCAGCTCCTTTCCATGTTGGTAACGGAGTTCGACAAGGAGGAATTTGATTTCCCTTTTTGTTTAATATGGATATGGACGACTTATCAAGCCAGCTGAATAAGACAAATACAGGCTGTCTTGTTGGTGAATCTATTGTCATTCATCTGATGTACGCAAATGATCTGGTTCCACTCAGCCTGTTGCAACAGAGGCTATGGGTGTGCTCTCAGTATGGCTTAGATCATGATATAAAATATAATGCAAAGAAAAGCCACATAATGATAGTCAGACGTAATCAGGACAGGAAATTAACCTTCCCTACCTTTTATTTATCTGGCAGTCCCCTTGGTGTTTGTGAGGAAATAAAATATCTGGGCCATGTCATTTCTGATGATTGGACAGATGACAACGATATGTATCAACAGCGCTGTCAAATGTATTCTCAGGCCAGTATGTTATAAAGGACGTTTTCTATGTGCTCAGATTCAGTTAAATGTTCCCTGTTTACAACCTACATAACACCATTGTACACTGCTCATTTGTGGTCTATGTACAGGTAAAGGAGTATACAGATACTGAAAGTAGCCTACAATGATGCTTTTAGATTGCTACTTAATGTGCCAAGGTGGCATAGTGCTAGTCAGTTGTTTGTGTCTAAGCACGTACCAACCTGTAAGGCAATCCTGAGACAACTGATGTATGGTTTCAATGATGCTTTTAGATTGGTACTTAATGTGCCTAGGTGGCATAGTGCTGGTCAGTTGTTTCTGTCTAAGCACGTACCAACCTGTAAGGCACTCCTGAGACAACTGATGTATGGTTTCATGTGTCGACTGGACAAGTCTGAGAACTGAATAGTAGAGGCTCTGGTCAACCCTCTAAAGAGCTGCTATCGATTACATGGAACTTAAGACTACATTGGCACAAAAGTCTTCATACTTTTTATGCACTGTATTATCTATGTTTTATGTTTTCGTTTTACTCTCTTTTTTATAGCTCTATGTCTGTTATTTTATGTGGAACTTGGCGTCTGAAATAAAGATTTATATATATATAAATACATATATATATCAATGTTTCAGGATTTGTATAACTTTTTACCATTGCATACAAAATCGGAAATGCAATACTAAAAAGATCAGCTTTTGTTAAGAGATCCAAGATTACAAGATCCACAAGGCCTTTGCTAGAAACCAAGGAATGAGTGGGGGCTTGGTCAGCCCACACTCTCCTGAAATGTTGCGTGTGCATCTTGCCAAGCCCGCGCGTGTGTAAGTTAAGGCTAAGTGTGTGAGGATGTGGAGCACGCGCGGGCAGGAGGAGGGGAGACATTCATTGGAAATTTGGCTAGAAATTAGCCAAGCAAGCATGTTTCAAATATTCACCAAAAATCGACCTTTGATCTTACAGTCAACTTTTTCACAGATTTGTGTTATAAACATTCTCAAGAGTCTTCATATGAACTTGTGATTGAATCAGAGTATCAGTTTTTGACTGGCTGATGTGTAAAGCATTATTTTAGCGTTAGCGATAAGTTCAATTTGCTTTACATCAATCATTTTTGGAGATATGAAGTTGCCTTTGCACACGGTAACATGTTGTATTGTCTTCCATCGATATACCAAGTTTCGTGTTGATATCTCAAAGATTTGCTGAGACATGACTTCACATCCTGTTTGGCGGCTTTTCTGATGAATTTGATTGGCTGTACCGGACAAACGGTTGTGAGGATCAAAATTCTTTTTGATAACTTTTGTGAGGCTTGGTCTGAAGATCATCTCTGGTAACTTTGAAGAAGATATGACAAAAATTGTAGGAGGAGTAGGCTTTCAAAGGTTTTTGATAAAACCGGAAATAGCGGAAAATCTATATAACCGGTAATTGACGCCATGGGGTGCGTTGAACTCGGCTTGATCCAGGGAATCCAATGGTACCTCATTTTTGAAAATGGGTCATACGGTTCAAAAGTTGCGTGTGTAAACACAAGTCCAACTTTGACCCGTTGGTGGCGCTGGAGTGGTCTAATGGGAGAAATGAAACTTGGTGTAGGTATAGAATCAACTGTCCTTAATGAGTGTGCCAAATTTCACAAAAAGTTGTCGAAGGGTTCTAGGGGCTGCCATTGACTTCCATGGAACAAGAATAATAATAAATATAGCTGCAAGCAGCAATGGAGGGGCCAAGCAGTCCAGAGCAGGACAAGGCCTCCATAGCACTTGCGCAACAATTAAGTCACAACAACCTGTTGCACTCATGCAACACGCCAAGTTTGGCTGAAATATCTGTTTGCGTTCCAAAGTAGTGATTGTTTACAGTGTTTTTTTCTGGTATAACACCGCAGGCCTCCTCTGCTCCTCGTGGGAACAATGTAACCCAAGTTTGGTGACAATCGCACAAATGGTTGCTGAGTTACGCTCTCACGTGTCTTTTGCGGCTTCGCCGCCGCCTTTGATCGTCTCTACCGAACAAACGGTTTTGAAAATGTAAAATCCATCCCGACACCTTTGTGAAGCTTGGTCTGAAGATCATCTGTGCCAAATTTTGTAAACATTGGACAACATTTGGGGCGTGTAAAAGGTTTTTACACTTTTCCATGAAATCCAAAATGGCGGCCGCATCAATTCGGTTATTATGAAAAGTTATCAATGGCCAGGCTTGATATCTCACAAGACATCAACAGACAAAGAAATTACTTTATTAAGTTAAACACTTCAACGGTTATTAGCCAAAACACGTTTATGCTTCCGGCCACGCCCCCTTTTAGTCACATGACACCATTTTTGGAGGACATCCTTAGAATAAGGTTCCGAGTAGGCGTACCAACTTTGGTGTCACTGCTTCAAAGAACTGCTGAGATATGGCTTCACTTCCTGTTTGGCGGCTTTTCTGCAGAATTTGATTGGCTGTACCGGACAAACGGTTTTGAAAATCAAATATCCTTCGATAAATTTTGTGAGGCTTGGTCTGAACATCATATCTGGTAATTGTGAAGAACATTTGACAAAATTTGTAGGAGGAGTAGGCTTTTAAAGGTTTTTGATAAAACCGGAAATAGCGGAAAATCTACATAACCGGAAATTGACGCCATGGTGTGCATTGCACTCGGCTTGATCCAGGGAGTCCAATGGTACCTCACTTTTGAAAATGGGACATACGGTTCAAAAGTTGCGTGTGTAAACACAACTCCAACTTTGACCCGTTGGTGGCGCTAGAGTGCCAAAGTATGGGACATGAAACTTTGTGACTTGAACCAGGGGACTGTCCCTAATGAGTGTACCAAATTTCACAACTTTCGACCAAGCGCTTCTAGGGGCTGCCATAGACACCCAGTCTTAAGAATAATAATAATAATAATACTACCAATTACAATAGGTGCCTCGCAGCTTCGCTGCTTGGCCCCTAATAATACTACCAATTACAATAGGTGCCTCGCAGCTTCGCTGCTTGGCCCCTAATAAAACTAACAATAACAATAGGTTTCCTCCTGACGGAGGAATCCTAAATATAGCTGCAAGCAGCAATGGAGGGGCCAAGCAGTCCAGAGCAGGACATGGCCTCCATACCACTTGCGCAACAATTAAGTCACAACAACCTGTTGCACTCATGCAACACGCCAAGTTTGGTTGAAATATCTGTTTGCGTTCCAAAATAGTGAGTGTTCAAAGTGTTTTTTTTTTGGTATAACACCGCAGGCCTCTTCTGCTCCTCATGGGAACGATGGAACCCAAGTTTGGTGATAATCGCACAAATGGTTGCTGAGTTACGCTCTCACGTGTCTTTTGCGGCTTTGCCGCCGCCTTTGATCGTCTCTACCGAACAAACGGTTTTGAAAATGGAAAATCCATCTGACACCTTTGTGAAGCTTGGTCTGAAGATAATCTGTGCCAAATTTAGTAAACATTGGACAACATTTGGGGCATTTAAAAGGTTTTTACACTTTTCCATAAAATCCAAAATGGCGGCCGCGTCAATTCGGTTGTTATGAAATATTATTGATGGTCAAGCATTATATCTCACAAGACACCAACAGACAAAGAAATTACTTTATTAAGGTAAACACTTCAACAGTTATTAACCAAAACACGTTTATGCTTCCGGCCACGCCCCCTTTTAGTCACATGACACCATTTTTGGAGGACATACTCAAGATAAGGTTCCGAGTAGGCATATCAAATTTGGTGTCACTGCCTCAAAGAACTGCTGAGATAAGACTTCACTTCCTGTTTGGTGTCTATTCTACTGATTTTGATTGGCTCTCACGGACAAACGGTTGTGGGGATCAAAATGCTCTACCATAACTTTTGTGCGGCTTGGTCTGAAGAGCATATCTGGTAATTTTGAAGAAGATTTGACAAAAATTGTAGGAGGAGTAGGCTTTCAGAGGTTTTTGATAAAACCGGAAATAGCGGAAAATCTATATAACCGGAAATTGACGCCATGGTGTGCATTGAACTCGGCTTGATCCAGGGAATCCAATGGTACCTCATTTTTGAAAATCGGTCATACGGTTCAAAAGTTGCTTGTGTAAACACAAGTCCAACTTTGACCCGTTGGTGGCGCTAGAGTGCCCAAGTATGGGACATGAAAATTTGTGAATTGGACCAGGGGACTGTCCCTAATGAGTGTGCCAAATTTTACAACTTTCGACCAAGCGCTTCTAGGGCCTGCCATAGACACCCAGTCTTAAGAAGAATAATTGTAATGTAACGGAAAACATTTAACTCTTTGCTTAGTTAGATCAAGTTTATTTTGAAGTCCAGACCTTTATTTTGGTAACTTTTCCTGTGACTTCCTGTTTATCGGCTGAGGCAGCCATGTTGTATTTTATTAATGAGCACACGGTCTACAGGCACAATCCTTCGCCATCCTCATCAGGTTCTCTTCTTTTGGCATCGCCAGTAAGTTTTATCTTTATTTAAGAACCTTAGGAATGGAAACATGTTATCATTTGATCACATTTCAATGTTTAGATTCTTACCTGTGTGTTTATTGTGTATTTCAGTTTGACCTTTTCTTCAATAAATCCTGCTAAATTCATGCCTGGCGTATTCCTTGGAGGATAACGACATTGGGAAACGAGTAAACTTGCTGTATCAAGCTGTTGAGAACAGTATAGTAAAATGGCGACCTCTAACAAGAAGATGGATCAGGATAAAGATATGGATGGATTGCCTGAGGAGCAGAGTATTAAGGAAAGTCTTGATAATAAATCGTATACCTCGTCTAATACTCACCGGTCGTCACGCTCTCAGCGATCAAACGCAAGTATGGCTGCTACTAAAGCACGTGCCGAAGCGGAGGCAGCTAAAACCAGAGCAACCTTTAGCAGAAAGGAAATGAACATTAAAATTGAGAAAACTCGTTTGGAAAAAGAATTAGACGCGCTTCAGCAGGAGAAAGAAGCATAGGCAGCTATCGCTTAAGCCGTGGTTCTGGAAGCTGCTGCCGATGAGCTCTGCTCTCGAGGAAGCTTAAAGGACCTCCAGTCATTACCTAATTTAGAAGGTGTACATGAAAAAGTAAGTGAATATGTGGCAAAGCACATTAAGGTGGATGACAATCACCCAGATGAACAGTTTAACTCAAGCCAACAACCACAGCAGCCGTCAAACCTGCTTACGCTGGACGAAGAGCATTACAGCTCGTTAAATCTAGATCAAGTGCAGTCTAACATGGACCATGGTATCCAGCAACACTCTAGCCCGCGTCAGGCACGTCACCGCCACTCTGAGTCATATCGGCTAGACAGCCAGCAACATGCCTCACAGCTAGTCAACCCACAGGGGTACAAACAGCCCAGTCAGGGTCAGCAACCGAAAATCAAAGTCGAAGACAGGCAACAAGTTGACGTGTCACACCACGAAGTGGAACAACGGTTCAGCTTTCACACGCCTAATGCGTCTACGTGCCAAGACCTTAATAGCAACACAACAGATCTTGCAAAGTTTCTGATCAGAAGCCAGCTGGTTTCAAGTGGTTTGACCAGGTTTGATGATCAGCCAGAAAACTTCCTCAGCTGGAAGTCAACCTTCACAAGCATTGTAAATGGTTTGGATCCATCGGCACATGAACAGACCGACCTGCTAATAAAATGGTTAGGTCCAGAATCAAGTCAGCAAGCACGCAGGATGAAATCTGTTAATATCAAGCATCCAGCGGTGGGTCTTAGCCTGATTTGGAGCAGACTGGAGGAATGCTATGGCGCTCCGGAAGCCATAGAAAAGGCTCTGTTTGCTAAAATAGACAACTTCCCTAAAGTCTCCAACCGTGATAACCAAAGACTCCGAGAGTTGGGAGACTTGCTGTTTGAGCTTGAAGCTGCCAAAGAAGACTGTTATGTGCATGGCTTAGTCTACCTGGATACAGCAAGAGGAATCAGTCCTCTCGTGGAGAAGTTACCTTTCTATTTACAGGAAAAATGGATGACAATTGGATTCAAATATAAAGAAACCCACAATGTACCTTTTCCACCATTCTCAGTCTTCTCTCAGTTCATAAGGAGAGAGGCCAAAGCAAGAAACGATCCCGGTTTCAATGGGTTCAGTTCCATAGCGCCCACTTTAAAAAAGGAAAAGATGGGAAACGTAAACTACAGGAATCCAGTTTCTGCCCACAAGACAAGCGTGTACAAGGAATCTACTGATAGTGTTGGGAAACAAGCAGAAGACCCAAACACACTATGCCCTATACACAAGAAACCTCATCCACTTAAGAAGTGCAAGAGCTTCCGAGCAATGCTACTGGATGACAGGAAGAAATTCCTCAAAGACAAGTACATATGTTTCCGCTGCTGTGATTCAGTCTCACACCAGGCCAAGAACTGTGATGTTTTGGTTAAATGTATAGAGTGCAACAGTGAGAGACATATAGCGGCACTCCATCCGGGCCCCACCCCAAGGGATTCTAAGCCATGGAGCCCTCCTAAAGTCCATGGCGGGGAGCCTAAGCCAGAGACGGTGCCTGGAGATGAACAAACCTCAGCTGGTTCTACAATGTGTACGCAGGTCTGTGGCAAAGGCTTCAGTGGGAAGTCTTGTTCAAAAATATGCCTGGTTAATGTATATCCCCAGGGTCATTATGAAGAGAGGAAAAGGATGTACGTGATGTTAGATGATCAAAGTAACGTCTCATTGGCAAAGACGGAGTTCTTTGATGCCTTCAACATACAAGGACCATCAATACCATACATTCTAACGACATGTGCTGGAGTCGTCAATGTGTCCGGAAGAAGAGCTCATGGTTATGTTGTTGAGCCACTCACAGGAGAGATAAGCATTAACCTTCCAACTCTTATTGAGTGCAATAACGTGCCAAACAGCCGAGCAGAAATCCCCACACCAGAAGCAGCGTACCACCACAGTCACGTGCGAGCTATAGCTCACGAAATACCTGCTCTGGATAGCTCTGCAGACATTTTGCTCTTGTTAGGACGAGACATTCTCCAGGTCCACAAGGTGCGTCATCAGTTTAATGGCCCGCACAATGCTCCATTTGCTCAAAAGCATGACCTTGGGTGGGTCATTGTTGGCGACATCTGTCTCAATGGAGCTCACACCCCAGACGAAGTAAATGCATTCAAGACTTGTTTCATGGAAAATGGCCGCCCCAGCTATCTGAGTCTCTGTGACAATCTCTTCAAAGTCAAAGAGGACTTCAGCCAGGGTTTCAAGCAGAGCACCTCTCTACCACAGACAGGAGCTCCCAAGCAGCAAGAGGACCACTTTGGTAGAACGGTCTTCCAAAGGACTGAAAGGGACAATCAACTTGCACCTTCAATCGACGATTTGTTCTTCCTGCAGCTGATGGATATGGGATTTGTCAAAGATGAAAGTGGCAGCTGGGTGGCACCCTTGCCATTTCGGAGCCCAAGAAAGCCTCTCCCTAACAACAAACATAATGCACACCAACGGTTTCAGTCACTGCAACAATCCTTTCAGAAGAGACCCAGCATGAAAGAGGACTTCCTGGAGTTCATGCAAGGGATCCTGGACAACAACCATGCCGAACTAGCACCACCATTAGAAAAGGGAAAGGAAAGTTGGTATCTGCCCATTTTCGGGGTTTATCACCCACAGAAGCCAGGGAAAATCCGAGTGGTGTTTGATTCGAGTGCCCGTTTTGAGGGAGTCTCCCTTAATGAGGTCTTGCTTCAGGGGCCCAACCTCAACAATAGCCTCCTGGGTGTTCTTCTTAGGTTCAGGAAGGAACCTGTTGCCATAACCGCCGATATTAAGCAGATGTTTTACTGCTTTCTCGTCCAAGAAGAACACAGAGATTTCTTGCGCTTCATGTGGTTCCGAGACAACAACCCTGAAAATGAAGTGGTGGACTACCGCATGAGGGTCCACGTGTTTGGGAACAGCCCATCACCTGCAGTGGCAACCTATGGGTTAAGGAGAGCAGCACAGGAGGGAGAGATGGACTTTGGCAGGGACGTGTGTCAGTTCATCAAGACAGATTTTTATGTTGATGATGCATTGAAATTCTTTCCAACAGAGGCCGAAGCAGTTGATGTTTTAAAGAGAGCCCAAAATCTGTTAGCATGCTACAACATCAAACTCCACAAAATAGCCTCCAATAGCATCAAAGTAATGGATGCCTTCCCTAAAGAGGAGCGAGCCAAAGGCATGGAAACTCTGGACCTTGCTGTTGATGACTTACCTGTCCAGCGCAGTCTGGGAGTAGCCTGGGATATGACTACGGATACACTCACCTTCAATATTCCTGAGACTCAGAAACCATTCACGCGCAGGGGAGTGCTTTCCACCATCAACAGTTTGTTCGATCCATTGGGTTTCTTAGCACCTGTGACAGTGCAAGGTAGAATTCTTCTACGAGAACTGGTCTCCCAAGGTACAGACTGGGACGCACCTCTGTCTGACGAGAAGTTCATGAAGTGGAAAAAGTGGCAGGATTCCCTACAAGAGCTTAACAAGCTAAACATCCGTCGCACCTATGCTTCCTTCTCTCTGACGAGGGCCCAAAGCATCGAGCTCTGTGTCTTTTCTGATGCCTCTGTAAAGGCAATTGCAGCGGTCGCCTATCTTAAAGTGAAAGCTGAAGATGGCGTCATCGCTGTCAGTTTCGTACTTGGCAAAGCCAAACTGGCACCTCTGGCAGAGCTCACCATACCAAGATTGGAACTCTGCGCAGCAGTGTTAGCCGCAGAAATCGCAGACCAGGTTAGAGAAGAATTTGGCAAGAAACTGGACACTATCACATTCTTCACGGACAGTAAAGTTGTATTGGGTTACATCAACAATGAATCCCGTAGATTCTATGTATACGTCAACAACCGTGTACAGCGTATCAGACAGTCGAGTCACCCAAGTCAGTGGAGGTATGTTCCCAGTGAAGACAACCCAGCAGATCATGCCTCGAGATCTGTGCCTTCAAGCCAGCTGCAAGGTACTAGCTGGCTGACTGGACCAAGGTTCTTGCTAGAATCTGAGAGTCCATCCCCAGAAGACACACACTTCGATCTGATTGAGCCGACATCAGATGCGGAGCTTCGTCCTGAGGTCTCAGCTTTCGTGACCAAGGTCTCCGGAGAAAAGTTGGACACTACACGTTTTGAACGTTTTTCCTCTTGGAGTCGACTGACAAGAGCAGTAGCACGGCTGCTACACGTTACTCTGAGTTTCCACAAACAAACAGATGATTCAGTATGTGCCGGCTGGCATTTCTGCAAGAAAGGCTTGACAACAGCTGAGTTGACCAAGGCGGAATACGTCATTATCAAGGCTGTACAACGCGAGGTGTGCTCAGAAGAGATAGAGTGCATCGAAAAGAAGAAAGACTTACCTGTGAGTAGTTCCCTAAGGAAGCTCCATCCTGTTATGGATGAAGAGGGACTTCTACGAGTAGGGGGCCGTACTACTCATTGTAACCTACATGCAGATGAGAATCACCCGATCCTGCTCCCTGGTAAGCATCATGTTGCTGTGTTACTTATTCGCCATCACCACGAGAGAGTCGAACATCAGGGAAGACACTTCACGGAAGGCGCTGTGCGTTCAAGTGGCCTATGGATTGTGGGAGCCAAGCGAGCCATCAGTAGTCTAGTCTATAAGTGTGTAGTATGCAGAAAGTTGCGTGGCAAGTTGGAACAGCAGCAGATGGCAGACCTACCCGCAGAGCGTCTACAGCAAGAACCCCCATTCACCTATGTAGGGCTAGACGTTTTTGGACCTTGGGAGGTTGTAACACGCCGAACCAGAGGTGGCAGTGCGAACAGCCAGAGGTGGGCGATATTGTTCACTTGCATGTCCACAAGGGCTGTCCACATGGAAGTGAATGAGTCGATGAGTGCTTCAAGCTGTGTGAATGCCCTCCGCAGGTTTTTCTCGATCAGGGGACCTGTGAAGCAGCTTAGGTCAGACCGTGGGACAACTTTTGTTGGTGCTACCACACATCTGAAGCTTGCTGCAAGTGCTGGAGACGACAGTGTAGAAGCTTACCTTCTCAGCCAGAAATGCACATGGGTTTTTAACCCTCCGCACGCATCCAACATGGGAGGCAGTTGGGAGCGCATGATAGGAACGGCACGGCGTATCCTAGATTCGATGTTGCTCCAAGCTGGAAGGTCGAAGGTTACTCATGAGGTCCTGTGCACGTTAATGGCGGAAGTTTCTGCCATAATTAACTCCCGGCCACTGATACCAGTCTCCTCGGACCCAGAAGCACCGCTGATACTTACCCCAGCGATGTTGCTTACACAGAAGATCGGGACTCCTCCTCTTCCTCCTGGAAACTTCTCTGAGGCCAACCAGTTGATAAACCAATGGAAAAGAGTTCAAGCATTGGCAGATACATTCTGTGCAAGATGGAAGTCGGAATATTTGAACACCTTTAAGAGCAGGCAAAAGTGGCATACAAAAAGGCCGAATCTCAAGGAAGGAGACGTGGTTCTGTTAAAGGACAAACAGGCAAGACGACACGAATGGTCCTTGGGAAGGATAACAAAGGCGTTCCAAAGCGATGACGGACTGGTCCGGAAAGTGGATGTAAAGGTGACGTCCCACCAACCCCAGAGGACTTACCTGCGACCTGTCTCGGAAGTTGTTCTGCTGCTGGAGTCGGAGGCAGTGTAAGGTGGCATCCTGTGGAAGCCAAGCGGGGAGTGTAATGTAACGGAAAACATTTAACTCTTTGCTTAGTTAGATCAAGTTTATTTTGAAGTCCAGACCTTTATTTTGGTAACTTTTCCTGTGACTTCCTGTTTATCGGCTGAGGCAGCCATGTTGTATTTTATTAATGAGCACACGGTCTACAGGCACAATCCTTCGCCATCCTCATCAGGTTCTCTTCTTTTGGCATCGCCAGTAAGTGTTATCTTTATTTAAGAACCTTAGGAATGGAAACATGTTATCATTTGATCACATTTCAATGTTTATATTCTTACCTGTGTGTTTATTGTGTATTTCAGTTTGACCTTTTCTTCAATAAATCCTGCTAAATTCATGCCTGGCGTATTCCTTGGAGGATAACGACATTGGGAAACGAGTAAACTTGCTGTATCAAGCTGTTGAGAACAGTATGATAATAATAATAATACTAACAATAACAATAGGTGCCTCGCAGCTTCGCTGCTTGGCCCCTAATAATACTAACAATAACAATAGGTGCCTCGCAGCTTCGCTGCTTGGCCCCTAAATATAGCTGCAAGCAGCAATGAAGGGGCCAAGCCTTCCAGAGCAGGACATGGCCTCCATAAAACTTGCGCAACAATTAAGTCACAACAACCTGTTGCACTCATGCAACACACCACGTTTGGTTGAAATATCTGTTTGCGTTCCAAAGTAGTGAGTGTTCAAAGTGTTTTTTTTCTGGTATAACACCACAGGCCTCCTCTGCTCCTCGTGGGAACGATGGAACCCACGTTTGGTGACAATCGCACAAATGGTTGCTGAGTTACGCTCTCACGTGTCTTTCGCGGCTTCGCCGGCGCCTTTGATCGTCTCTACCGAACAAACGGTTTTGAAAATGGAAAATCCATCCCGACACCTTTGTGAAGCTTGGTCTGAAGATCATCTGTGCCAAATTTAGTAAACATATGACACAATTTGCGGCGTGTAAAAGGTTTTTACACTTTTACATGAAATCCAAAATGGCGGCCGCATCAATTCGGTTATTATGAAAAGTTATCAATGGCCAGGCTTGATATCTCACAAGACATCAAGAGACAAATAAATTACTTTATTAAGGTGAACACTTCAACAGTTATTAGCCAAAACACGTTTATGCTTCCGGCCACGCCCCCTTTTACTCACATGACACCATTTTTGGAGAACATACTCAGAATAAGGTTCCGAGTAGGCATACCAAATTTGGTGTCACTGCCTCAAAGAACTGCTGAAATATGTCTTCACTTCCTGTTTGGCGGCTTTTCTGCAGAATTCGATTGGCTGTTGCTAAGGAAGAATTCGAGTGGCACTGTGTAGATCTGAATAGTCAAGGGATATGGTTTTAATAAAATTTATTAGACTATACAATTACATAAACAAAGCTTTGCTGATCAGTCTCAACGAAGGAGGTGCCATCCACACAGGTCGTTCGCAGGAGTGATGGCCAACCATCACACATGCACTGCCTTATATAAACTTAAGATCAAATGGCATTCTATAAGGTCAATCATGTAGCAAACTCTGTGATTGGCTAACTCAACTTAGTGACAGTTTGAAACAATACATCTGTAAATGACTTCACAACCATTTCTTACGGTTGCAAATGTTTATATGCTTTGTTTCTTGTTTTCACGATTTATATGGTATTTGCTTTTATTTTGAAATTATGGCGTAACAAGCTGCTTCTAGGTGCTGTTATCGGACTTACCTGCAGAAGAAGAAGAAGTCGAAGAAGAGTTTGTGAAAGATGGCGCATGAGTAAAATAATTTGTAGAAGTGTAATAAATACGGAGAACATCATTCATATTTAGCAACTGGTTGATGAGGGAACAAGGTTTGTTTGATTAATGTGTTTACTTTGTTAATATTTCATGTTTATAATAATTTGCTATGCGCATATGTTTATTGCTAATGCTATTGATAAAACGTGTCGTTTTGTTGCTAGCTATAGTGAAAGGTAATGGAAGCACATCACGTAAGAGTCACTCATTTCAATGTATTTGTATCTTCAGCTCTTACGGTGTGTTCGCAACACAAGGTTTTAATAAAGGATTGTGAACCATCAGTGAAAGAGAACATCTTATTCAACCGGGGATGCTACAGTAAGAGCTTGCACCTGAAGCTCAGCTCAGAGCTTCACGCACGAGGTTCCAGCAAGGTACCACAGCTTTAATCAAGGTCCATTGGGATTCGATGGTCTACGCCATCGCCTATCCTCAACATGGAAGTATCTAATGAAGGCGCAGAGAACACGGAGGCCGGCCAGATCGAGAAGGAAGAGGAACTTCTACATTCTGCTCGCCTAAGGAAACCTACAGAAAAGATGCAAATGTATCTGGAGGAAGAAGCATACAGAAAGGAAAAACGGCTATCGCATCTGTATGATCAATGGAAAACCCAGGTACGTACAGCACGTCAGCAATTAAAGGAAGACATATCAAACAGTCAAATCTCCTTACTTATGGACAATATAGAGAAGGAAAGAGACAGTGTCATTAAGTGGTATACAGAAATCAGGGAACACATTACTCCCTCTAGTGACACAAGGAGACTGATAGATGCATGTGAGGCTGTCACAAAGGACATTATTAAAGTTGCACATGAAAGACTCTCAAACATAGATGACTATGACAGTAAAGAAGTAAAGGCACGTCTCCGTGAGCTACGTGACCCAGACTATGCTCAGTCCATATACGGTTCTTCAGTCACGCCTTCAGGTAAATACTCCACTTCTAGCCAATCACATTCATCAAGATCAGTGGTAGCTGCAAAGAGAACGGAGGCTGCCGCAGAGTTAGCAGCTAAGGAAGCAGAATATGAGGCGTTAATGGAAGAGGAGAAACAAAAAGAAAGGATTCAACTTTTAGAAGAAAGGCAACGAAAGGAACTTGAATCTCAAAAACGTGAGCTAGAGAGGATAAAGGCAGAAGGGGATGTTAAGGCTGCACGAGCCAGATTAATAACCTATGATCAAGATATAAGGAATGAGAATAGTATTCACACAGATGTTAGTAAAGAGACTCAGCAACCCCTTATAATTTCAGCTCCCAGTCAAATGCCCAACAGTCACATAATGTATACTGCAGAACCAAAGGCAGATGTAGTTTACCTAGCTCAAGCAGTACAAGATAGTATTACAATGAACAGACTGCCAATACCAGAACCCTCATTGTTCACAGGAGACCCAATACAGTTCATTGAGTGGAAAGCTTCATTTACTGCGCTCATTGATAAAAAGAACATATCATCCGCTGACAAACTGCATTACTTAAAGAAGTACGTAGGAGGTCCAGCTCGTAAGACACTTGATGGTATATTCTACAGAAATGACAATGACGCCTACAAGGATGCATGGGAACGTCTCAACCAGAGGTACGGACATTCATTTGTCATTCAAAGGGCATTCAGAGAAAAGCTGACAAACTGGCCGAAGATTCAGCCAAAGGACTCTGCAGGATTCAGAACATTTGCAGATTATATTCAAACATGTCAAGAAGCTATGCCACACATTAAAGGATTAACCATCCTCAACGATTGTGAGGAGAACCAAAAACTGGTTCAAAAGCTGCCAGACTGGGCAGCAGCAAGGTGGAATCGACAGGCTACTCAGTCTATGAAAAGAAGTGGTGAATTCCCAAGTTTCAAGGACTTTGCTGAGTTCATGTCATCAGAAGCAGAGATTGTGTGCAACCCAATTACATCATTCCATGCACTCCGCTCATCTGACATCACCACTAGTAAAAGTCACCAAAGGGAAAGAAGGCCTGCATCTAATGTTCTCCACACGCAGACAACAACAGAGACTGAGAGGTCAAACCACAGCAAACCAAACGCAAAACCACCATGCATGCTATGTCAAGACAACGGACACAGACTTCACAGTTGCACACAGTTTAAAAGTAAATCACTGGATGAACGAAGGAAATACATAAAGGAGAAAAAACTGTGTTATGGCTGCCTCAAACTTGGACACAGTGCAAAGGACTGTCGCTACAGACTTGTATGTGAAGTGTGTAAGAAAAAACACCCCACATGTCTCCATAACTTTAGCTATGACAATGACAAATCAGCCACAACCACAAATCAAGGCAACATAGAGCAGGCTGCAACTACCCTGTCACTCAACGCAGACACTAACGAACACTGTGCCAGCACTTCAATGATCGTACCAGTATGGCTTTCTTCAGAGCACCACCCAGGTATGGAAAAACTTGTCTATGCACTTTTAGACTCGCAAAGTGACACAGTATTCATTGACCAAGATGTTTCCAACAGTCTCAAGGCTAAGTCTACACCTGTCAGGTTAAAACTCACTACAATGCTTGGAAAGGATGCTATAATGTCAAGCAAACGTGTCTCAGGTCTTAGAGTGAGAGGCTACAACTCTCCAGAAATGATCGAACTCCCTCCTGCTTACACTAAGGACTGTATACCAGTGAACCGCTCACACATCCCTACCTGTGAAACGGCAAGGCCATGGAATCACCTCACGGTAATAGTAAATGAGATTCCCCCACAGTTAGGATGTGAAGTCGGCTTGTTAATAGGCTACAATTGCTCTAAGGCACTGGCTCCAAGGCAGGTAATACTAGGAGGAGAGGAAGAGCCCTATGCAGTTCGCACAGCATTAGGATGGAGTATAGTAGGCCCATCATCATATCACGATGACTCGTTAAACACGAATACTATGTGTCACAGAGTTGTAGTGAAGGAGTTCCCCCCAGTGACTCCATCTGATGCACTCAAGGTTCTCGAGTCTGACTTCAAGGATGACAACAAAGATGACAGGTCAGTCTCCCAAGACGACATTCTCTTTTTGAACACACTAAAAGAAAGCATATATAAAAATAAAGAAGGACATTACGAAATGCCGCTCCCCTTTAAGGACAGACCACACTTACCTGACAATAAACGAACAGCCACTGTCAGACTAGAACATCTAAAAAGAAAACTGTCAAAGGACCAAAGGTACAAAGAACAATATATAAGGTTCATGAGTGAAGTAATAGAAAAGGGTGACGCAGAGGAAGCGCACAGGGAAGCCAAGGAAGGAGAAAAATGGTATATTCCCCACCATGGGATATATCATCCTCAGAAACCAGACAAACTCCGAGTAGTCTTTGACGGCTCAGCCAAATACAAAGGAACCAGTCTGAATGAGCACTTGTTATCTGGCCCAGATCTGCTGAACAGTCTAAACGGTGTTCTCATCAGATTCAGAAGGCACCAAGTTGCATTACTTTGTGACATTGAAAAAATGTTCCATCAGTTTCATGTGTACGAAGCTGACAGAGACTATTTAAGATTTTTATGGTGGAAAAATGGCAATCTGAATACTGAGCCTCAAGAGTTTAGAATGAAAGTGCACCTTTTTGGCGCCACATCCTCGCCAGGGTGCGCCAACTACGGCTTAAAGCATCTAGCTAAAGAGAACGAGACACGGTTTCCCCTTGCTTCACAGTTCATGCTGAAAGACTTCTACGTGGATGACGGTGTAACAAGTACTTCAAGCGTAGAGGAAGCCATTCAGCTTGCAAAGGAAGCTCAGACAATCTGTGCATCAGGTGGCCTCAGATTGCACAAGTTTATGAGTAACAACAAAAAAGTGTTAGAAAGTATTCCTCCATCCGAACGTGCTACTCCAAAGCTGGCTTGCGACCTAGCCTTTAATGACTCTAAAATGGAAAGAGCGCTAGGCATCCACTGGCACATTGAGTCTGATACACTTAGATTTCGCTTTCGCCCCAACGACCAACATGCCACAAGGCGTGGCATCCTATCAACAGTAGCATCTCTTTACGACCCACTGGGATTTGTTTCCCCCTTTGTACTCATAGGTAAAAGAGTGCTCCAAGAGACATGCAAACAAGGCACAGACTGGGATGATCCCCTTCCCACTGAACTAAGGCCAGTATGGGATAACTGGAAAAGTGACCTAGAGAACTTAGAGAAAATCACCATACCACGCTGTTACGTGCCTAAAGACTTTGGCCAAGTAGTGAAAACAGAGTTGCATCACTTTTCTGACGCATGCTCATATGGTTATGGTCAATGTTCATACTTACGTCATGTAAACAAAGAGAATAATGTACATTGTGCTCTAATTACAGCAAAGACCAGAGTCGCTCCTATAAAGATCACAACAATACCAAGACTCGAACTTACAGCTGCTGTCGTCTCAATCACTGTCAGTAACATGTTAAAGGATGAGCTTGGATTGACACAAGTGGATGAATACTTCTGGACGGACTCAAAGGTCGTTTTAGGCTACATCAATAATGAAGCACGTCGTTTCCACACCTTTGTGTCCAATAGAGTTCAAAAGATAAGGCTTAACAGTTCCCCTCAGCAGTGGAGATATGTCCCCTCAGATCAAAACCCCGCGGATATGACTTCCCGAGGTTCAAGTGCAAGTGAGCTCATCACATCAGACTGGTTTAAAGGGCCACAGTTTCTCCGGGCCAAAGAAATACCTCCAGCTGCAGAAATCGTCACAGACATACCACTGGGAGATCCAGAGGTCAAAAAGGTACATTCATTGAACACACTCAAAACGGAACACTCAAGTCTATCAGACAAGCTGGTTAAGTTTTCTTCATGGTACAAGGCCACTCAAGCTATAGCTCGTCTCATCCGTTGTGCAAAAAAAGATAAAGCTACAGGCCATAGTACAGTACAAGAAAGACAAAATGCACAATGTGTTATACTAAAGGACTTACAAGCTAATGTCTATAAAGAAGAGATAAGGATGCTTACCAAGGGAAAGTCACTTCCTCACCAAAACCAACTGTTTCAAACAGATGCTTTTCTTGATAACGATGGACTCCTCAAGGTGGGAGGAAGGCTGAAAAATGCATCATTCTCAACTATACTGAAACACCCAGTTATCATTCCAAAGAATCATTATCTAACCAAACTGATAATAGCCCAATTCCACAGTGAAGTGCAACATCAAGGCAAAGGACAGACTATTAATGAGATCAGGTCGAATGGATTTTGGATCCCAGGCATAAACAAGGCTGTAGCTAACTATGTGCATCAATGTGTAAAGTGTCGCAGATTAAGACGACCTACAGAAGAGCAAAGAATGTCAGATCTCCCATCAGAGCGTTTAGATCCATCTCCACCGTTCTTGTATTGTGGAATGGACTGTTTTGGTCCCTTTCTGACTAAACGAGCACGCAAAGTTCATAAGCGTTATGGACTACTTTTTACATGCCTTTGCTGCAGAGCAGTTCACATTGAAATGTTGGACGATATGACCACGGACGCCTTTATCAATGCGCTCCGTTGCTTCATAGCAATAAGAGGAGCCGTGAGTGAAATAAGGTGTGATCAAGGAAGTAACTTTGTGGGAGCTAAAAATGAGCTACATGAGGCTTTAAAGGAAGTGGACTCTGAGCGCCTCACCACATTCTTAGCTGAAAAACAGTGTGATTTCATAATGCATACTCCTCATTCAAGCCATACAGGAGGCGTATGGGAAAGGCAAATCAGAACGGTACGAAATGTTCTTCGTTCCACCGTCTCACTTTCATCTGGTAGAATAGATGATGCATCACTAAGGACTTTCTTCTACGAAGCAATGGCTATCGTCAACAGTAGGCCTCTTACAGTGGACAATCTAAGTGACCCTAATAGCCCAGAGCCATTGACCCCTAATCACCTGCTAACAATGAAGTCTAAAGTAGCACTGCCTCCTCCAGGTCAATTCATCAGAGAAGACATGTATGCACGTAAAAGGTGGCGACAAGTTCAGTACTTATCAGAACAGTTTTGGTCCCGTTGGAAAAGAGAATACCTCTCCAATATCGCTACACGACAGAAATGGCATACCCCAAAGAGAAACTTAAAGGTTGGAGATGTTGTCATGGAGAAGGTGGACGACTTACCTCGCAATGATTGGAGATTAGCACGAGTAACAGATACAGTAATAGACAATGATGGACTAGTTAGAAAAGTGAAGATTTGTTTTGGAGAAAGGAAGATAGAAAAGGGACATTCTTCTGGAAAACGGTCTATTGTTGACCGCCCAGTGCAGAAACTAGTTCTGCTCCTAGAGACTGTTTAATCCATTCTACAGATATCTAAAGTTTGAAGTATATTGTTTTGCATATGGACTAAAGTGTTCATTGACTTTAAGAGTTTATAGTCATTACTTCATTAAGAAATCATTATCGTTCTACATTACCGATTGTCAATTAAGCTCTAATGATTTGATGGGAGTGTAAATGACTTCACAACCATTTCTTACGGTTGCAAATGTTTATATGCTTTGTTTCTTGTTTTCCCGATTTATATGGTATTTGCTTTTATTTTGAAATGATGGCGTAACAAGCTGCTTCTAGGTGCTGTTATCGGACTTACCTGCAGAAGAAGAAGAAGTCGAAGAAGAGTTTGTGAAAGATGGCGCATGAGTAAAATAATTTGTAGAAGTGTAATAAATACGGAGAACATCATTCATATTTAGCAACTGGTTGATGAGGGAACAAGGTTTGTTTGATTAATGTGTTTACTTTGTTAATATTTCATGTTTATAATAATTTGCTATGCGCATATGTTTATTGCTAATGCTATTGATAAAACGTGTCGTTTTGTTGCTAGCTATAGTGAAAGGTAATGGAAGCACATCACGTAAGAGTCACTCATTTCAATGTATTTGTATCTTCAGCTCTTACGGTGTGTTCGCAACACAAGGTTTTAATAAAGGATTGTGAACCATCAGTGAAAGAGACCATCTTATTCAACCGGGGATGCTACAACATCTCCGGTGTGTCCCAAAGTTCTTTGATGTCACAGCTCTCTCCAGAGCAGTAGATAATAAAGCCACAGGGGTTGACCAGTCAAATGGTCAACTGTCCTTTGTGTGACCATCTTCAAACAATACTTTTAATTAACACAAACAATGAAACAGGACACAGTCCTTCTAGCCAAAGTTCAAAGCAACTGTCTCATTGACCCCTTACAGTAACCAGAGGACAGAAGGAGGACCCATATAAAATGCTTCACCCATCCCCCAGGGCAAGCTGCCCACAGAGCCATCAGCACCTCACATTCCTTTGAACTCAACTTAATTATCTTCCCTTCCTGTCTCTTACCAATGAACATAGAAGATTATAGATTTCATACACATACAGTGCCCTCCAAAAGTATTGGAACAGTGAGGCGAATTCCTTTATTTTTGCTGTAGACATTTGGGCTTGACATCAAATAATGAACGTGAGACCAGAGATCAACGTTTCAGCTTTTATTTCCAGGTATTTACATCAGGATCTGATGCACAACTAAGAAAATATCACATTTTGTTTGAATCCACCCATTTGTCATGTGATCAAAAGTATTGGAACAGATATACTTAAAACATATTTAAGTGAATAAGACTTAATATTTAGTTGCAAATCCTTTGCTTTCAATAACTGCAGCAAGTCTGTGACCCATTGACGTCACCAAACTTTTGCATTCTTCCTTTTTGATGCTTTCCCAGGCTTTCACTGCAGCCTCTTTCAGTTGTTGTTTGTTTTGTGGGGTTCCTCCCTTCAGTCTCCTCTTAAGCAGGTAAAATGCATGCTCTATAGGGTTTAAGTCTGGAGATTGACTTGGCCAGTCTAATACCTTCCATTTCTTGCCCCTGATGAACTCCTTTGTTGTTTTGGCAGTGTGTTTTGGGTCGTTATCTTGCTGCATGATGAAGGCTCTGCCAATCAGTTTGGTTGCATCTTTCCTTAAATTGGCAGACAAAATGTTTCTGTAGACTTCCGAGTTCATTTTGCTGCTGCCATCATGTGTTACATCCTCAATGAAGATTAATGAGCCCGTCCCAGAAGAAGCCATGCAAGCCCAAGCCATGACATTACCTCCACCGTGTTTCACAGATGAGCTTGTGTGTTTGGGATCATGAGCAGTTCCTTTCTTTCTCCAAACTTTAGCCTTTCCATCACTTTGGTAAAAGTTAATCTTTGTCTCATCAGTCCATAAAACTTTGTCCCAGAATTTTTGAGGTTCATCTCTGTACTTTTTGGCAAATTCCAGCCTGGCCTTCCTATTCTTCTTGCTAATGAGTGGTTTGCATCTTCTGGTGTAGCCCTTGTACTTTTGTTCATGAAGTCTTCTGCGAACAGTAGATAGTGATACCTTCACTCCTGCCATCTGGAGGTTGTTGCTGATCTCACTAACAGTTGTTTTAGGGTCTTTCTTTACAGCTCTCACAATGTTTCTGTCATCAACTGCTGATGTTTTCCTTGGTCTACCTGTTCGACGTCTGTTACTTAGTACACCAGTAGTTTTCTTCTTCTTCAGGACATTCCAAATGGTTGTACTGGCTATGGCCAATGTTTCTGCAATGGCTCTGATTGATTTTCCATCTTCTCTAAGACTCACAATTGCTTGTTTTTCACCCAAAGACAGCGCTCTGGTTTTCATGTTGTTTTCACCTCTGAATACAGTCTGCATAGACAAAACCTATCTTACCCAATCTGAACCTGAGTGTAGACATTCAGTGGTATTTATTGATTGAATAATGTATGTAATAGGACACACCTGGGCAACAAAACACACCTGTCAGTCACATGTTCCAATACTTTTGCTCACGTGACAAATGGGTGGGTTCGAACAAAAAGGTGATATTTTCTAATTTGTGCATCAGATCCTGATGTAAATACCTGGAAATAAAAGCTGAAACGTTGATCTCTGGTTTCACATTCATCGTTTGATGTCAAGCCCAAATGTTTTCAGTCTACAGCAAAAATAAAGGAATTGGCCTCACTGTTCCAATACTTTTGGAGGGCACTGTACATCTATGCATATGACCAAAATTTCCATTACATTTCCATTCTTTTTTTTTTTAAACAACACCATAACTCAAACAGTGCATTGAGAAAAATAAAAATCAACATCAAAATAAGTATGCGATGCAACTCAGTAAAAAACATCCATACCGAATACAAACATACACAAAGCAAATGTATTCCCATCAATCTAAACATACCCTTATATTTAGAACATAAGAAGCAAACACATTAATATCTTCTTCTGTAAATCTGATTTCATACTATCATTCACATTGACCTCTTCTTCCATCTTCAGTTGGCTATAGGCAGTGTAGTCTAGTCGAACCAATTGCAAACGACGATCAAATTGCTCACAGCAACTTTCAAAGAACTGCACTATGTGCACAGACTCTGAGTTTTCCTTGGTACTACGCAGGACGCGCATCCTCTCCTTCCGTCTCCAGGCAAGGCGCACGCTCACAATGGTTAGCGTGTATCCACGTTGCTCCCCCCTCGATCCTAACCGCCGAATTAGTCGTCAGGAGAATCTGGTATGGCACCAGGACTTGCGTTTCAGGTCCTTCACCACGATCCAGTCCCTTGGTATCAAATTATGCAGCGGTCCAGTCACCGGAAGAAGAATAACCTCCACCTGCCTGTGAATCTCACACAAAGTACACTACAAAGGGTTGCACAGTGATAAACAAGCACATTCTCACAAAGGTCAGTTAAAAAATTAACTGACTTCTTGTCGTCCGACTTCAAGATCCCATTTTCTCATTCAACTGAAGTAATTGACACAATGTTGACTGCTATCAACACCAAAAATAACTTCCTTAACCAAGTGTGACCCATTATCATTATATATCCTAAAAGAAAAATCTCAATCATTATATATCCTAAAACAAAAATCTCATTGAGGAATAATCTAAATTACCAAAAGCTTGATCACTGAGCCCAAATCTGCCTGAAATGTCTAAAACTTCTTCCAACAACTTCTTCTATCAATCATCAACAATCATTAAACAGTATCACTTCTCCAAAATGTAACTCTAAAAAATCCTTCTATCAATACTCAAATAGTTTCTCTAACCTTAAACGTGAAGCTTAACGTGTTAAATTCCCTTTCCCATATTACTTGTTCCACATATGAGTCTAACAAAATGAATATGCATTCATTACAAATCCCCTTGTATGTTAAAATTAATATATCACACAAACTGTAGAGGCATGATCTTTCCATGTGTTAACTGAGCAAAATCTCAAGATAATTGTTATGCAGACCATACAACCTCCAATTCATTCTCATATCCTTCCTTTTTCCAAAACGCATTTTCTTGTGGATTAGTCCAAATCTCCATTCCACCATTCCTTTCTCCATTTGTCTGCTGCATTCTGTAATTCTTGTAAAATATACTCAAACAAAAACACAATTCTCACTCTGGGTTAAATACAGTCAAACATTTTCAACTTAGCAGTATTTCATCAAACCCCCACAATCTTACCACAGAGCCAAACTACTGACACTAAAGTCATAAAACCATAAAACCCCCATAGTCACTTTCTGTTTGGACCAGTCAGTCATCAGTCAGTCATAAATTACTAAAAGTCATCTCTTCCTCTCTTAGAAGCCTGCGCTTCCCTTAAAGAATCTGTGACAAATATTGCAACAAACTCACACAACAATTTTTCTCAAAAGACTCCTATAAACCCAAATTTGTTAAGTTAAGCTTATCAGAACATGGCAACACCATCTCAGCACTTCCTGTAAAAATATGTCAACATCAAAAACATTCTAGTTA
This sequence comes from Hypomesus transpacificus, assembly GCF_021917145.1. Classification (NCBI taxonomy): domain Eukaryota; kingdom Metazoa; phylum Chordata; class Actinopteri; order Osmeriformes; family Osmeridae; genus Hypomesus; species Hypomesus transpacificus. Next base: position 336,935 of record NW_025813701.1, on the reverse strand, counting down.
GTTCATCATTGCTTGCAGGCAATCTAGAAACCTTCTCCAGCTAGTTTCAGCACTAGCATTTCTCTGTGAAATAATCATCATTGTTAGAGTGAACCCCACATTTGCATACAGCAAGTTGTTCTACAGGTGAAAATAAGAAACTCCCTGTTTCCATACCTTTCCCAAATTCATATGTAACACCAATGATGTATTTAACCATCAGCTAATGTGTTTAACTCTTTTCCCTTTTATGAATTGACAAGCTTACACTGAAGCAACCAACTTTTGAACCAATCTTTAGAGAATCAAACTATTTTAGAAAACAACCAAATTAAGAATAACCTCAACTTTTAATCTCTTAATATCTTTTCTTAAAAACACTTTAGGAACCGTTCAAATTACTACCTGTATATTTTTGATTCTCTTCTATTTTTTGTATTTAAATTCACCAAATCAAATCTCTCTTTGTCCAAGACATTAGGAAAACCATCCACTACCCCAAATCAGAATTTAATCTGCATGAATCCAAAATGAAACATAAACCATCAAATGTTCTTAATGTAGCCATTTAACCAAACTTATACCCCCTCTATATTTCTATATAGGTTAGATAGGTAGAGCTTCATAACTTGCTTTGGCTGCAGTCCAAAACAGGCTAATTGGCACAAACCATTAAAACCACAATTTATCAGACATAATGAGTCTTCCCAAATCATTTCAAACCCAAAAGTTATAATAACCCTCTTCATGCACCACTACTACAATAAAACATCCTCATCACAGCCTAACTGTTCATCCCAAACATTGTGACAGGCTCTGATAAAACACCCAAATAAAACTTAAAACCATATTACAATCAAACTCAAATAAAAGTACATTGCAATAATTTTCTCTTTTCTCATTTCAAAACCATTACATCCAAAACTCTATCAAACTCTTAAAAACCTTTGATTTTACTTTTTTTGACTTAAAATGTTTGCCCATATACTTATTCAAAGCATATGCATAGTTCCTTTTTCTTTTTAAACCTTTAAATTCACAATTTAACAAAAGTAACATAACCCCATAAAACAAAACCTTGTTCTTTAACTTTTCAAATGTCTTATCAAAGCATGTAATACAGAATACTCCTTTGAATATTCTTATATGTACCAGCCAAAACACCCTTAGCATGCACAATGCACGGATCTCAAATCTCAAATTGGCAGACCAAAAACCCCAAAATGAAAACATTTAACTTGACTATTTTGTAGTTTGTATATGGTTTAATGTAACACTTCTCACTTTTACTCTTAGTTTTTACTCAATGAATCAACTCAAATAAACATAGCCTATCTATCAGCGCGCGTTTTAAACTCGAATCAAACAAGCGCTCTGGGACAGAGCAAAACTCTGAAACCTTTCTTTTGACAACACAGATGGTTGGCGCTTACCTTCTCTTCACTTATCACCTCTGTAAGATCTCAAAGTAACGGGACTGTTTTAGCCCCCATGCACCTTTCTCCATTTCTCCTCGGAATTTCTAACACATA